>NC_057735.1:7014168-7019063 GCF_004010195.1 Chiloscyllium plagiosum
AAGGTTTGGACACTCTGGAGGCAGGAAACATGTTTCCGCTGATGGGTGAGTGCTGAACCAGAGGACACAGCTTAAAAATATGGGGTAGACCATTTAGGACAGAGATGAGGAGAAACTTCTTCACCCAGAGAGTGGTGGCTGTGTGGAATGCTCTGCCCCAGAGGGCAGTGGAGGCCCAGTCTCTGGATTCATTTAAGAAAGAGTTGGATAAAGCTCTCAAAGATAGTGGAATCAAGGGTTATGGAGATAAGGCAGGAACAGGATACTGATTAGGAATGATCAGCCATGATCATGTTGAATGGCGGTGCAGGCTCGAAGGGCTGAATGGCCTACTCCTGCATCTATTGTCTATTGTCTATTGTCAAAGGTCAAAGGGGTGGCCATGGGTACCCATATGGGCCCCAATTATGCCTGTTTCTTTGTGGGTACATCGAACATTCCTTGTTCCAGTCCTATTCCCGACCCCACCCACAACTTGTTTGTTGGTATATTGATGACATCATCAATGTTGCTTCTCGTCCAGAATTGGAAAATTTCCCAAAATTTCCCTTCTAATTGCCACTCCGCTCTCACTTCACCTGATCCATCTCTGACTCCTCACTTCCCTTCCTCAATATCTCTGTTTCTATTTCTGGGGACAAACTGGCCACCATTATCCACTACAAACCCACAGAGACTCCCACAGTTAACTTGACTACACTTCCTCACACCCTACCTCTTGTAAAGACTCCATCCCGTTTTCCCAGTTTCTCCATCTCAGTCACATCCTCTTTGATGCCATCTTTGATAAGTGGGCCTGTGAAATGTCCACCTCCTTCCTCAACTGAAGATTCCCCACCCTTAGCCCCTCTCTGATCCATTTCCTGCAAACTGCCCTCACCCTTTCTCCTCTCTCTTACAAAAGTGATAGGAGTGTCCTGGTCCTCACTTTCCACCCCACCAGCCTCTGAATATAAGGAACATTACTCTCCATTTCCACTCCCTCCAGTGGGATGCCACCACAAGACACATATTCCCATTCCTTCCCTTGTCAGTCTTCAACAGGAACTGTTCCCTCTGGAACACTCTGGTCCATTCTCCCAAAACCCCCATGGCACCTTCCCCTGCAAACGCAGATGTAACATGTGATCATTTACTTCCTCCCGCCCTCAGTAACCAAGGGCCAAAACACATCTTTCGGGTGAATCCTGCACTTCACTCAATCTAGTCACTGTATTCACTGCTCACAATGTGGTATCCTCTTCACTGGGGATGCAAAGCACAGACCGAGTAACTGCTTTGTGGAGCACCTACGTTCTCTCAATTAAAATTACTCTGAGCTTCCAGTTGCCTGTCACTTCAACACACTACCAATATCTCTGTCTTGGGCTTGCTGCAATGCTCCAGTGAAGCTCAGTGCAAACTCAGAGTACACAATCTCACTTTCCACTTGAGCCTTCAACGTTGAGTTCAGTAATTTTAGAATATAAACACCTTCTTCCATGTCCTTTACCCACCCCCACACCCCTGGCCCTGTCATCACATGGGGCTGCCTTCAGCACAGCCAACCCATTTCCACCTGCTCATTGTCTCCATTAGCAGCTCTCCTTTCTCCCTGCTTTACCATTATCCATCCATTTGTCTGCCTAACTGTCTTACTCTCCCTCTGGGATATCACTTCCTTCTGCCCTCAACTCTTGACTTCAGCATATCTAGCACCTTCTCTGATCTACAATGATCAGAATGGACCTGAAATGTAATTCCACTTTCTCTCCTCAAAGGCTGCAAGACATGCTGAATTTCTCCAGCAATTTGTATGTACAGTATGTATTGTATTTGGGTCTCCAGGCTGTTTATTTTTTTTCTTAAAAATGGCTTGTTAAGTCTAAGATTGACACTGGTGTTAAAAAAAAAGTGGTGTCCTTCCTCATTTATATGTAAGGATACTAGTGAGAGTGGGTCATGTCTTTTTGTGGCGAGTTGGTCTTCATGTATCCTGGTGGCTAGTTTTCTGCCTGTTTGTCCAATGTAGCATTTTGGACATTGGACAAACAGGACCTCAACTTGAGCTACAAAATTCGGTTAGCTATATTTAAGGCCAGTATCGACAGAGTTTTAATCAGTAAGGGAACCATGGGTTATGGGGAAAAGGTAGGAAAGTGGAGTTGAGGACGATCAGTTGAGATCCCATTGAATGGTGTGCATAGTCTTATGGTGCCAGAAAGAGTATAAGACAGATTCACGAGGATGTGGCCAGAAATGTTGTATTTTGGATATGAGGGTGGATTGGATAGACTGGAGTTGTTTTCTTTGGAACAGAGGAGGTCGGCATGGGTGGGTTGGACTGAAGGGTCTGTTTCCGTGCTGTACATCTCTATGACTTTATGACTCTATGAGACTGAGAGAGGGATTTCATTGATTTGTATGATATTTTGAGGAGTCTCAACAGAGTGCATAGGAAGACCCTATTTCTTTTTGTATGGAGGTCAGTAACTAGAGTGTGAGTCTAAGCTGTAGGGACGGGCTCAGAGAGGGTAAGAATGAAAGCTGGAGTTGTCACTCCAGATGCTGGTGGGATGTGTGCGAGGTTAGTAACTACCGGGGAGAAAGTGATCACCGCAGATGCTGGAGATCAGAGTCGAGAGTGCGGTGCTGGAAAAGCACAACAGGTCAGGCAGCATCTGAGGAGCAGGAGAGTCAACGTTTTGGGCAAGAGTCCTTCATCAGGAATGTAAACCTAGGACTCACGGTGCCCAGCATGACCCGCATCACTTCCACAATCTCCTGATTCCTAAATGGAAACAATGCACGGAAAATGGGGGGAGGCAGTGGCTTTAAACAGGTTCAGCTTGTGAACAACAGAAGGCTCCTCGAGGGGCATTCAGTCATTCACCTGCCCAGTGCAACTAGAAGTGGTTTGCAATCACAGCTTTGTGCGTGTGAAATGCACAGTGTCCAGCTGTGTGGATTGTTATTGTTGATAAACAGGGAAACTCACCATGTCCATGGTGGGGTAGATTGAAGACAGTAATCGCTGTGAAGCAGAAGTAATCCCAGATGATGTTAAAAGAGGTTACAAAGTACAAAGATAGCAGAAGACTTCATCAGCTGAACGGGGCACAGCACTGATTCCATAAGACCATCAGATATTGGAGCATTTAGGCCATTCAGCCCATTGAGTCTGCTCCATCATTCGATAAGGGCACTCCCTCTCACCTTGAACTGTAAATATAATGCAAGGCCCCCTTTTATGCAATTATTTGTTTTGTGGGTATTGTGTGGCTGTGAGCAGATGGGTTCAGTCTTCATGCAACAATTACAATATCCTTTTTATGGCATGATTGATGGTGCTTTCTTCAAAATAAGGAAGATAAAGTCACCACCAGACCAGAGCGCTCCTCTCTCATTAGAGAGTGACCACTGATGGTTGTTTAAGCTGAGGATCACCATGCCTCAGGAGAAGGGAGAGATTGAGAGGGTGAGTCCTTCATGGTAACACCAGGCAGTGCAGGAATTGAACCCATACAGTTATGTGAAATTACTATGTCACTCCTTGTTGGAATGTTCCATGTCCCACTGTTTGGAGCAGTGTTTAAAGCTGTCATTTGTGAGTGATGTGAACACTGACCTCTCACATTACTAAGAACCTGTTCAGTTTCCAATGTTTCCCATGCAGGCTCTTTGCAATAATGACTATTGGACCCAGCCACAGCAGGGGTTATCATCACCCCTGCTCCCATGCAACAGGGAAACGCAAGAGGCACAGCTGTATGAGCAAGCCCGGGAACAGAAGCAACTTCCAGCCAATGCTGAGCAGCCTGCACATGGAGGGGACACAGCTGCAAGTCCCCTCAGAATGAACAGGAGATACAAAAGGGTCTGAACCTATCCTCCTCAAATCTGTTTCCTCTGGTTGGGTGAGGCATATGTTCAGCTCAAGCTGAGGATATCCTACGACATGGTCACAGAACTTCAGAGTTCAGTGGACTCAAAATGTTCTGCTTCCAAGTTACTGTGTGTTTGCCTCTCACAGGCTGACAGATGTTGATGGAGTCAGTAGTAAAGGGGGGAAAGACCTGTTTAACATCAGTGGTACTCACGATCATTAGTGTATCACTTTGCCATTACAGACATGAATGGCCACTGATGAAACGAGACATTTTGGAGCATTAGGGACCAAAGAGCAGACACAGGGATAATGGGCTGAATGGCCTCATTCTGTCCTATATCATTCTCTGATTCAGTTAATTTGGAAAAGAAACAGCATCAAAATTGCAGAAGGGACAAATTTCAGAGCAGACATGATTCAGACACATTAATACACATTGATGCCTAAACCCATGTCAGATTAATTTTCTTAACTGATGCCTTTGCTGTTCCCTCAGAGGGAGAGGACCTGGGAGAGAAAGGTGTACCTGTGACCTGATTGTGAAGAGGAGAACAGAGTTTGGCAACACCTGCCAGGCTGGTAGCCAAGAATCTGCTTCTAGTGAGATTAAAAATCATTTTCCAGTTCAGCCACTCACTCGTAACAGGGTACAGGGACAGGTCGGTATGAACTTTGAGGAGCTGACGGGCTAACAGCATCACTGAGAATGTGGTTTATTTAAAGGAACAGCTTGTAATAACTTTAGTCATCAATTTATTTCTTCTTTTAATGATGCGTTGATTTCACCCAACCTTGTTGTACAGCTAGAAATGTCGGTTGCCTTTTAGATTTGAATGAGCTATAACGTACCTGAGTTGGAGGATTTGATGAAGCCAATATGTGGGACTGAATGTGGTTATACAATCATCTGGTCCATGGATTAGAACTCCATGTAGGGGTCTTATCAGCATTTGCCCTATGCTGCCGTAGCTTCTCTGACCCACCCCAGACTCCCCTCCTCCCCCCCCCCCCCCCCCCCCCCCCCCCC
>NC_057735.1:7019738-7119621 GCF_004010195.1 Chiloscyllium plagiosum
CTTTCTCCATTTCGAGAAACTCCCTTCAACTACTACTCTCTGTCTCCTGTTGCTCAACCAGTTCTTTATCCACCTAGCTAGAACACCCTGCACACCATGTGACTTCACTTTCTCCATTAGTTTACCATGGGGAACCTTATCAAATGCCTTATTAAAGTCCATGTATATGACATCTACAGCCCTTCCTTCATCTATCAACTTGGTCACTTCCTCGAAGAACTCTATCAGGTTGGTAAGGCACGATCTCCCCCGCACAAAACTATTTTGCCCATCACCGATAAGCCCATTTTTTTCTAAATATAAATAGATCCTACCTCTCAGTACCTTCTCCAGCAACTTCCCCACCACCGACGTCAGGCTCACTGGTCTGTAGTTACCCGGAAAATCCCTACTACCCGTCTTGTACAGGGGGACAAAATGAGCAACCTTCCAGTCCTCCGGCACCTCACCTGTATTGAAAGATGCCACAAAGATATCTATCAGGGCCCCAGCTATTTCCAACTCGCCTCCCTCAGCAACCTGGGATAGATCCCATCTGGTCCTGGGGATTTGTCCACCTTAATAACCTCTAGCATACCCAACACATCTTCCCTACTTATGCCAACGTGATCCAGATAAATCAAACTTCTACCTCTAATCTCAAGATTCATCGTGTTCCTCTCCTCAATGAACACTGATGCAAAGTAATCATTCAGAATCTCACCCATTCTCTCAGGTTCAGCACACAGCCTTCCTTCATTATCTTTTAGTGGACCAATCCTTTCTCTAGTTACCTTCTTGCTGCTTATATAAGAATAAAATGCTTTGGGATTTTCCTTAATTCTGCTTGCTAAAGCTATTTCATGACCCCTTTTAGCCCGCTTGATTCCTTGTTTAAGACCTGTCCTACTCTTGCGATATTCCTCCAGGGTCCATTCTATTCTCAGCTGCCTAGACCTTATGTACACTTCCCTTTTCCTCTTGGCTAATCGTATAATTTCTCCTGTCATCCATGGTTCACAAATCTTGCCCTTCCTATCCTTTGCCTTCAACGGGACATGCCTATCCTGCACTGCCGTTAACCTGTCTTTGAAAGCCTCCCACATCTCAAATGTGGACTTTCCTTCAAATAGCTGTTTCCAATCCATATTTCCCAGCTCCTGCCTAATTTTGATATAATTGGCCTTGTCCCAGTTTAGCACTCTTCCCTTAGGACCACTCTCTTCTTTATCTACGAGTATTCTAAAACTTACAGAGTTGTGGTCACTGTTCCCAAAGAAATCCCCTACCACAACTTCTGGCTCATTCCCCAGTACCAGGTCCAATATGGTCCCTTCCCTCGTCGACTATTGACATACTGCTCTAGAAAACTCTCCTGGATGCTTCGTACAAATTCTACCCCATCCAGACCTCTGACGCTAAGTGTATCCCAGTCAATGTTGGGAAAATTAAAATCTCCCATCACCACTACCCTATTCCCTTTACATCTATTCATAATCTGTTTACCTATTTATTCTACTACCTCATCCTCACTGTTGGGTGGTCTGTAATATTAAAATCTCCCATCACCACTACCCTATTCCTTTACATCTATTCATAATCTGTTTACCTATTTATTCTACTACCTCATCCTCACTGTTGGGTGGTCTGTAATACGGCCTCAACAATGTAACTGCACCCTTCTTATTTCTCAGCTCCACCCATAATCCCTCACTACCCAAGACCGCCATAGTGTCGTCCTTTAGCACAGCCGTGATATCGTCCCTGACCAGCAATGCAACTCCACCCCCTCTTTTACTTCCCTCCCTGTCCTGTCTGAAGCATCTATATCCTGGAACATTCAGTTGCCAATCATCATGCCCTTACGTCAACTAAGTCTCTGTGATGGAAATAATGTCATACTCCCAAGCACCAATCCAAGTCCTAAGTTCATCTGCCTTCCACACTATACTCCTTGCATTAAAGTAGATGTATTTCAGGCCACCAGTCCTTTTGTGCTCACCTGCTCTCTGCCTATTCTTCCCTTTATTAATGCTATCTTCATAATTCTTACAGTCTCCAGTCTCCACCTCGCTGCCTACTTGTTTTCTCTTCTGGTTACCAGTCCCCTGTCACATTAGTTAAAACCTCCCCAACAGCAGTAGCAAAAACCCCCCCAAGGACGTTGGTTCCTGTCTGGTTCAGATGTAGACCGTCCCTTTTGTAATAGTTCCACCTTCCCCAGAACCGATCCCAATGTCCAACAAATCTGAACCCCTCCCTCCTACACCATCTCTCAAGCCATATGTTCATCCTGCCTATTTTTTCATTTCTGGCTAGCACATGGCACTGGTAGTAATCCCGAGATCACTACCTTTGAGGTCCTCCCCTTTAATTTCTCTCCTAGCTCCCTGAATTCTTCTTTCAGGACCTCATCTTGCTTTGTACTTATATCGTTGGTGCCTATATGCACCAAGACAACTGGCTGTTCACCCTCCCCTTTTAGAATGCTCTGCAGCTGATCAGTGACATCCCTGACCTGAGCACCTGGGAGGCAACATACCATCCGGGAGTCCCGTTTTCTGCCACAAAACTGCCTCTTAGCACTGACTATGCGAGAATATGTGCTCCTGAGAGCAAAGGAACCCACTGGGGGCAGCACGGTGGCTCAATGGGTAGCACTGCTAACATCGCCATCCAGATTCGATTCTGGCCTCGGGCGACTGTCTGTGTGGAGTTTGTACATTCTCCCCGTGTCTGCGTGGGTTTCCTCCGGGTGCTCCGGTTTCCTCCCACAGTCCAAAGATGTGCAGGTCAGGTGAATTGGCCATGCTAAATTGCCCATAGTGTTAGGTGCATTAGTCAGAGGAAAATGAGTCTGGGTGGGTTGCTCTTCGGCGGGTCGTCGGTGTGGACTGGTTGGGCCAAAGGGACTGTTTCCACACTGTAGGGAATCTAATCAAATAATCTGATCAAATTAGCATGGAAAAACCATCAGATATGGCGACAGAACTAGCACTTTCTTGCCTCCTGCAACTAAACAACCAGCTCCCACTTTCCCACGGCTGGGTTGGAAGGGTTGGGCCAATATGTATCCCTCAAAGGAAAGCAGATAATCTGGCCATAACTCTCTATTATCGGTGGGAGCTTACTGCGTGCCAATTGGTTGCCATGTTTCCTGTATTACAACACCAATATACGGCCTTGGCTGTAAAGCTCTCTGACCTATGCTGAGATGATGAAAGGCTATATAGTTGCCTTCTTTCCTCCTTTGTTTTAATTATTGATTTTGCATGCCTCCTTTGAGTAATCTGTTCAATCCATTCATTGGTACGTCAGTCATAGGCATAACTGTGAGATGTTTTGACTATTCCTGTTGGTACCTGACCTCATTTCAAGTGCAATTTCACGGCTTTGGGAGCGAAAGGAATGCTCATCCCAAGCATTGGATCCAAAATGAGGTGTAGCCATGTTTATCCGAGTGTGACAGATTGGAATCGAGCAGCTGGTGCTGTTTTACCCTTCCATTTGTGAATCTCGAAGGCTTCCCATGATATCTAGCCACTAATGTTTTGACTCACTTTCTCCTTGTGGAATATGAGTGCAAGCAGGTACTTGAATTCCGTGCAGCAACTCATGTGCGGTGTTTACCATTCTCTGTCGAGTCCTTATGTCATTCTCTGAAGCCTGTTTTGGAAAGATTCTGCAGATAATGCTAAGCTTGTGCAACCCGTATTTTATCTGATTGACAGTTATATGGGTCCAAAATCCCAGACTGTCAACGTGGTGCAGGAGGAATCTGTCTGATTGATGAAATGCTTTTATTAATAGAAGGTCTTATCAGATTGTCAAAACACCTCAACTTCACTCGATTAAATACTTTTCTTTGGAGTGAAGCAAAATGAAGAAGAAAATTCCAATTATGGGTAGCTTAATGTGACCTTAAGGAATGGCGCTACATCCTTTGATTAGACACTTTTTAGCTGAACAGAGTTTAACAACCTCAGACCATATACACAGCTCCCAGATACCTGGACAGTGATGATTCTGTCTCTGCCATTCACATCTCCTCTAGGCCCATCTTTAGCTTCTCCACTTTTTACATTATCATCTCCCTTCTGCTTCACACCATCGTCCCCTTTGTCAGTTAATCAGCAGAATTATATGACACTGAGGGGAGGCCATTTAGACCAACAAGTTTGTGCCGGTCCAATTAATTCCAATCCCCCTTAATTTCTCACAGACCCCAATAAATCCTCCCTTTTCACCTGTTTATCTAGTTTCCTTTTGAAAGTTGCAATCAAATCTACCTTGCTAGGCCGTTCATTCCAAATTCTAACCCACTGTGTAAACCAAAACAATTCTCATATTCCCAGGTTCTGTTCCTAATCTCTTGGCACGGTGGCTCAGTGGTTAGCACTGCTGCCTCACCGCGCCAGGGAACCCGGGTTTGATTCCAACCTCGGTCTGTGTGAAGTTTGCACGTTCTCCCCATGTCTGCGTGGGTTTCCTCCGGGTGCTCCAGTTTCCTCCCACAATCCAAAGATGTGCAGGTCAGGTGAATTGGCCAAGCTAAATTGCTCATAGTGTTAGTCAGGGGTAAATATAAGATAGGGGAATGGGTCTGGGTGGGTTACTCTTTGGAGGGTTGGTGTGGACTTGTTGGGCTGAATGGCCTATTTCCATACTGTAGGGAATCCAATCTAATCTAAATCTCAGTTCCCTACCAACTTTCCTTCCAATGGCAGGAAACGGCAGCAATGACCATCTCCCATAAGAGACAATCTAATTATCAACCCTTAACATTCAATGGTGCTACCATCACTGAATCCTCTGCTGTCAACATCCCAGGAGTTCCCATTGACAAGAAACTGATTGGTGTAGCTATATAAACACTGTGGTTATAAGAGCAGGTCAGAAGCTAGGAATCCTGCAGCAAGAAAGCTCCACAAGCAATATCTTGATTTTGAGCAGATCATTTGTTTTAGATTTTGTTGGAGGAATAAACTTTAGTCAGAACTTCAGGAAGAATGCCTCTGATTGTCTCCAAAATAGTGGCTGGGGGTGCGTTCATATCCCCCCAAGGGAGATGGGAACTTCTCTCATCCAACAACGTTCAAGAAACAGGATACCATCCAGGACAAAGCAGCCCATTTGAATGGCACCACGTCCACAAGCATCCACTCCCTCAACTACTATCTATTAGATGAGCTGCAGAAACTTGCCAAAGATCCTTAGACAGCACCTTCCAATTCGCAACCAGACACATGGTATCACCACCACTTGCAAGTTCCCCAACAAGCCACTCATCATCCTGATTTGGAAATATATCATTGTTCGTTCATAGTCGCTGGGTCAAAATCCTGAAATTCTTTCCCTAAGTGCATTGTGGGTCGAACTATAGCACATAGACTGCAGCGGTTCAAGAAGGCAGCTCACCCCCACCTTCTCAAGGGATGAGCAATACCCAGGCAACGACACCTATATCTCATGAACGAGTTTTTTAAAAATCCAATAGAAAGCACCTCATAAACGGGGTGATGGGAGAGTAAATTTGAGTTTGGAAGTGTCACGTATGAATCAAAATGCTAACTCTGTTTCTCTCTCCCCAGACACTGCCAGACTTACTGAGTTTCTCCAACTATAGCTTTTAGTGTCAGATCTCGAGAATCTGCATAGATTTTGATTTTACTAGAGGAGAGCAAATGTATCAGGGCCAGGATGTGGATGGTCGCAGTTTAGGTGAGCGGGGTACTGAGGAATGCTGACAGTGATGGGAGCAATACATTTCTCCAGACGGCTGCATTCCAGCAATGTAGGTGCATTTTGAGCTGACTAACTCCTACCTGTTGTAAAGGTGAGTGAGAAAGGCAATTGCCCACATTCCCACACTCATCAAGTCTTGTCGGAAGTGCACACTGACTGCCTGGGGCAAGCTCTTGTAATGAATACACATGAGAAGAACACAGTGAAGCGAGGGGAAAGAGGAGGCAAGGTTGAAGGTGAGACTATAACCATCAAAATACACAAACAAAAAGGTTGATCAAGTCTTTTCAAAGACACTCAAAAGCAGCCAGGATTGGCTAATTGTATCTTCACACCGGCGGACCATCTTGCTGTGTGGATGAGACACACGTTCAGATTGGATAAGACCACCAGTGACTCAAAACGTCGCCATTTCCCTCAAACCTGACTCCTTCAAATTGACCCCGTTACTGCTATCTGATTAAGGGTCCAGATTGTCAATATGGGGCACATCAGAATAATAGGGTTGGAATAATTATAAATACAGATTCCTCAGGACACCGCTGACATGTGGAGTTTCCTTTGCGATTTCTGCTGGTGGGTGTAACACCAAGCAGTGTTTCAGGAGAGGAAAGCAGATACATTCGAATCTTACATCAAGTCAAGGTTTTGGGCACTGGACAGTCCATCTATCACACTTATGGCACAAAAGAATAATGGATGGTATTATTGCTAGACTATTAAACCAGATGCACAGGTTCTGGGGATCTGGGTTTGAATCCTGTCATGAGTCACAGAGTCATAGAGTCATGGAGGTGTACAGCACGGAAACAGACCCTTCGGTCTGACTCGTCCGTGCCGACCAGATATCCCAACCTAATCTAGTCCCATTTGCCAGCACTTGGCCCATATCCCTCTCAACCTTTCCTATTCATTTACCCAACCTGATGTCTTTTAAATGTTGCAATTGTACCAGCCTCCATGAGTTCCTTTGGTAGAATTTAGATTCAATAAGAATCTGGAATTAAGAGTCTAATGATGACCATGAAACCATTGTCAATTGTTGGAAAAATCCATCTGGTTCACTAATGTCCTTCAGGGAAGGAAACTGCCATCTTTACCTGGTCTGGCCTACATGTGACTCCAGATCCACAGCAATGTGGTTAACTCTTAACTGCCTCTGGGTTATCAGGAAGGGCCATTTAATCCACATCCCATGAATGAATATATTTAAAAAAGAATAAATTTTATACTTATGATGAAAGTGATCCTAAGTGCAGTAAGGTGACTCTGTCAAGTGGGTTAATTAACACTGGCCACAGGTTTTCATAAATGGAGCTCCAACCTTTGGAAACTCGCATTTTCCTGGATGGTCATTTGTTGATGTACAAGTCCTTACTAGAACAGTCCCCTTCCACAATGTAACAATTCTGTGATTCTGTGATATTTTGGTTTCTTGAAATTATCAATTTCCTGTTTGGAAATAGTCAATCTTGGGCACCTGTGTTGTCCCCTGCACCAAGATCCTTGTTCCTTTATTAGCTGTGCTCAGCACTAGCACTGAGGGAGTGCTGCGCTCTTAGAGGGGACACCTTACACATCACATGTCAGTCGAAGGCCCCATCACCTCCTCAAAAGATTGCTTGGGGCCATCCAAGAAGGGAAAGGGGAGTTCTCCCATGTGTTCTGGCCAACCGTAACCCCTCAAGCAGCATTGAAATAACACGGAGCATCTGGCCAGGGTTGAGCTCTTGCTTGTGGGACCCTGCTGTGTGCAACTCCTCCATCAGTGTCTCTCAAACTGGGATTTAGAGAGTGTTTTCAACTGCTACCCTATCGGAGGTGGCCTTAGGGGCGAGCACCTGAGCAGCTGGAGGTTTGTTGGGTTAAGTCAAGGGCTTAACAGTGACCGAGAAACACAGTGATAAAGACCCTTCGGGTTCACGAGTGTCCATTCTGGAAGTACATCTGCTGTCCTTACCCTGTCTGGTCTCAGAGCCAACTGCAATGTGTTTGACTCCTAACTGCCCTCTGTGCAATGAATTATGGGCATTAAATGTTGGACTAGCCAGAGCTGGCTCCATCCAGTGGAATGCAGCGAGCAGCAGGTGGATTCACTGTCTCTGAAAGTAAACTGCAAGGAAGTATCTGCAAGTAACTGCCTGTCTTCTACCAAGCATTTTAAAAACACTCTTGATGTGCAGCACTTTCACATCATGTGTATTATAGTGTCTCATAATTATTAGTTATAATTCAGATGGGAAAGTTGGTGTTTACAAATCCATTTGAAAAGTAAAAAACGTGTGAGAACCCCAGTGCTACACCTCAACAGGGACTGCACAGGGAAAGTGGAAATGAAGTCCCAAACTGACCAAGGTCATATTGAATAGTGCAGCAGACTTGATGGGCCATGCACCCTACTCCCATTTCTTAGGGTCAAACATCAAATGGAAAGTGCTGTACACATTATAGAGTACTTTCAGACAACCTGATGTCTACATAAATGAAAGTCATTTTTTCCCCCACTCCACCTTACGTTTTTTCTATACAGCTGAGGTTTTACGAAATTCTCATCACAGGTGTTGTGATTATTTATTGCCTCGGTGATTCTACCACACAAAACAAAGGCTGTCCCTGGGGCACACCAGCAACTCACTGAGCAAAGAATCAAAACAGAATCTGACACTTTGGGTAACTAATGTCTAAATGACTAAACCATCTCGTGAGCAGCAAGGCAGAAGAATAACAACAACTTGCATTGATGTGGCATTCTTAATGGAATAAACTGTCTGAAGGCATCGAGAGTCTGTGGAAGCAAAGGCCTATCTTGATTGGACAAAAGTGGAGGTGGAGAAATCATGAAGTAACAAATGCACATGTTACCCTCACTGGGATTTGTTGGAGGTGTCACTGCTGTGGTCTCTCACTGTCACTCAGGCCTGTTCACTAATTCGCTGTTGCTTTGCTGTGTAAATCGCCCCTGACAATAGTCGATCTGCTCCATGACAAGAATCAGCCTGCAGTTCTGTAGCCTCCTTTGTGACTTTACAGCAAAATTACAATCTCTTGAGAAGTAGTGATTATTAGAATATAGGGAATACAGCAGCCAATTTACACATGGCAATCTCAACTACCAGTGAATTAAAGAGTTATAGAGTAATAAAGCACAGGAACAGATCCACACTGGCCAAGTTTCCCAAACTAAACTAGTCCCATATACCTCCGCTTGGCCCATATGATGAAAAATGCAAGGTCAAGAGACACATGACACCAGGTTATAGTCCAACAGGTTTATTTAAAATCACAAGCTTTCAGAGTGCTGCCCTTTGTCCGGTGAGGCATTTCACCTGATAAAGGAGTGACGCACTGAAAGCTTGTGATTTCAAATAAACCTGTTGGACTATAACCTGGTGTTGTGTGTCTTCTGCCTTTGCCCACCCAAGTCCAACACCAGCACCTCCACATCTTTCTAGGCTGGTACAGACACTATAGGCTGAATGGCCCATTGAATGGTCGAAGTATCTATATTTCTTTGACAGTGCAGAAGGGTGTTGGTTATTCCTAATTAGCCTCTGTACATGGTTTTTGTAGCCATCGTGTACCTCTTTATCTGATCATCTTGACTAGAGGTCCTCCCATTACAACTTCACTGACCAGGAGAAAGAATCTCTCATTATCATCCATATTCCACCAAATATTAATACTGTTGGGTAATATTGGATTTTTTCTGTATTGAAACTCAGCAGCTAATATTCACATTCTTTGCAAAGACATCGTAGTATTTTCCTAGAGGCCCAAGGCAATGATATTATAATGACAGAGCATTTGCTAATCAAAAGCTATCATTAGCTACAACAGGAAATAAGCTATTTTGACATTATCCACTTTACAACAGAAATGTTTGTAATTATCCATCAGGAGGGAGCAGAATGATGTTATCAGTAAGGAATACTGTTCTTTCCACTCTGCTACTCTCTGTTCAGATGAGGTCAGACTGTTGAAATGGAATCTTCCTGTGCACCCAGGTGGTAAGGACCCACATAGAGTTTGGGCATTACAAACATATTTCCTGGTAGGTTTGTCTATGGCCATAATTCAGCCCAAATTGCAGGGTGTGCTGAATGGAAATGGGAGCCTGGTGTAGTGAGGGGATGCTCTGAAGACAGAGTGTGCTGTTGAAGGAGATTAGAGAGAGTTTACTTCTGCACCTGGTCTATTGTGTAGGCTTGCAATTGCAATCCTGGAACACACTGAATTCCCCTCACAGATTGCTTTGTGCCATTAGAATAAAGACTTCAGGGTCTTGGGAAAATATAGTGGAATGTGAGCAGCACAGAGATAAACACATCTGTCTGAAATTCCTCGTGCTGGTGATTCAGCTGAGGTATTCATCCATTGAATAGAAGCAGCTGAACTCTGCCACGGAATTAGCTGGGAAAGGTGTCACCCAAATGCATTACACAAACAGAAGGACTAGAGTGTTCCCAGTTGCTGAGAGTAGAAAGCTCTGATGTCTCCTGAAAGAGGACATGGCTTTGTGTATCTCCATTCTCTATCTCTGTTCCATCCCCGCTCCATATCAGCTAGTGGCATAGGAAGATGAGCCAGAACCCCATTGGTCAATTTGGAGTCAGGAGCCCATCGGCCAGTTTGGAGTGAGGACCTCTTCAGTCAACTTGGAGTCAGGATACAATTGGTCAACTCAGACCCAAGATCCCATCTGTCAAATCAGAGTCAGGACCCTCTTGGTCAACTCGGAATCAGGACCTCATCGGTCAACTCGCAGTCGGACCCCATCGTTCAACTTGGAGTCAAGCCCCCATCGGTCAACTTGGAGTGAGGATCCCCTCAGTCAAGTTGGAGTCAGGACTCCATTGGTCAACTTGGATTCAGGAACTTGTCAGTCCAGTGTCAGAAGAAGTGTGGGACCCATGCAGTGTGACCATCTCCAGCTCAGAGACAGCGGACACAGAAGTGATATCACCAATGGCAATAGAAAAGAAGTACATTGCCAGGAACCTGCGGACAATGTTAGGTGGCAGTGGCTGAAGGAGCAGAGAGGGTGAAGGTTGTGAGGAGGGAAAGGTGAACTTTTGAAGACTAGTGCCTTGCATAGCTTTAGCAAAAGTTCCATATTTTTATCCTCCATTTCCTTTGAAACAAAGGCCAACATTCACCTTCCCTATTAACAACTGATCTTAGATACTATCCTTTTGCAATTCATGCACGAGGACTCCCATGGGACATTATCCACTCTTCATTGTACCGAGGTACAAGTGACAATATGTTAAATAAATCTAAATAAGTCTTTTGGTGGTTGGGTCAGTTGTGGTTCATTGGGTAGAACTTTTGTGTCTGAATCTCAAGGCTCATGTCCCAGTCCAGGATTTAAACACAAAAATCCTTGTGTGATACTGAGGGAATGCTGCACTGTTGGAGTTGTCATTTTTTTGATGATGGAATTAACCAAGGCTCCATTTTTCCTCTCCTTGATGAGTAGTAAAGCCCGAGGTTGTGGAAGGTGCCATATTAATGCAAGGTTCTTGTGAATTTCTCTAGGGATTTTTCCTGAATTGACCAAGGATTTGTTTCTTTTGCAATTTGCTTTGTTAGAGGATGTACAAGTGATGTGCAAAGTTGTTCCATTGCATGGAAAAAGTCAGGCTAAATGTACCTAATGATCTTTTATATAAAGAATTAAGGAAAGAGTTCAGCCAGGATCTTACTGAGTGATTCAGCAAGCTTGAGGGGACCATATGGCCTACTCCCTTTCATATTTCCTTGCTTATATAAGACCAACATAATGTATAACATGTAAGAGCAGAAGTAGACCATTCAGACCATCAAGTCTGTGCTGAGATCAGGGTTGATATGATAATCCCCAACTCCACCTTCTTGCCCTTTTCCCTTAACCCTTGATTCCCTAACTGATTAAGTATATTCAAGGCTGAGATAGATAGATTGTAATCACCCAGTGTCGACAGCCCTTTGTGGTAATAAATTCCACATATTCCTTACCCTCTGAGAGAAGAAATTTGTCCTTATTTCTGTCTTACAGGTACAACCCCTAATTCTGAGATTATGCCCTCTAGTCCTAGACCCTCACACAAGGAGAAACAACCTCTCTACACCTACTTTGCCAACTTGTCTAAGAATCTTCTATGTTTCAAATAACATGGTCTCTCATTCTTCCAAATTCCAAGAATACAAGCCCAGTCCACTTACCTACTCCTCAAGACAGTATCCCAGTACCTGGTTTCAGCCCGAGTGAACTTTCTCTGGACTGCCTCCAAAGCATCTTTTCTTGGAAAAAGGGCCCAAAACTGTTGACAGTGTTCTAGCTCTATTCTGACTAGTGCCTTGCATAGCTTTAGCAAAAGTTCCATATTTTTATCCTCCATTTCCTTTGAAACAAAGGCTAACATTCACCTTCCCTATTAACAACCGATCTTAGATACTATCCTTTTGCAATTCATGCACGAGGACTCTCAAATGCCACTTTTCTTTGGTTTTTGCAGACTTTCTACATTTAAATAATACTCAGCTCCACTATTCTTCCTGCCAAAGTGATTAACTTCATGCTTTCCCACTTTATGTTCCATCTGCCAAAGTTTGCCCACTTGCCAACCTGTCTGTGTCCCTCTGCAGACTCTTTGTGATTAGATAGACACCAAAGTGAAGTGCAAGAAAAGACTAGCTGGTCTGTCCTACACCATAGAGAGAATGTCACGATAAGACCCATTCCCTATTTCCGCCTTCCCCCAATCACGGCTTTGCAATCCCCTGAGAAAGGAGAAAGAAATACGAAAGCCCAAGGCCAATAAGGAGAGAAAATCCATCAGTAACTCCTTTCTAAAGACCCTCTGGTGATTGAAACTGTTCTGAGTTACACATGGCCTGAGTGTCATCCAGAAAGACCTGATGCCATCTCTGTCCCAATCAGGAACCTATCCAACTCTCTCTCAATCTGATGCTATCTCTGACCCAGTCAGGAACTTACCCAACTCTCTCTCAATCTGATGCCATCTCTGACCCAGTCAGGAACCTATCCAACTCTCTCTCAATCTGATGCCATCTCTGACCCAGTCAGGAACCTATCCAACTCTTTCTCAAACAGAGGGGCTCAACACCTGCTCCACCTGCTGGTGAGTAGGACACTTGCTGGCAGTGGTGTGTTCCAGTTCATTTTGGGAGTCCAAGCTACTGTGGAGCTATGGACTGTAATTATAGAGGATCCAACATCCTTTCCATCTCATGGCCGAACAGGAGTCTTCCCTGTTCTCACCGTCGGCCTTTGGCATGTGTTGGAAGGGATTACAAGTTGATGCTCAGCCTGACTGTCAACATTACAAACACATCTTCCATAAGTCTAACTCCTGGGATGGATTTTGAACCCAGACATCCAGACTCAGAGGTAGGGACATAGCACAATTTATCACAGGACCTCCTTTGCTTGACACTTACAGTCCAAATGTTAGCCACACCCCATACCTTAGCATATATAATTCCCAAAAGGATGACAATGGACCTCTGGCTGATTTCCCTCCAATGCTTTGGCAACCTTTCTGGATGCTATACACTGTAGTAGCATTTGTCCACTGAGTTGAATACTTAAAGAAGTCACTGATTCCTTTACTATTTGGAGGATATTTCAGCTACATGCAACATGGTGTCCTAATGCAAAGTTAGCCAGTCCAAGGTCAATGCACAAACCTACACGTACCCCAGTCTCTACCAAAACAGGACCATACGGGAAGTAAACACAACTAGTGATCCAGCAGAGAAACATGTCAACCATATTTACCACAAATGTTCTTTTATAGACCAGACCTCTACTGTCAACAAGAACCTTGAAAGTGTCAAAGAAATCTGATACCCCCATCACAGTTTAGTTAAATATTCAGAAGTATAAATAAAATCATCGGTCAGTATTCAGCCAAGGGGAAAAAGTATTTTTCTAACTGGTTTAGCCTTTTGCCTCTCCCATTGCAATAGGAAACAAAGACTTGTATTTATATAGGGACTCCAAAACCTCTGTACAGTCAAAATGAAACTTCTTAAGTGCTGTTACATAGTTGCATTGTTGAAAATGCAGTGACTAAATTTGTAGACAACAAAATTCCCAGGAAAACCAAGGTTTTAATGACAGGTCATATGCCTTTAGATGTTGAGTGAGGCATAACTTTTGCCAGGTGTTGAGGAGAAGTCCCCAGATCTTTAAAATAGGCAGCTTGAAAAATCTTTGACTATCACCTGATGAAGGAGCCTCGCTCCGAAAGCTAGTGTGCTTCCAATTAAACCTGTTGGACTATAACCTGGTGTTGTGTGATTTTTAACTTTGTACACCCCAGTCCAACACCGGCATCTCCAAATCATGAAAAATCTTTGGCATCCTTTGAAAAGATAGAGTGGATTTTGGTTTAGTTCTTCATTTGAAAGGCAGCATCTCTCACAATACAGCATTCCTTCAGTACGGCAGTGAAGCCTGGATTAAGTGTTTGTGTCTGTGGAGTGAGTAATGGGAGTAATGAGCTGTGAAAGGAGTGGAGTGTAGACCTCCCTACATTCGCACCTCATATCTTTTATAGACACATGTCTTGTCTGTAATCATGCAATTATGCAAATACAATTCCACAGGATTTCAAGGGATGCAGAGATCAGGAAACAAGGGCTGCATGCGCAGTTAAAAACAGAAGTAGTTTCTGTCAAAACCAGGCATTTACAAAGGAGTTCTGTTCAGGAAACATGGGCACTGACAGCACATCATGTGCTCAAATCTCAATCCCAAAGGAAAGAAGCTCATGAACCAATCCCACACAATGCCACAACCTAATGCTTTGCTAATCTGCTGATGAACTGATGATTCATGCCATTGACTTATAACACGAGCAGAAATGAGACAATCACATTACCAGCACATGCTGGATAATTGCATAGAGCAAGCCTTATTTGGTCGTGTGGTTGATATGATACCCCCCTATCTTGACAAAACCCATCAATGTGACTGTCCGCCATTAAACGTGAAGGGACAGGGACAAAGTGGGGAAGGTGCCTAAGGAACAATTCCCCCGCAGGGGGCAGAAACCCTCAGCAAAGCTGGGCAGAGAGTAGATTCCTCACATACTTTAATTATCTGTATCAGCAAATCAATTAAATGTTTTTCTTCAAACGGAGAAGAAAGAGCTTGTGACTTTGTGATCCACTGGAGTAAGATTGTGCTAGAAGCTTGAATCTGCTTGATTTTTAATTATATCATTACAGCAGCTCACCACCACTTTCCTAAGGTCACGGCCCTACCAGTGACGCCCATGAGTTAAATTTAAAAGTGTTCCCTTTCTCTATCATTCTCCCTCTCTCTCTATCTCTTTTACCCTTTAAGGAAGACTTTGCTGACACCCTTTGTTAACCTCACAGAGAGAGAATGCAATTTGAACAAGAGGAAGTGACAAGAATAGAGCACTGTTTGGACCGAAACTGATAAACAGTTTCCGGGAATGTTCCTCCCACTCAAGTCTGATGTCGATTTTCTGAGGCAACCCAGTGAATGTCTGAAGAGTGTGTCTTTGCTCATACAGACTATGTCACCTATACCAGACTGGCAGGAAACCGCAGGGAATTATATGACCCTCGCTGTGAAATATCATCAGGGCAAACATTCATGGCATCATTTGCACTGAAATAGTTGATTTAGATCACTGGCTTAATAATGTCCTGCAGTAAAGATTTTGGCTGGAGGAATGAGAAAGTATACTCCTCAGAAAATGAGAATCCAGCTGAAGTGATGGAACATGGGAATTTTGGAACAATTAATACATGATTCATTAAAAATAGTCACACTTGTCACTAAGTTATAAAAATGCCAAAGGGTTGGGATTCATTTCTAGAGGAATATAACAAAATGCGAAATATTTTGTGAAAACTGTATGAGAACTTTCGTTTGACCACAATATACATTGTTCTGTTCTTCATATTGTGTAGGAGCCTGTAAATATGGGAACACAGGAGCAAGAGTAGGCCATTCGGCCCCTCGAACCTGCTCTGCCATTCTAGACTATGTCTGATCATTTACCTCACACTATCCTCATATTACTTGATGTCATTATTAATTAGAAATCTATCAGTCCCTGTCTTGAATATACTCAACGACTGAGCTTCCAGAGTTCTCTGGGTTAGAGAATGACAAAACTTCATCATCCGCTGAAGAAGTTCTTCCTCATCTCAGTCCTTGCCTTTTATTCTGTGCCCAGGGCTGGACCCCACTATCAGGCATACTGCCTCCCTCCATCTACTCTATCCATCCCTTTAAGTAGTTTTGTAAGTTTTTGTGGGATCACCTTTCACTCTTATAAACTCCAAAGAATATAGACCTCGCCTCTTCAATTTATCCTGATCAAGAGAAGGGACAAAAGTCAAAGAGACAGGTGCTTTGTCTTGGTTCAGGATACCTGCCCCATCCCACACTCCAACCCAAGCTTGGTGACCCATTGGAGCCCCAATCCGTGGTCCGTCTCCTAACATGACAGTCCGGGAATCAGTCTGGTGAACTTCCAATGCACACCCTTCATGACATGTGTAGTCTTCCTGAGGCAAGGGGATCATGACTGCACACAGTTTCACCAGTGTTGCATACAATTGAAACAATACTCCTTTGCTCCTGTACTACAATCCTCTTGTGATAAAGGCTGATATGCTTAAAATACCAATATCCATGTGTTGAATTAGGTAGAAAAAGGGTTTCGGCATAAAACAAGGGTTTTATTGTAAATCTATACTTGAGTACAAACACCAGTTTTCACACTTCCCTTCTGGATCCTTTTTCAGTGGCAAACATGCCACTGGGAAGAACACAGCTCTTTTTATATGGAAACTGACCAAGAAACTAACCAATCACCCAGTTTACAAACATGCCCAGAAAGGACACTGTAAAGAATTCAGCCTTTATTACACAGCTGTGGAGCAAGTGAGACTTCAACTTGGCCTTCTGAACCAGAGGGAAGGGTTTTGCCACTGCACCACTAGGTCCCAATGAAAATCCAGCTTTTTCATTTTTGTGACCCACTGTCAAATCACATGTTTGACAAATTATAGAATTAACAATAAGCACTCTACATATCGGGGCAGAGAAACAACAACAAAATTTGATGTAAGGTAAGGAAAGAGGGATGTGTTAAATCAAAATGGTGTGCACCACAGGCACAAAATTTGACATTCTAAATTGACCCAGAGCCAGAGAAACCGGTCAAACTAATTTAAGCAGCAGCCAAGAGCTATCAGCTATCACAGAGAACAGTGGAAACCAGGGTCAAAAAGGTCACAAGGTTTCAGTGGATTCCAGTTACAATCAGTCCATGGGTTATGTATTGGCAAAGTATCAATCAGACTTTCTGGCACCTTGACTTCCAGCCAATGCCTGAGGCCATGTTGTATTTCTGACACTGCTATGCCATACCATTTTCCTTACAAATTGTTTGCTCACCTGCGTGTTAGCTTTTAGCAACAAGGACACCTCAGCCCCTTTGGATATCAACATTATCCATTTGTTGAGAAAGTGAGGTCTGCAGATGCTGGAGATCAGAGCTGAAAATGTGTTGCTGGAAAAGCTCAGCAGGTCAGGCAGCATCCAAGGAGCAGGAGAATCGACGTTTCGGGCATAAACCCTTCTTCAGGAAGGGCTTCACCACTTGTTCACCATTTGTTCACCACTTAAGAAAGATTCTGCACCTTTGTCCCTCTTTTCACATTATATTCCATCTGCCATGTTCTTGACCACTCCAGCTGTCCAAATCCTTTTGAAGGCACTTTGCATCCTCCTCAGACTCATATTCCCACTAATTTTTGTAGCATCTGTAAACTTGGAATGATTCCAACTGGCCTCCACATCCAGAATGTTTTCTGATCAACCTGTTCAGAGATGCTATGACACACTTCTAAAATAAGTGGGACTCAAACCTAAGCCTTCTGGCTTGGAGGTAGGAACATTATCACTGGGCTACAATAACCCTCATGCCTTTCCTCCACCTCCATCCAAATCATTCCTATTCAGCCTGTTTGGAGGTGTTACTGCTTACCTCTGGAGCAGGTGGGACCTTAATCTGGGCCTCCTATTATAGGGGTAAGGACACTACTACTGTGCCACAAGAGATGGGGGCCCAAGTATTGATCCCTGTGGTGTCCTACTTGTCAAAGCCAGCCAACCTCAGAATAACCTACATATTGCTATGCTCTGTTTTCTGATAACCAATCCCCAAACTACACTAGTATATTACCCATGATCCCATTGGTTTTGTGGATAAACCTCCTATATGGGACATTAGAAAAATCCTTCTGAAACTCAAATACACTACATCCACAAGTTCGCTCGATTGACCTTGCACCTAAAACTTCAAAGAACTCTACAAGATTTGTTAAACACGATTTATCCTCAATAAATCCACGCTAGCTCTATCCAATCACACAATTATTTTCTAAATATCCAGTGACCTCATACTTTATACTGGATTTTAGTATTTTCCCCACTATATCAGGCAAACAGATGTGCAGTTCTCTGATTTCTACTTCTTTCTAAAAATGATGGGGTTACATTTGCAAGTTTCCAATCTGCAGATGCCAGGTAGAAATCATTACATTTTGAAAGATGATCTCCAATGCTTCCATTTTCTCCATAGGCACCTCATTTAACACTTTAAGATGAAAATCATTAAGTCTTGGAGATTTGTCAATTTTCAATCCCATTAGATTTTCCTATCCAACTTTCTTGCTAACACTAATTTTCTCCAGTTCCGCACCATCAATTATTTCAGGAAGATTTCTTGTGTCTTCTTTCATGAGACAAATGCTTCTCTGCCATTTCCCTACTTCCTATCATAAACCTGCTGCCTCTATCTGTGATGGATCAACATAACTCTTTGCAAATCTTTTCCTTTTTATAAATCCGCGCAGAAGCTTTTACAATCTGCTTCTATGTTCATTACAATTGTCATGACAATGGATCATGACAATGAATTCCTCACATAAATACTGAATTTTTAACTACAACATGTGCTTTTGAAAAAAAGATGTAGAGAACCAAAGGATGACCATGCATGTAAATTCCAATGTCTGTCTGGAAAAGTCTGTGTGGACCCACAGAATGTCTAGACAATTTCAAATGGAGAGACTTAAACAGAAGATATAATGGGGTACAGACAACATTACCCCCACACCCCAGCAGGACCCCCAAATCCTGTGTACTATGTCCCAAACTGCAAATATGTTTGTGTTATACCCTTCCAGGAGTAAATGAAAAAAACCCTAAAAACCAACTGCAACCCCTGATCTATATGTGGTAATGGCTGATGTGCTGGAATGGACTATTGTGCTGTGAAGACCTCACCTTGAGCATATCCAATATACTGCCCTGCATTGCAGGTTAACAAAAAGGACTTTTGTTTGCTCTGAGTGCAGGAACTGAAAATGTCCTGAAGAAGGGATCATGCCCGAAACGTTGATTCTCCTGCTCCTTGGATGCTGCCTGACCTGCTGCGCTTTTCCAGCAACACATTTTCAGCTCTGATCTCCAGCATCTGCAGTCCTCACTTTCTCCTCTGAGTGCTGGAAGCTAAACAAACCTGTGAAGTCATCATTGAGAAAGAAACAGGTCAAAAGCTTATCAGCTAACTGCAAGGCCAAGAATCTTAAAACAAACTGCTTCACTACTAATGCTGGTGTTATGGCTATAATCCAACTTGAAGGATTCAGCAAGAGCAGGTAATTAAAATGAAGATTAGTGTTCATGCTCTGAAGTTGTTGAACTCAATGTTAAGTCCTGAAGGTTGTAAAGTGCTCTCAACAGAGTTGACCTATTTTCTCCTGTTCCAACATACTGTTCACACTCATTTGGTCTGTCAATCTTTTCTTTATCACCATGAGCACTTCCTTTGTCTTTTGCTCTGGGTAGCCTCATAATCTGTTGCAGTCATTCCTCCTCCACCTTTATCAATAGCAAATTCAAACATCATTTTTGAGCCCCTTTCAGTTCCGAAGAAGAGTCTTTGGGCTTCAAACTTTCATTTTATTTCTCTCTCCTCAGATGCTATCTGACCTGTTACATTTTTCCAGCATTTTCTGTTTTCTCAGTATTCCAGCATTTGCATTATTTTGTTTTTATTGGAGTCAGTGGGAATCAGTGAGAAAACTCCCCATTGGTTGGAATCGTGATTGGAGCAAAGGAAAATGGTTGTGGTTGTTGGAGGTTAGCCATCTCAGCTTTCAACATCTCTGTGGGTGTTCATCGGAATAGTGTTTTCGGCCCAACCATCTACAGTTGCTTCATCAGTGGCCTTCCCTCCATCATAAGGTCAGAAGTTCACTGATGATTGCACAATGTTCAGCACCATTCGTGACTCCTCAGATACTTATTCCAACAGGACTATAATTCAGGAGAGCCGCAGACTGGTTCAGAATTTCAAGCATGCATGGAACACCCCAATCATGCACTCTTTAAGGAGGAATCCATCAATCTTAGTTTGCAGCTGGGCAAATATTGGAGCAACCATCAATCCCAGAGCCAATGTGCTCACAGCAAACTCCGAAAAGATGTCAGGAAACTCCGTTGGTTAATACCAGAGGGTAATACCATGCCAACTGAGCTTTGTAATGTCTAATACCTGGTCACTCCACCTTGCCCTGTCTGATAGTGATATTGTGGCATAAGCCAGGTCAAACTCATCCATTTTAGTTGCTAGTTGAGGGGTATTGTAGACCAGCTCACCAGGAAAAGACCTTCACTCTTGTTGAATAGTTCTGTGGGATCTTACATATCTACCTAAAGGAAGGAATTTGATTAGATTAGATTTCCTACAGTGTGGAAACAGGCCCTTCAGCCAACAAGTCCACACCAACCCTCCGAAGAGTAATCCACCCTGACCCATTTCCCTCTGACTAATGCACCTAACACTATGGCCAATTCACCTGACCTGCACATCTTTGGACTGTGGGAGGAAACCGGAGCACCCAGAGGAAACTCACGCAGACACGGGGACAATGTGCAAACTTCACACAGACAGTCGCCCGAGGCTGGAATCGAACCTGGGACCTGGGTGCTGTGAGGCAGCAGTGCTAACCATTGAGCCACCGTGCTGCCTCTAATTGTGCCTTTAAAAGACAGCATCTCTGCTGGAACAGGACTCACTCAGTAATTATTTTTCAACGAACATCACCAAACCCTACAAGCTCCTCAATATAATTTTACTGCCTCTGGGATATTGCTGTGCAAAGAATGGCTGCTGCATTTCCCACATTAAAACAGTAACTATACTTAAAGAATATCTGAATGCAAGGCCTTTTGGCACATCCTAAGGTTGTGAAACTATATAAATACAACTAATTCCATTTTGAAGACAAGGCAGATTGATATGCAATGGAAAGAGATAGATTTCTAGTGAAGTCCATAAACGCTTAAAGAGATCAGTTGTTAAACATTTTAATTGAACTTTATCCAAATATACTGGACGACAACATGGAGGTATTTCTGTTTCCTCCTTCTACCCCCACACTGACTGCTGTGACCCTGGGTGGTCAGCTCTGATTCATTGTGTTGTCCAATCTATTACTGGAATTGATTCCGACAGAAGCTTCCCATCAGTTATATGCTTCATACATAAGCATCCCATTGGAAAAGTTTCAAATTGTAATCCAGTATTCATTTGTGATTGCGTCATATTGACCCCTCCATGTTGCGTTAATGCTTTGTGATGAATTTTTGTTATAAATCATTAACAAATGGCAGCAGACAAACTTCACTGTTTGAGAAGGCATAACGTTTTTTGATTAATCTTTTCTTTCGAGGGACATAAGTGTAGCTGGTAATGCCAGCACTTGTTGTATTGTGCTAACTGCTTGTTTAGGTTGGTATCCAGGAATGGGATGTTCTTCAGTACCTGAACTAGCATCAAAGTCTTGGTTCAAAATAGGACAGGTAAATCTCCCTTTATTCTTCCTACTCAGTCATCAGGGTAGGCTTAATCACCTTCACTGGCTCCCAGTCCAGCAGTGGCAGAGTTTTTAAATTCACATTCTGGTGTTCACATCTCTCCATTGTCTCACTCTTCCTTATCGCTACAGCCCTCCAAGATCTCTGCCTTCCTCCATCTGGTTTCATGGTCATCATTAGACTCTCAATTCCAGATATTTATTGAATTCAAATTTCACTATCTGCCGTGGCCGAATTCGAACCTCGACCCCCAGATCATTACCAGAGTCTCCAAATTAATAAAAATAAAAGAACTGCAGATGCTATAAATCAGAAGCTAAAATAGAAACTGCTGAGAAAGCTCAGCAGGTCTGGCAGCATCTGTGCAGAGTTAACTTTTCGGGTCGAGTCCTGACAATCAGTTCTGAGGAAGGGTCACTCGACCCGTAACGTTAACTCTGCACAGATGCTGCCAGACCTGCTGAGCTTTTTCAGCAGTTTCTATTTTTGTCTCCAGATTAATAGTCTAGAAATAATACCAATACACTATCACCTCCCCTGGTTAAAACCAAAGGGGAGCTGGTTGAATCTAAATGCATTTTTTTGAATTAAAACTAGCCTTTGCAATGGTGAACATTAATCCATTATTGATTTCTCTCCCACAGGAAGCTGTTGGGGCCAGTTTATTAGATATATTCAAGAAGGAGCTGGACATCACCCTTGCGACTAAAGGGATTAAGGGATTTGGGGAGAAGGCGGAAATGGGATACTGAGATTGTATGATCAGCCATGATCATATTGAATGGTGGTGCAGGCTTGAAGGGCATTCTCCTGCACCTATTTTCTATGTTCCTAAGATTGCTGTGGCGATGTCTATTTGGTTCACAAATGTTGTTTATGGAAGGAAATTTGCTACCCCTTCATGTGAAAAGGTGCCTCTGAATTTTTTTAGATTAGATTAGATTAGATTACATTACAGTGTGGAAACAGGCCCTTCGGCCCAACAAGTCCACACCGACCCGCCAAAGCGCAACCCACCCAAACCCCTACATTTACCCATTACCTAACATTACGGGCAATTTAACATGGTCAATTCACCTGACCTGCACATCTTTGGATTGTGGGAGGAAACTGGAGCACCCGGAGGAAACCCACGCAGACACGGGGAGAATGTGCAAACTCCACACAGTCAGTCGCCTGAGGCGGGAATTGAACCCGGGTCTCAGGCGCTGTGAGGCAGCAGTGCTAACCACTGAGCCACCGTGCTGCCCACTAATTATATGGGCTATAACCATAACCCATATATAACCCAGTTATAACTGCCCATTTATTATATGGGCTATAACCATAACACATATATAACCCAGTTATAACTGCCCATTTATTATATGGGCTATAACCATAACCCATATATAACCCAGTTATAACTGCCCATTTATTATTTGGGCTATAACCATAACCCATATATAACCCAGTTATAACTGCCCATTTATCATCATCTCATAATTTCTCCATGGCAACACCTTGACCAAACAATTAGTACTCTCCTCTTGTATAATGGAAATGTACTTGACTTTGGCATTTCTTGTGAATTGTCCTGATGGGGGCAGGAAGAAAACCTTCAACAACAGGTTTCCCTTTATAACACTCAGGGTCAGGTTATGCTTGATAATATGCCTATGAAGTGCCTTTGAAGTGTTTACACTGTGTAAAAGACGCTACCCAAATGCACGTTGCTCATTTTGCCTGAACAAGAATGTATTTTTAAAAACATAATCCTTCCACACCATCTCATTTGTGAGAGATCGGGCAGATAAACTTGTCAAAATCCATTGTGCACACTCTCATTCCTGCAGGCAGCCCTGAGCATGTATATTTTAAGCATGGCCATATTTAGATCACAGATCACTGCACTGAATTATTGCTGTTCAGCTCTCACATTATCTGGGACAGTCTGTCCTGCTGAGTGTTCTGGTTTCCTGCTGATCATAAATTGTAGGAGAAAAATTCAGTGACGAGGCCAAATTTTGAAAAATGTCCATGTTTTTGTCCTTCAGAAATATTTTCTCCGAAAGTGCATCACTCCCTCAAAGCAGGTAGAGAATTCCACATTGGCCTTTGTAGTTCACTGTTAGTTCGAATGTTTAAAATTCCTGTCCACCAATTTTGTAACTGCTGGAAGCGTTTATGCTCAACTGGTAAAATCTTTCAGTTGCGGTCTGTTTTCCAAAAAGGAGCATTTCATCCAAATTCCCTGTTCAGAACATAGGGAAGTGGAGGCCATTCAGTCTCTTGTGTCAACCTCACCATTCCATTGAGCTGTTCTTCAGCTCCCTGTTATTTCTATATCTCTCGATACCCAATAGAAACCCAACACTCTCACCATTCAGCCATTAATTTCCAAATTGCTCCTTTTCTCTCCCAGAGTCACTGGTATGGGGATACAGCTGTCCATGACAGCTCTTGCTTACATTGCCCAAGTGGCATTTGTCCACACATTGTTATTGAACTCTGAAGGGCATCACAAGACTGGAACCCGTTGCTTACATTTCTCACTTCTTGACCCAGGGATGCTCAAAACTAACTGCATCACCCCAACGATCATAGGTATTAGGTTGGTGATATTGATGCTTACTGCTTTTGTAGATGGAGGAACCATTTAGCAGTCTAAGCCCAAGGATCAATTTGCAGTTTTAAACATTTGTTTGTAGGATATGGGTGCCCCTGGCCAGGCTAGCATTCATTACCCATCCCAGATTACCCAGAGGGCAGATGAGGATCAACCAGAATGCTGTGGGTCTGGAGTCACATGTAGGCAGGACTAATTCCCTAATGGCTGCTAGTGAGCCAGATGGGTTTTTATGAAAATTGATTGTGTTTATACGGTTGCCATTGTGCAATTTTTAATGGCAGAGAATTTATTGAAATCAATTTTCACCATCTCTCACCAGGGATTCAAACCCAGGTGCTCAGATATTAGCCAGTGCTATAATCCAGTGATATAATCACAACACACCACCTCCCCCCACGCCCCCAAGTTGTTCATAACTTCAGAACATCCAAAGGCACTTCATAACCAATTTATTCATTTATATTTTTGTCTTATTCATTTACAGGATGTAGTTGTCACTGGCCCAGGGCAGAATTGGTTGCCCATCCATTTTTACCTTCTTGGTGTTGGTGAACCACTTTCTTGCAATGCTGCAGTATATTTGATATTGATACAGCCACAATGTTGTTAGGACATGACTTCCAGGATTTTGACTGTGATAGGGAAGTAACAGTGATATAATTTCAAGTCAAAATACTTAGGGTTTGGAGAGATATTTGCAGGTGATGGAGTACTCAGGCAACTATTGTGGGCAATGAAAGGTGTCTGACACATATATTGCCATTCTTAGATCTTGGATTTCAAAATAGTGGCATATGGGCATTGGCTACATATGCGAAAGATTCTTTTAAAAAATATCTAGTTCAGGCTGCTCTTCCAGAACAGTGATTTATTTCAGCTGTATCAGTGAGCAGTGAGACTGCAAATCCCTAAAGGGTTCATGGAATAAGATGTTTATGCTGTGGTGGTTTAAAACAGATGGATACATTTTGAAAACTATAAGATTATTTTCAATTCACTATAACCAAGAATTGATGTTAGATCATAAACCCCCCAGAAATTGTAAGGTCTTGGGGTACTTCAGAGGAAACCCAATTGGAGTCAGAACCAATTAGTGTTTATCACCGAAGGAAAGCAGTTCTGTTTAGAACATGTCAGGGAAGAAGCAGTTTCCTCACTGAACTAGCTTAGTTTGTACAGTTTCCAAACTAGGAGAGCTTGGTTAGAAACCTGCAGGTTATTAGAAGCTGAGAAAGTGAAAGCTTTCAGTTTTATAAATATTCATGAAAGATGACTCAATGGTTTATAGGACAGAAACTGAGGAGAATCAGTTACAGAACTTAAATATTTAACATCAAGGGGCAATTTCTCAGAATCTTTGTTATTCACTCATGGGATGTGGTTTTTGCCAGCTAGCCAGAATGTATTGCCTGTTCCTTGATACCCTTCTGAAGGTCGTGGTGATTTGTTTTCTTGAACCGCTGCAGTCCATGTGCTGTAGCACAAAGTCCTGAAGGGGAGGGGGGGGGGGGGAAGTGGATTTTCAGGATTTTGACCCAGCAACAGTAAAGGAACAGAGATATGTTTCTGATGCAGAATGACAAGTGGCTTGGAGAGAAACCTGCGGGGGGTAGTCATATATCTGTTACCCTTGTCCTTCTAGATGGAAGTGGTCACAGGTTTGGAAGGTGCTCTCTGAGGATCATCGGTCAATTTCTCTAGTGCATCTTGTAGACAATAGACACTGCTGCTACTAAGCATCAATGGTGGAAGGATTGGATGTTTTTGGATGGGGTGCCACTCAAGTGGGCTGCTTTATCCTGGATGGTGTCAAGCTTCTTGAGTATTGTTGGGGCTGCAAACATCCAGGCAAGTGGGGAGTATTCCATCATGGTGGCTCAGTGGTTAACACTGCTGCCTCACAGCACCAGTGACCCTGGATCGATTTCTGCCTCGGGTGACTGTCTGCGTGGGTTTCCTCTGTGTTCTCCGGTTTCCTTCCACTGTCCAGAGATGTGCAGGTCAGGTGAATCGGCCATATCTGAATTGCGCATAGTATTAGGCGCATTAGTCAGAGTAAGTGTAGGGAAATGGGTCTGGATAGGTTATCACTCGAGGAATCTAATCTAATCACTTCCGACTTGTGCCTTGTAAATGGCAGACAGGGTTTGGAATGTTAAGTGAGCTCACGGTACAGTATTCCTCGTCACTGACTTGCTCTTCTAACTGTATTTTGATGATGAGTCCAGTTCAGTTCTTGGTCAATGAGAATCTCCAGGATGTTGATAGTGGAAGGTTCAGTGATGGTAACATCATTGAATGGCAGTATTTAGATTATTGTCTCTTATTAGAAATGGTCATTTCCTGGTATTTGTGTGGTACTATTTCTTAGTACCATGTGGAATGAATCGAATTGGCTGAAGACTGGTATCTATGATGCTGAGGACCACTGGAGGAAGCTGAGATGGATCATCCACTCAGCACTCTGACTGTAGATTGCTTCAAAAGCTTCAGCCTTATCTCTTGCACTGATGTGTTGGGCTCTTGCATCATTGAGAATGGGGATATTTTTGAAGCCTCTTTCTCCAGTGAGTTGTTTAATTGTCCACTTATGACTGGATGTGGCAGAATTGCAGAGCTTACATCTGATCCATTGCTTGTGGGATTGCTTAGCTCTAACACTTGCTGCTTATGTTGTTTGCTATCAAGTAGTCCTGTTTCACTAGATCCAGATCTCATTTTTTGGTATGCCTGGTGCTGCTCTTGTCATGCCCTCTTGCACTCTCCATTGAACCAGGGTTGAACCCTTCGCTTGATGGTAATGGTTGAACGGGGAATGTGCTGGGCCATGAGGTTACAGATTGTGCTGGAGTACAATTCTGCTACTGTTGATGGCCCACAGCGCCTCATGGATGCCCAGTCTTGAGTAGCTAGATCTGCTTGAATTCTGTCCTATTGAGCACGGTGATAGTGCCCCACAACAGTTCTCAATGTGAAGACAGGACTTCCTCTCCACAAGGACTGTGTGGAGGTCCCTATTACCAATATATTGTGTATAGATGCACCTGCCACTAATTGATTGATTAGGATGAGATCAATTATGTTTTTCCAAATGGTTGGTTCCACTTGCCTCAGACCCAGTCTAGCAGCTATGCCCTTTAGGACCCGACCAGCTCAATCAGTGGTGCTGCTGCTGCTGAACCACTCTTGGTGAAGGACATTGGAATTCCCCCACACAGAGAACATTTTATGCCTTTCCACCTTCAGTGCTTCCTTCAAGTGTTGTTCAACATGAAGATGTACTGATTCATCAGCTGAGGGAGGAGGAAAATGGCAATCCAAACACCTTTGAAGAAGGGTCACTGAACCAGAAACATTAACTGTTCCACTCTCTATAGATGCTGCCAGACTTGATGAATTTCTCCAGCATTTTCCATTTTTGCTTCTGATCTCCAGCATCCACAGTTCCTGGTTTTTTGCCATCAGATACTTATTTGATAGCTCACCCAAAGGATGACAATTCGAATACTACAGTACTTCTTCAACATTGATAGTAGGAGAATCAGCCTTAATTCTGTGGATAAGCAAGTCTTGCAAGGTACATACAGATTCCAGGCCAAAACCTCAGGAAATGCTTTTGGAAGAAGAAGGCCAAAGCAGTTGAATGACTTCAGTACTTCTGTCAGTAACCAGAGTTTTGAGACCACAAGATATAGCAGCCATTCAGCCCATTAAATATGCTCTACCATTTGATCATGGACAATATGTTTCTCAACCCCATTCCCCTGCCATCTCCCTGTATTCCCGGATCCCCTTACTGATTAGGAATCTATTTAATGCTGTCTTGAAATCACTCAATGACTGCGCCTTCACAGTCTTCTTTCCTAAAAGTAATAAGAACATGAGGAACAAGAAGCCATTCTGTCCTTGAGCCTATTACATAGGAACTCTAAGAGGTCAGCTGTCCCTTAAGCCTGTTCAGCCCTTTAAATTTATCTTGACTTCAACTTAATTTGCTTGTTTTTATTCCATATTTTAACACCCTTAACAAAATTCCATTGATTGCAGACTTGAAAATTCGAATTGATTCCCAGGGCCCATACTTGGGGAAGTTTCAATTTTCCATTATTCTCCTTTTTTCTATTCATTCATGGGACGTAAACATTGTTAGTTAAATCAGTATTTATTATCCATCCCTAACTGCACTGGAGAATGTGGTCATAAGCTCCTTTCCTGAACTGTTGCAGCCCTTAGGGTGTAGGGACACCTACATTTCTAGCAGGAGTAGAATTCCAAGATTTTGATCCAGCGACACTGAAGGAACAGCAATTTATCTCCAAGTCAGGATGGTATGGGGTTTGGTGGGGGGGGGTGGGCCAGGGCAGGAGTAACCCTTCAATTGGTCATGTCCCTATATGAAAGGTGCTTCCTGTTTTCATGCCTGGCTGACCTAGCTTCAGCTTTAAGATTGCACTGTCTTGGTCTGGATATTCCCTCCAGAGGAAACAATCTTCCTGTATCCAATTTATTAAATTCCATTCTCAAATTAAACACCTTGATAAGATCACGCTTATTCAATCTTCTAAACTCAATGAGTACAAACAAAGTTTATGAAAAATGTGTGCATCATTTAACCCTGGCTGCCCTAGGACAATTCTGGTGAATCTGTTGTACACCTTCCAAGATCAACCAACATATCTTACTAAAACTGGAGGCAATGCCACAGATGATGCCAGACTAAGACTCTGTACAACCAAAGAACAACTCTGCAATTGTTTTAAATTCGAATCCCATTTTGTTGAGGGTCAACATGTCATTGTCCTTTTCTGATCCCTGTTTACCTGCACACTAGTTTTTAGTGATTTGTGCATCTTAAGTGTTTTGATTTTTGTGTTCAAATCCAAAGATAGTTTCAACCCTTGCTATCTCATAACTACTTCAAACCCCGCAATACTCTAAGAGTTCTGTACTTTGCTCCAATTCTGGCCTCTTGCGCTTCCCCAATTTTCATTGCTCTACCGTTGGTAGTCATGTCTTCAGCTGCCTAGACCTTCAAGCATAGAATATGCCTCACCACCATCCCTCTCTTCCCTTACTTCTCTGTGCTACTTTAAGTCATTCCTTTTAACTTACCTCTTTAACCAAGCTGTTGTACCTGCAGCAATATCCCCTTATGTGGTTTTGATTCAATATATATTTTCAGTTACATCACACTGTAAACTTGTGCAATAAATTCTGTGTCTGAAAATCTTATATACCACAACCACCTGATGAAGGAGCAGCAGTCCAAAAGCTAGTGCTTCCACATAAACCTGTTGGACTATAAACTGGTGGTGTGATTTTTAACTTGTGTGGTTTGGTATTGATGGTGTTAGGTAATCTTAGAATGTTAGAGGTGATATATAAGTGCAGCCTTTGTTGTAATTCCATCAGATTGGTTTTATTACACTGTGTACCCCTGTATCAGCTTTTAGTAATTTATAAACATTTGTATACAATCCCTTTGCTGGATTACCATGCTGAGCTGCTTCAGTAAATCATCATTTCAAACACCTTTGCAAACCACCAGTTTTCCAAAATAGCACCAACTTCATTAACTGTCTATAGCCCACTTTAAACACACATCCAGCATAAAGGAGCTGGTCAGCACTTAACCATTGAATCTGTCACAAATTCTCAACATTTTGTTCTAAATTATTTTATTCTGCCACATAGAAGAGAAACTTGCATTTATATAGCTCCTTTCACAACTCAGAACATGCCAAAGAACTTTTACATTCCATGCAGTACTTTTAAAATATAATCATCATTGTAATGCAGGAAATGCAGCAGCCATTTTGCACCCAGTGAGCTCCCATGACGTGGATTAAGGGGTGAAAGTGTCTCTGGGCAAATGAAAAGGACTTTCTTCATTCCAAGAGTTGTGAATCTACAGTCCTCTGTCCCATCCAATTGTGAATGCTCGGTTGTTGAATATATTCAAAGCAGAGTTCAGGCTAAAGATTAGCCATGATCCAACTGAATGCTTGGAGGAGGCTGATGAGCTGTGATCTTCTCTTATTTATTGCATTCTTACGTTAATAGAATGGATAGCTCCTGCACCAGTTCCCAAAAATGAGGTGCCAAAACAATTCTGCTGACGTGGACTCAGACAAGGGCCTCAGTTCGCCTGTATACGGAAGCATTCTGATACGGGCAGAGATGTTAGTGCATTCAACAGTTTTCAACCCATCCTTCCACGATTGTCCAGGATCATGGAAGAAGCCTCGTCTCGTTTGGCAGAAAACACAAGCAACTCTTTCCCACTCCACAAATTCTGCTCCATCTCTCTGTTGTGTCACAGGCCCAGAGGCATTATGACTTGCAGTCCCTGTGCCTGTTGTAGTCTTTGTATGGACAGGTCACCAAATCCTCTGCCTTTCCTGTGAGAATACATCAACTCACTCTGCCAAAAGCTGGAATTCATGATAATATCTCCAAAGATGCTGGATTTCAGAGACATGGTGGCAGCAGAGGCCAATGTACTGAATGAACCTGCGTGACCCAAATTTGCTGTTATGGGGACAGCTGCAGAAATTGAACTTGTAATTACTTAGCATAAGCTTTTGAGCAGTGATCCGATTCGAGTGTTGATAGATTCCTTTGGTATTAAGAACGTAATCTTAAAAATTCAGGCTTTGCTGTTTAAGAGGGAAATTAACACAGTGCCTCACACAAAGGGTATTGGAAATCTGGAATGAACTCTACCTAAAAGCTGTGGATGTTGGAGGCAATTAGAGTCCAAGATTGATATATTTCTGTCAGGTCAGGATATGAAAGAGCATGGAATGGACTGAGGGGCTGGGTAGCTTCCTCCTGTTGCTGTTTCATTGCTCAAAAACCAGGTTTGAGGGCTGGGCTCCATTCTACATTCCTTTGAGAATTTTCTGATCAGGGTTGCCAACGTCACACATGCGATGTGACTTTCCGTTTAGGAACTGTTCCTGACAAATGATTAAGGGTTAGTCTTGAAATAGTTTCAATGTTTAAGATCACACAATTCTGCCCGTTAACGAAAAACAGGAGGTTTTCTTTTCTAATTAATTCACAAACAGAATGACAGGAATGCATGACTTCAAAGTAAGAATCTCTAAACAATTTTATTACTCAGCTATTAACTTCAAGAGAAGAAACATTCTCCAACTTCAGTTAAATTGTACCTTCTGTGGACACAACGGTGCTTTTTAATGCCTGCAGATAGTGACTCCTAGTGGTACTCAAAAGACTTGCTGGATTAAATTCATGATCACAGGTTAAGCCTCAGCTCGAGCATTATGTCTAGTTTTGACAATCAATCTTATGGAACAATGTTAAGGACTGGGACAGGTCACAGAAGAGATTTACTAGAATAGTATCAAGGGTAAGGGCCTTCAATTATGCAGAGAAACAAAATAAACTGTTATTGCATCCTTCAGGGCAGATATGGTGCTAGAGAAAGATCCTTGCTGAGCAGTTGCAATACATCTTGGGGATGGGACACACAAGAGCCACATTGCATTGGTGGCAGAGAGACTGACTATTTAAGATAGTGGTTGGGATGCAAATTCAGCAACTACTTTGTCTTGGACGATAGTTCAGTTATACAAGTACTTTTGGCAATGCACTCACCCAAGTATTAAGAGAGTATTTATTTACATACACAACTTGTGACTTGAAGATACAATGTCTTCGGGGCTGTGAAAGTTCTCATCCGAATGTAAGTTCATTTTTCCTCTTTTGATACAGGGCTGAAGATGGTTTGATTGACTAAGTTATCTCTTTCAGCAAAGGCACAATATTTGACAGCAAAAAGGAGCAAACTTGCATATAACACTTTCCACAAATTCCAGAAATTTAAAGTGCTTTACCATCAATGAAATACATTTGATTGCTATTGTAATGTAGTACATGTGGCAGGATTTCACAAACAGCATTGAGATACTAACAAAACAATCTGTTTTAGGTGATAAAATACAAAATACTGGAAACACTCAGCAGGACAGGTAGTGTCCAGAAGGGAAACAGAAGGAATATTTCAAGTTGATAATCTTTCATCAGAATTTCTGTTTTTATTCAGTTTCAGCATCCATATTTTGCTTTAGTAATCCAGTTTTAAATGTTGGTTGAGGGATACACTGAAGAGTCATAATGGACTTGAAACTTTAATTCTGTTCCTCCACGGATGCTGCAGACCTGCTGAGTTTCTCCAGCACTCATTTTACATTTCTAGCATATGTAGTTTTACATGAAGAAATACCTCCCTGCCCTTCCTCAATTAATGTTCCACAGGATCGGAGTACATCCACCTGAAGGTTTAATGTCTCATTTAATTAACAGTACCTACCAACACTGCCTCAATGCTGCATTGGTCGAGTCAGTCCAGATTTTATGCCAAATCTGGAGTGGGGCATGAATCCATAACCCTTCTGACTCAGGCAAGAATGAACCACAACTGACATCAGAACCTGATAGAGATAGCACAGGAAAGAAAGAAAATCATCAGACAAGAGTTTTGTTTAAAATTCTTGCGGCACGGAGCACATGGCATTGAATGTCAGACTACACATTCAGTGTCAAATTATTTATATTTGCATAATTTGCTCAGTGCCAGGAATTTGGAAGACCTTTACATGGGAAATTAAATCAGTAAATAATTTGAAATGTCTGCATTTGAATTTATGATTTGTGGAATTATAGCTCAATGATTTTGCAATGCATAATTGTACTGCACATGACCCAATTTCCTTTGGAGATTTGTCAAACACCTTTTTTAAAAATTTACTTTAATCAGAGTTTTGAAGGCTCTGAAGCTTGAGGATGATGAGTCTTTGAAACACTCATCCTGTGAAGGTAATGAAAGCAGACTGCTTGAATATGTTTAAGGCAGAAGTGGAGAATTCTTTTCAAGCAAGGGAATAAAAGATATGAAAGGTCCATGAGAATGCAGTTTTGAGGTTACAATAAGATCAGCTATCATCTTATTGATTAGTGGAGCAGGCTCAAGGACGGAATAGCCTATTTCGTATATACAATCATAAAGGGTTAAAATTGAGCAATTGAACAAGGTTAGTGTAAATAATTGAGAGTGTATAATTTCCAATAAAGGCAAAATACTGCAGATGTTGGAAATCTGAAATAAAAACCAAAATTGCTGAATAGACTCAGCAGGTCTGGCAGCATCTGTGGAGAAACAGAGTTAACATTTCGAGGCCGGTATGACTCTCCTTTGGACCTGCTGATTTTTTCCACCACTTTATTTTTTATTTATGCATTCTTAGAAATTATCATTTGTAATTATACCCACTAAACATTCACACCCATTGGCACATAGAACTGCAATGGGTACCACATACATAACATGCACTGCAGCAACTTGACAAGACTTTTTAACAACACCTTGCCAACTCACAAATTCCATCACCTGGAAGGACAAGGCCAGCCACTGCATGGAAATAATGCTACCTTCAAGCTTCCTTCCAACTTGGGTACCATTGCAATTTATGGCTTTTATTTTATTGTCACAGTTTCAAACCCCTGGCACTCCTGTCCTTAACGGCACTTGTAAATCACATGGACTGCAATATGTTTTAGATGTTGGTCATCACCACCTTCTCAAGAATGAACTGGGTTGGGACAACAGATGTTGGTCTTGCCAGTGATACTCACAATCCAGGAACAAATAATAAAAGAAGTTTTCATTAGTAGATCTTAGAGAATATCGGTTAAGGGAGATGATGCTCATCTCTTCATTTCATGACTTGGGAGTCAGTGATAAAAGTTAAGCTAATCTAATCTAAGGATCACTAGAAAGCAGGTCAGACTTGGAATCTTAGTTTACATTGTAGTTTAATCGTTGCCTTTGCTGAAGAAATCATACTATCTTTAACACTGATCATATGTTGGATTAGTCCTTGGATATCGTAAGGAATCTTTCATTTACTTAGCTTCATACATGACAAAAGGAGACCGTTCCATTCATTGTGCCTTTGCTGACTCTTTCAAAGAACTATCCAATTTGTCTTACTTGCCTGTTCTTTTATCAGAACTCTTCAAATATTCCTTTTTCACGCATAATTCTGATCACCTTTGTGAACATTATGACTGAATTTACTTTTATGACCATTTCAGGCAGGGCATTGTAAGTCATAACACATTGTATTACACATGGATTACATATGATAAACATATTGATGGAAATGGAATAGTGTAGGTTAGATGGGTTTCAGATTGGTTCCACAGATCGGCACAACATAGAGGGCCGAAGGGCCTGTTCTGCACTGTAATATTCTATGTTCTATGTATAGAGTTCATCTCTCTGCTGAACCTATTGCCACTTATCTTGATTCTGTGCCTTCTGCAAAAAGTTTTTTCCAAGGTACAGAACTAAAGCTCTTCACAATTTTGGAAACATCCTGTTAAGCTTCTCTGCTTTGAAGAATACAACTTCTTCAGTTCATTCACATCAACAGTCACTCCTGGAATTATATGAGAAAAATCTCTTCCCCAACCTCTCCACAGCCTTGGTGTACTCTTGAAAATGTGGTGCTGAGAGTTGGCACAAAGTTTGGGAACTCTAATGCCCCCAGTTACAATTATATGTTTCATCATGGGTAAATTAGTTGTCTTTAAGTTACCTTTGTTCCTTGCTGTGCTTACAAGAATGCCAACCTGCTTCAGTTTAAATGGTGAATATAAGTGTTAACATTGTATTTGAACCCTGAAAGTAGATTTGTAAATCTTACATGCAATCCACATTTTATGTTTTGTTTTACCTCACTTGTCCTAGGCTTCAGAATTAGAGAGTCAGGTATGGTTTAACTGAGATGTTTAACATTTAAAAAAAAAATTGATGGGGTAGATACAAATAAGCATTTTCTTTTAAGAAAAACAAGCAAGTCCAACCTTAAATTTAGAAGAGAATTAGATTCAATAGTGTGGAACGAGATTCAAGGCTATACAAAATTGAGAGAAAGAACAAAGTCACCAATGTATTTTGTGAATTGTACGGTTCTATAATTTCCAATCACCCCATTGAATCTGTACCACTAAAATTACACCACCACCTATACTAGGTCATGTTCCCACATGAAGGCCCACAGCCTTGAATGTTATGACACTATGTGCTCATCCAAATACTTTTTAAAATGTTGTAAGGTTTCCCACCTCAACTACCCTGTCAGACAGTGCATTCTAGACTCCCACCACTCTCTGGGTTAAAGGTTTTTCTTAAATCCCCTCTAAATTTTCTGTCTTCCACTTTAAAATTATGCCCTCTTGTTATTGACCCTTCTATTAAGGGGAACAACTGCTTTCTATTCACCCTATCCATTCCCCTCAATATTATACACCACTTTCAGGTCTCCCTCAATCTTCTCTGCTCCAAAGGAAGTATCCCAAGCTTTCTTCATAACCAAATTACTCCATCCCAGGCAATGTCCAGACATCTATATAAAGCTCCTCTGTACCCCTTCCAGTATAATCACATCTTTCCTCTAGTTTGGCAATATGAACTGCACACAGTAATCCAGCTGTTGCCTAACCAAAGTTCTGTACAGCTCCAACCTGACCTTCCTGCTCTCATAATTTATGTCACAACAGATCAAGACAAGCATCCCATTTGTCTTATTCACTACCTTCTTAACCTGTCCTGCCATTTTCAGCCACGGACAAACACTCCAATATGCCTTTGTTTGTTGAGCTGTCTAGTGTTTTGCCACTTAAAATTGAGGTTGAGCGTTTTAAATCCAATTATTTAGGAGAGAGTGGGCTAGTCTACATCAGCAGAATCCACAAAAAGATTGCCCTGAATGTTCTGGTGCACAGGCAGTGGTATGGGGTGAGGAGACGTAAACTAGCAAAAAGACAACAAATCAATCTCTAAATAAACTGCAAATCCAAATGCTCAATGAAGAAATGTATCTTATGAGGAGGGCAAGAGAGAAAGACCTGATATTTTTAATTACACCTTTCATACCTTCAGGATGTTCCAACGCCTTTCAGAGCCAAGAGAACAGTTCAAAGGGATCAATTGTCATATAGGAAAATTACCAAGATAATTTAGATACAGCAAAATTCCACACAATGCAACTAAACAAGTGAAAGTTAAGTTTATTGGTTGGGTCAATTGAAAAAGATTTGCGCTTCAAAAGCATCTAGCACAACCTTAGGGCATTGCATAACATGTAGCATATTACACTGAGTATTTGTGAAGTGCAACCAGTCACAATATGAAATACAGCTGCTAATTTTCTGACAGTGATAGGATGATGACCAGACAATTTGTGACACCTTTTTGTGTGGATTCAGGGATAAATGCTGGGTGGGGAGGAGCAGAGAGAGATCACCATGGCTCTTCAATAATGTTCTTTTATATCTACCCGAGGATAGACAGGTCAATTGTTTGTAACTCTCACTCAAACACCATCATCTGTGACAAAGTTGCACTTTATATGCTCAAGTCCTTGGAAAGGGTACTGAACTCATAACTTTCTGTTTCAGACCATCAATAAACAAGTTTAATTTCTGGTTTTTGCTGATCTAGCTTATTTCAGCCTGAGCAATAACTAGTATCAGCTCCAAATTAGATTTTAAAATGTCCATTTCTATGTGGATGTTTGACAAAAGATGATTGACAGTTAACAGTTTTTGCCACACCTCCATGTCAATAAACCATGGTCCTTTTCTCATGCTGTATAAATTCAAGTTCATTTCTAAGTTTGATTTCGTGTTTGCAAACTGAAATGCTTCAACTTTGTCTCTTCATCATCAACATGGGTGATTTTAATATGTATATAGACTGGATTAGTCAAATTGCAAGAGTAGCCATGAAGGATAGGGCAGAGAATATTGGAAATTGTTTTGTTGGAGCAATATTTTGCGAACCAGCCAGAAACAGGTTATTTTAGATTTAGTATTGTATAATGAGAGGTGATTAATAAATGGCCTCAGAGTTAAGAAACCTCTATGGAAGAGTGGCCACAGCATGCTGGAATGTCAAATTCAGTTTGAGGATAAGAAACTGGAGTTCCACACTAATGTTCTGGTCATAAACTAAGGTAAACATGGTCATGAGGATGATTTTAGCCTGAGTGCACTTGGCAGAAAGATTTAAAGATACAGCAGTGGATGAAGAGTGCAGACATTTAAGGAGATATCCAATTCCTGACAACTAAAGTATATTGAGAGAAGAAGAAATATTGTAAGAGGAAGAAAACACATCCATGGATAAGCAAGGAATTTAAAGACAGCAAAGGCAAAAACTAAGGCATTCTAAATTGCAAAGGCTTGGGACAGGCTGGAGCATTGGGAAACTTTCAAAGACCAACAAAGGGTTACTAAAAAAAAGTAATAAAAAGAGCAAAGATTAATTATGAAACTTGCACAAAATATAAAAGCTGATAGAAAATGCTTCTATAAGTATATAAAAATGAAGATAGAAGCTAAATGAATGTAGGCCCCTTTGAGGAAAAGACTGGGGGGTTAATAGGGAACACAGACACTAAAGTAATACTTAGCCTTCAGTTTTTAAAGTGGAGAACACTGAAACCATTCCAATTGTTCTGAAGTTGAAGGCATGCACTGTACCTTAAGATAGAGTGAATGCTGTTCTGAACTGAGAGATTATAAGCACCTGTGTGATATGACTAGATGGCAGTACTGGAAAAATGGAAAATATGTAACATGTGGCTATGAAGTGGATAGCTGGGTTTTGGTTGTTGTTTTAACAACAATTCAAATTTAACCAGTTTAAATTATGCCCCAGGATACTAAAACCCAATCAAGTTTGAATTTATTGTTTTGCCAACATGGAACCAATGAGATGATCCACTGCTGGGGGGAGTGGGTTGTTAGGGTAGGTACAAAATGTGGGCATTTTGAAAATTGGTCAGAGAGCAACTGCCATCCAGACAGAAACACAGAGTATTCTTGCTGTCTAGGAAATTGGGAAACACTCTCTATCAAACATATCTTTTTATATGAAACACATGCAGTGAGAAAAACGATCCAGGGAAATTGTCAGCCGGGAGAAAGCCACAGAAGCTGACAGCAGCTGTGTGGTTTTGAAATTAAGTTGATGTAATTTTAATAAGTATCCTCTTGGAACAGCATATTATTACAGAGTTGGAGGCAGATAATAAGCAGTTAAGAGAAAGGGGGACTTAGAGTTGTGAATAATTGTTTAATGTTCACTTTTGGAGTTACAAAAAGATGTCATTTTCTTTAAATAGTGGAAATTGTGAGCTCTCTGTCACTCATATTTTAACAGATTACAAAGTGAGATGAGCTTTTCTGGGTGTTTGGTTTAATTAACAGAAGGGTTCACTGCCATGTCATAACACAATAGTAACAGGTAATGAAGAGGTAATAGAAAAGGAGGAACTTAAAACAATTGCCATCACTAGGGAAAGAGTTCAGGAACAAACTATTGGAATTAAATGCAGATAAGCCCCGATGGTCTGATGACCTACAGTCCAGGGTCTTCAAAAAAGTGGCAGCTGCATTAGTGGATGTACTGCTTGTAATGTTGCAAAATTCTCTGGATTCTGGAAAGATTTCAGTGGATTAGAAAAATATTAATGTAATGCACTTATTCAAGAGAGACAGAATGTAGGAAACCATGGACCAGTTAGTTTATTTCTGTTATTGGGAAATTGTTGGAATCAACTATTAAGGTAATAGTAACGATCCATTTAAAAAGTCAAAACACAATCTATCAGAGTCAGTAAAAATAAATCACATTTGATTAATTTGCCAAAGTCCTTTGTAGATGTAAGAAGCAAGTGGATAATGGAAGTCCTGTAGCTGTAGTATATCAGGACTTCCAAAAAGCATTTGATAAGATGCCGCATAAAATGTTAATACATAAAATGTAAAATCACACTGGTTTTGAAAAGATTTACAAGGATGTTGCCAGGGTTGGGGGGTTTGAGTTATAGGGAGGCTGAATGGGCTGGTGTTATTTTCACTGGAGATCAGAGGTTGAGGAGTGACCTTAGAGAGTTTTATAAAATCATGAGGGTCATGGAAAAGTTGAATAGCGAATGTCTTTTTCCCAGGTTAGGGAAGTCCAAAACCAGAGGGTGTAGGTTAAAAGCAAAGGGGGAAATATTTAAAAGGGACATAAGGGGCATGTTTTTCACAGAGGGTGGTACATGTATGGAATGAGCTAACAGATGAAGTGGTACAGAATGATGCAATTACAACATTTAATAGGCATCTGGATTGGTGTGTGCATAGATAGGAATTAGAGAGATATGGGCCAAATGCTGGCAAATGGGACTAGATTAATTCAGATATCTGGTTGTCATGGATGAGTTGGAGCAAGGGGTCTGTTTCCATGCTGTACAGCTCTATCACATGGGTTGGGGTAATATATTAAATTGGATACAGGATTGGTGAACAGACAGCATGCAGAGTCATGACAACAGGTTTTCCTGGTTGGCAAGCTGTAACTAATGGTACACAACAGGTTCTCAACTATTTACAATCTATATTAATGACTTGGATGTGGGTTACAAAGTACTGTAGCCAAATTTGCAGATGGTATTAAAATATCTAGGAATGTAAATTGCAATGAAGAAATAAGAACTTTACAAATGGGTATGGTTAGGTTAGGTGAATGTTCCAAAATCTAGTAGATGAAGTTTAATGCAGGTAAGTGTAGGATTGTCTATTGTGGTTGGAAGAATAAAAATGGAACTTATTTAAATGGAGAGAAAATTTAAAATGTTTCACTGCAGAACAATCTGAGTATCCTTTTGTCTGAGTTGCAGAAAGCGAATATGCAGGTACAGAAGGAGGGCAGACATAATTTTGTCATTTATTGCCAAAGCAGTGGAGTATAAAATTCAAATTGTTTTTGCAATTTCACTTAAAAACTGCATCTAAACTATTATGTACAGTTTGTTCCCTTACTTGAGGGGGGATGTAATTGCACTGGAGGCACTTCAGAGAAATTTAATCAGATTAATTCCAAAGATGAAAGGTTTCTCTCATGATGAATGATTGAGCAGTTTAGGCATATACTTGCTAGAGTTTAGAAGGATGAGAGATCTAATTGAAGTATAGAAGATTCTAAATGGGATTGACAAAGTAGACGCAGAGTGGATGTTTCACTATACGGGGCAATTTAGAACATAGAACAGTACAGCATAGTACAAGCCCTTCAGCCCTCAATGATGTGCTGGCCTTCTATTCTACTCAAAGATCAGAGTAACCTACATATCATTCATAGTGCTATCTTCCATGTGCCAATTCAAGAGTCGCTTAAATATTCCTAATATATCTGAATGTACTCCCACTGCTAGCACTGTATTCCACACACCCACCACGCTCTGTATAAAGAACCTTACCTCTGACATCGCCACTAAACCTTCCTTCAATTACATTAAAATTATGCCCTTATGTGATAGCCATTTCTGCTCTGGGAAAAAGTCTCTGGATATCCACTCTATCAATGTCTCTCACCATTTTGTACACCTCTATCAAGTCACCTGTCATCCTTCTTCGCTCCAGTCAGAAAAGCCCGAGCTCCCTGAACCTTTCTTCATAAGACATGCCCTCCAATCCAGGCTGCATCCTGGCAAATCTCCTCTGCACCTCTCTAAAGCAGCCACATCCTGAGGCGACCAGAACTGAACACAATATTCCAAGTGTGTGTGGTCTAACCAGGGGTCTATAGAGCTGCAGCATAAACTTGTGGCTCTCACTCAGTCCCCCGGCTAATGAAAGCCAACACACCATACACTTTCTTAACAACACTACCAACTTGGGTGGCAACTTTGAGGGATCTATGGACATGGAACCCAAGATCCCTCTGTTCCTCCACACTGCCAAGAATACAGTCTTTAACCCTGTAATCTGCATCCAAATTCGACCTTCCAAAATGAATCACTTCACACTTTTCCAGGTTGAACTCCATCTGCCACTTTTCATGCCAGTTCTGCATCCTGTCAATGTCCCATTGATACTATCCACAACTCCACCAACCTTCGCATCATCTGCAAACTTACTAAACCACTCTTCCACTTGATCATCCAAGTCATTTATAAAAATCACAAAGAGCAGAGGTTCCAGAACTGATCCCTGCGGAACAACCACTGGTCACCGAGCTCCAGGCTGAATACTTTCCATCTATTACCACCCTCTGACTTTTATGGGCCAGCCAATTCTGTATTCAGACAGCCAGATTTCCCTGTATCCCATGTCTCCTTACTTTCTTAATGAGCTTACCATGGAGAACCTTATCAAAAACCTTGCTAAAATCCATGTACACTACATCCACTGCTCTACCATCATTGTGTTTTATCACATCTTCAAAGAATTCAATAAGGTTTGTGAGGCATGACCTGCCCCTCACTAAGCCCGCTATCTCCAATCAAACTATGGTTTTCCAAGTAATCATAAATCCTATATCTCAGAATTGTTGCCAATATTATGCCTACCACCGATGTAAAGACTGACTGGTCTGTAATTACCAATATTATTCCTATTCCCTTTCTTGAACAAGGGAATAACATTTACCACCCTCCAATCATCTGGCACTACTCCAGTGGACAGTGAGAACACAAAAATCATCACCAAAGTCACAACAATCTCTTCCCTCGCTTCCTTGTGTAAACCTAGGATACGGCCAGGGGATTTATCATTATGTTTTTCAAAAATTTCAGCACCTCCTCCTTTCTAACATTAATTTATTATAGCAATTCAGTCTGTTTGATGTCGTCCTCAGAAACATCAAGGTCCCTCTTAGAAGCACAGACTTAAACAAAGTAACCATTAAGGAGCTCCCCTACTTCCTCCGATTCCAGACGCAAGTTCCCTCCACTATCCATGATTGGCCTCACTCTGGCCATCCTCTCATTCCTCACATATATGTAGAACTATGTAGGGTTTTCCTTAATCCTACCCGCTATAATTTTTTCACACTCCCTTCTCACTCTCCCAAATTAATTCTTCAGTTCCTTTATGGCTACCTTGTAACCTTCGAGCCCTGTCTGATCCTTGCCTCCTCAACCTCAAATAAGCTTCCTTCTTCCTCTTGATTAGATGTTCCACATTCCTTGTTGCACAAGGTTCTTTCAATCTACCATCCCTTCCTTGCCTCAGTGAGACAAACCTTCCAGCTCTATCAGCAAGTGCTTCCTAAACAAACTCCGCATTTCTGTTGTGTATTTCCCATAGAACATTTGTTCCCAATTTAGGTGCCCCAGCTCCTGCCTAATAGCATTGTAATGCCCCCTCCGCCAATTAAATACTTACCCATACTATCTGCTCCTATTCCTCTCCATGAGTATAGTAAAAGTTAGTGATCACAACTCTATCATTGAAATGCTCTGCCAAGAGATCTGACACCTGGCATGATTTGATGCCAAGCACTAAATCCAATATGGCCTCCCCTCTAATCAGCCTATCTACAAGTTGCATCAGAACCCTTCCTGGAAGTACCTAACAAAAATTGCTCCATCCAAACTATTTGAACTAAGGAGGTCCCAATCAATAGTAGGGAAGTTAAAGTTACTCATGACAACAACCATGTTACTTCTGCGCTTTTCCAAAGTCTGCCTCCCAATCTGCTCCTTCATGTCTGTTGCTATTGGGGGGACCTGTACAAAACTTCCAATAAAGTGACTGCTCCTTTCCTATTTCTAACTTCCATCCATATTGACCATCGACAAACCCTCCTTGATAACCTCCCTTTCTGCAGCTGTGATACCATCCCTGATTAGCAATGCTACTTCTCCACCTCTTACCTCCCCACCTATTCCTTTTGAAATATCAAAACCCTGGAACATCAAACCATTCCTGCCCTTGTAATGTCCAAGTCTCTGTAATGACCACAACATCATAGTTCCAAGTACTGATCCATGCTCTGAGTTTGTCACCATTATTCCTGAACGAGAAATTGTAATTTTAAACTAAGTGGTGGTAGACTTAAAACTGAGATGAGGAGGAATTATTTCTCTCAAAGGGTCATGAATATCTAGAATTCAGTAGCTGAGTACAGTGAATGCTGCAATGCTGAATAAATTTAAGGCAGATATTTTAAATTAGTAATAGGATAAAGGGCAGTGGAGACAGGACAGGAAAATGAGGCCAAGATGAGATCTGTCAAGATCATATTAAGTGGTACAGCAGGTTCAAGCGACTGAATTGCCGACTCCTCTTATTTCTTACATTTTATATGTTGAGCAACTTTGCTGATTGGCACCTGTGGCACCAGACTTTAATTACTGGGACAGGAGAGAAGGGGAGAAACTAGGGGACTAGCAATTATGTCCAGTAGGATTCCTGGCAAAAACATTTCCAGTTCAAATTATTATCTATGCAGTAGGCAGTCTGCACTACAGCTGCAATCAGATGTTTTGTATTATGGTATTTTACTGTATTAAAATTATTTTTTGCAGCTGTAATTCTCAGAAATTGCAGGAAGCAGACAAGATACACCGTGGATTATTTGCGGACTTTTGGCTTCGGAAGCAAAACACTTGCTCCATATCCTCATAAGTATTTGTAACTTTCTGTAGCTTGGATGTACTGCTAGCTTACTGGACAGTTAGCATCGTTAATGATGTTCTTGATTTCCGCTGTTAAAGAACAAAACGTATAGGTTGAAAGGTGCTTGGTTCAATGCTTTATCCCTGGAATATTATCAGGAAGAAGCTTCATTGCTGCTAAGCTTGGAAGGAAATGAAGAGCACAAAATTGCCAGGCACCTTCTTTTTAATGTTTAAAGTGTTGTCCTTATTTTCAGGTCCATCCAATGACTCAACTCAGCCTACATCTCTGCAGCCTTCTCCAGCCTGCTGCCCTCATATGGCACTATGCTTTTTGTGTATTCTTGTTTTTATTTGCTTCGCTAGTTGGCATGGCTTCATCTGTTTCAGCCCTAAACTCTGGAATATCCTCCTTGAACCTTTTTACTTCCCTCAGAACAATCCTTTAAATCTAACTCTGGCTAGACCTTTGGCCATCTACCCTAACTTCTCACGTAGGTCAGAGGCTAATTTTATTCAATAATGTCCAAATGAAACATTTTAAAATATTTTACTAGGTTAAAGACGCTACATGAATGCAAATTATTGTTGCTATTCAGTAGTCATACTGAGAATGAGTATGTGGAAATATTGCACATTGTACAAACTAGATAGTCAACGCAAAAGAACAACCTTGCAGATGATTAATATATTTTAGGAAGTGTGTCTTCAAGGGAAGAATGAACAAATAGCCAGTATTATTCACTGACCAATTAAGGCTTTAATGACAACGTTCAGATCCAGAAATCTCTTGTGCAGATTGAGAGCAACACTATGGCATAATCATGGGTCAAGAGGGCTGATAAGAATCAAACTGCATTCAAGTACACCAAAAGATCTTCCTGCATGAACTAAAAAAAACTTAGAACTGTTGAATAAATTTATTTAAAAATTGGTTTATTTTTTGACAGGTCTGCGTTTTGATTGTATGCAGAAGTGTACATTTATCTAGACATTTATTCTTCCAGAAAGTAAAATACAATGAATGGATGATGGGAGATTCCAATATAAAATCTATCCTTGAAACTCTATGCCCAGATCTTTATGTTGAGCAAATAATGAGGAACACCAGCAAGTGAAGTTCCTTGAGGAACCAGTAATAAAGTAACCAAGTATTTCTTTATCCTTGCCAATTATAAAGGACATTAATCTGATGATACCATCAACTTTATTCCCCTACCCAAAAAATTTCGAACTCCTTCCATGATTTTTGCCCTCTTGAATCAACATTTCAATGACACAGACACAGTGTTAAGTTCTTTGGCATTGTAATGTGTTTTACATGGCAAAGTAATTCAGCCACATGGTTACTTAAGCACCTGAGGGCCAAAGAAACTGGCACTGAAATTTCGGATTTCAGGTTTGAATAATCCATCGACAAAACTTCAAAAAGTTCCCACAGGAATCCAAGTATCAGTAGAACCTGCTAAGAGATAATATTGATGTGTTGATTTTTTTCCCTTGCCAGTGATTTAATCACACCACATGCCAGTACAAACACTTACTCCTTCTGTGCTAGTTATAAGTGAGTGAGAAAACCTTTGGTTCCACTCTCCTCCCTCCCACTGCTATTCAGAGCACTGTCAGCCTATTCAACCAAGAGCAGCTTCATTCATACTCTAGTCACATACATACACTTTTAAGCCAGTACCACTGTACAGTGATTTAAGAGTGATAACTTGACCTCATTTTGTCCCCTCCCTCATACAGTGCACAAATGGAGACTGCAGTAATGCTTAACTCTGAAGAGCATGAGCCAGGAATAAAGTCTAGCCTCTGATGTTAGAGCCAATCTAACTCATTGGGAAAACGGAGACTTTGAAATGCTGAGGTAGGGGTTTGTTAATTTCCCAATCTGAACAAATTCTAACACATTAATTCATCTTTGGACACAAAGCCATCACTGTGTCCAGTAAGTGACAGGTTCAACCAATTAAAGGTTAGTTTTAGGGCTGATAATTGAAACAATTTCTTCACACAAGAAGCAATCTATATGTGGAACAGATGTTCAGTGGTTCAAATGGTCTTTTGTGTCTTTGTAGGTATCTTGGAACGGAGATGTACATTTAACTGCAAGCACAGAATTCTTCCACTCAGACTTTGCAGCACAGGAAATTTTCTTTAAAAAAAAATTGAGCATTTGTCACATGTAAATGAGTGCCCTCAACTGGAACTGTTGTGGAAGCAAGCTGTAAAAAGGTCATTGATCTCAAGTAATTAATAAATATATTGCAACATGAAAATGGAAGCAAAATAAGTTTGAGACAGCATGAACAATCTTGAAATAATGGAAAGGAAACAATAAACATTCGTATGACCTGGAAATATCATTGAACTAGATGTGAGTGTACGAAGTTGTTCCCCAAGAGCTTACGTAGCAATAAAACTGATCTTGCGTCTACATATAAGGAATATATAAAGAAGGGATTCAGTTTCAACAAGGCATGTTATCTTTATTTCTTTATTCTTCTGCCTTTAGATTCTACGTTTTGGTTTATTTTTCTGTGTTTTAAGATGGCGCCAGAGAGTGGTGACACAATACAACACATCACTGTATTTTGAATGTGATAATAAATAAATCAAAACAAATTGGAGTGTCAGGAAAAAAATGCAACTTAAACAATTCACTCAAAAAAGGACATTTCATAACTTCAGGTATCTCTTTAAATAACTGATAAAATAAACTCTTGACCTTGCATATAAAACAAGGATAGTCGTGGTCTACATTCATTGTATCAATTGGAGGTTTCATGATCCAGATGGGCTGAGAATCTGCAATGCACAACATCCTATGACAAAGGTTGCCATGCTCACTAATGTAACACAATGGACCGCTGCCTCTAATCAATAAAGTTGTTTCTGGGCTCTGTACAGCATGTGCCACAAAGAAACATTTATCATATGTTCTCTGATACAGGACAGAACATAACCAAAGATAATTATTTATATAGCATTACAACTAACATGGCTTGCTGCAAGCTTGACTAGATTATGACTATTGTTGAATGTCCACTAATTCTAACCTCTTCTGCATCTGTGAACTTCAAGAATTCAAAACTGGGAAAATATTTTCTGGTTTTGTCTTAGTGAGGAGGCCAACAATAAACTACTTGTAAATCTGCCAATTCAAAGCACAAATGCCCAGTTAGGCTCTATGCAAGTAGAGCACATTAAAACAAAAATATATGTTTAGCACAGAATGAACTTCCATGTAGTCTCCTTGTCTCATTTTGTTAATCAACACAGAGCATCTGAAAATTTGGTTACATACTTGGAGCACAAGGGAAGCCACAGTGACAGCAAATTTGCCTGTAAAGTGCAAAAAAAAACTTACATCCAAGAATTTTCTTCTTTGCAAAGCAGGCCCTTACGATGGAGACTGTCATTATTTAAAACGTTAGGCCAACCAAAGAACTGATCTGCCCCAGCCCAATGCTAGTCATGCAAAAACTGAGCAGAAAGGGAAAAATGCCCAATTTAACACATTTTTACTGTAAAATAGGGATGTATCATAAATAAAAAGTACTCATCCCCTCCCCTAAAGTGGACTTTCCTTTAATGCCCACTTTCAGAACATTCAAGTACTTTCATAGTGGCAGCTGACAATGTTCAGAAAAAAAGGAGTCTAGATCACTGCAACATTATAAGCATTAAAATCTTTGTAACAGAATCCATTAAGACTTGTAATATAAGTTGCATTATGCTGTTATATTAAAGAGTTAGTTTTTTTCAGTTGATTGAATGTTCTTCACATATTCAAATAACTATCACTGGTGATTTATCAGATCTTTGCCACTATTTGAATAAATTAGGCATTTAATTGCTTTCCACATTTTTTGCTTTCTATAACTATTTTCAACAAATTATTTTTAAAAATAACAGAAGGAGCCAATGGAAAACACATTGTTCTTCCGGTCCTGTCAGTGACACTCTTTGGTGCAAATAATCTGGGGTTCAGGGAACAAGCAAGACTATTAACCAACAAAAATGTCAGTCTACAAATCTACCATTAAATTAAGACTACCCATTTTAGTAAAGCAAAATGGAGGAACATAGTTGTATTTGCTCTTTCAGTTCCTGCTGTCACAGCAAAGTCACGTGCACCTAAAGTGATACAGTAAAGCACTGTAGTGCCTGCTGAGGTAACTCTCTTGAACAGAATCTATTATCTCCGTACTTAAACCATAAGAGTAATGTCTCTTTTGACTGTGTTACCATAGAACTCACTGGCCTACATAAAGTGCTTGATACTGCAAGAACTACACAATCCCCAGGGAAAGCTCAGGTGGGGAAGTGGCAGTAAATCTTCAAAGAACAATGCTGTTAAAGTGGAAAAGGAAAGTATCAATTAATGTTTAGTTGCTGACACGAGGAAAGAATCCCATTGCTGACACTGAAATTGACGAATAATATAAAGGACTATTTTCATAATATTTGAAAATCTCTGCAATGACAATGCTGTTTGGCTTTAAGTCTGTGGCCAATGAATTTTGTCGTTGTCTGTTTTGCAATATTTCTGATTTGTAGTAAAATGGCAAATGCAAAAATTCTGAAAATAATGTTGATAGGAAAGTTTGTTAACTTGCATGGTTAGTAAATTGCTTTTGTATTCATGTACCTTTTGTTTTTCTGTCAGTCATGTACATGGCCATAACAAGAGTAAATAATTTGTTGTAGCGAATGATGTGCTATTAAAATTTATTTGCTTTATCCCATTGGTGGGGCAGGCATATTCACTACCACTTGGCCTTTTCAAGTAAAATTAATCTACCCAGGCAGCAGATCATGCAGTGGGTATGATTAATTTGAGAAATCCATTGCTGGCTTTTGTAAATCATTTGCCCGATAACTTGATCAGGGATCAATTCCTTCCTGAAAAACAAGTCCAAAATAAAGGGCTAGGTGAATCAAAAATGCTGGAAATGTACAGCACTTAAGTCAGCATGAGAGAGAACTGATAAACTAACACTTGGAATATAGAACTGTTTTCAAAACTGAAAAGAACGGCGTACTTGGGCAAGATACAACATTCAGGGAAAGGATACACAAATATAAATATGCACTTGTTACAGATAATAATTCAAAGAAAAATCATGAGTAAAATGAAAAGAAAAACCATAAGACACAAGTCAGTTTCATCATTCTGTAGTCTGTAGGTTTGCCCAAGTGTACAATTCCACCCTCCCCCTGGTTGACTGTACTAAAATATCTGTTCACTTATTTTTCAGGTTTACATCAACCAACATTCACTGATGTTGGTTGATGTAATGTTTCTAGATTCTGTTTCAATCTTAGATTCCAACATTGTAAGTTCAATTATTACCCATAGGATTACTTAAGTGATGCAACTGTGATAAGGATGTAATGTGGTTGAACACAAACTTTAGGAAAGGATGGAGGTGGTGGTGAGAGCAAAAACACGTCATAACAATTTAAAACTAACAAAATCCAGCAAGTATCTGGGAAGGAATCATACTGCCAAGACCGATAGGGAGCTGAAAGCATTTGTGTTACAAGAACAAGTGGAACAGTGATCAGCATTGCTTATGCCTATTAATAAACTACTTAGCATCAATATAATTCAATGGGTGTACGTCCAGTAGTATTGCACAGAATCAGAACCAGTTCAATCAGGATTAGAAGGTGGGGGTAAAATGGACCAAACGTGTGCAAACATAATTCAATGCCCATTTTAAAATTTGTCCTTATATTTTCATTTTAAAATCCTATTTTCACTTACTTAATAGAAACACAAAAGTAAACTTGCCACACTACAATCACACCCTCTCGCAGCAGAGGTACAGCACTGGCAAGACAGCATCTTTATAGCAAGAGAAGCCTACAAAGTAAATTTCCATTAGAAATGTTCATTGAGGAATGCATACTGGAAAACTAAACTGGAAGCACATAAAGATTTAAGATATTTATTATCATAAATTCCTGAAAACAGGTCAGGACAGTAAATACTCTATCAATCTTCATAAAGCTCTAGATCTATAATTTTCACCAACCGAGCAAGGTTGCTACAAAAACTATGGTTCAAGTTATTCTTCTCAAAACAGGAAAAAGATACTTTAAACTAAAAGTGCTTTACATAAAAATATTCAAACTTGAGATTACAAAGTGACCTTCAAACTGTACACTCCTTTTCCCTCGTACTGTACCTTTACAGGAAAGCACATCACTTCCTAAATGGCAAGAACTTCCATTGCGTTAACAGCATACTACCTTGTCTAATCACCCTTCCTGTTACACACACACACACACAGTAATGTACTATAGACGTGTTAGAATGGCCCCAGTGACACCACATCCGTGTATTAGCCCAAAAGGTCCCAAGACAATATTTCTCTAGTACAGCTGGATTAACATTATTAACTGGTTGCCTATATGATACATTCTGATCCTTATTCTCTCTCCATTCCCGGTACTACTACTCCTGTGTTTCAAAGGCCCATATTACCATTTCTCCCGACAATGTTTAAGCTATTATCTTTGTGCACAAGCCTGGAAATTCAGTGCAAACCTGGAACTGGCTGGTCTATTTGACTCAGAGTCTCACCATTTGTCATATTTATTTGTTAAATTGAGGTCCTAGCAAATTCCATATAACCACAACAATTATATACTAATATCTAATACATTTTTGGGTCATTGATGGGAAGGCTTTTCTCTAAGTACAGGCTCCACTATTAGTTCTACACAGACTTTCAAATCAGCACTCAGTCTAACAATATTTCCTAGGTGCTAATTGTTTCCAAAATGAGCATCAAACAGATGAATTTTCCGATTAAAACAGGGAAAAATCTTCTTGTGGGAATGTTTTTCTGGTATTCCCTCCAAGTATCTGGTGTGCTATGCCAAACTACTTGAGGAAGCTGCGCTCACTACCCTATGCCCCAGTGATTCCCCAGAGTGCTAAAATGTTTCTTACAGTACTTATTTGGACAGCCTACCTATTAGAATTACAATCATACTCAAACTTAAAGTAAATATTAGAAACAAAGAAAGCTCTCATTTCCATACTCCATCTTCCACAAACAAACAGGTAATGTAGGACATGAAATGAGACAAAATTACTATTTAAAAACAGGACGCAAGCATTGTTGGTATGGTCTGGATTGTTAATATCAAACTTGCAGAATTACTTCCTTCATCTGAATCTGTGGTGTAAGCTGATTAAAAATTCTCATTTCATGAGAATCAACTTTTCAATTAACTATACGATTGCTAGATGCATGGATGTTTTGTTTTAACATCCTACACACTGAGCTCTGCTTGGACTATGGTCTATTACCACAATCTCTCTCCTATTGCCATTATACTATGCTGCTGTTGGTCAACAGCCAACTTGTTATTTCTAATAAGGCATTTGGTCTCCATTAGCTCACAAAGGCTTTTGGAAATGAATACAAGAAAATGAAAGGATGCAGGGGAAAGAATGGGGGAGAAAGCAAAAGGGAAAACTTGCATGTAATCTTCTGATCTACCAGGTGCTGCTTAACTGAGTGGAAAATATTACCATGCTGTTTCACCAAATGGCATTTAAAAATTTTTAAGAATCTTTTTAAAAAAAAAGTTCAAGCAACGCACCACAAAAAGCCAGTGTGCTCTCATGAAGCAAAACTTATTTCGATCATTATTTACCCACACAAAGCTGATACACACAGTGCAGCAGTTGGGAAAAAAATACTAATTTTAACAGCTTAAAGTGTTCACATCAAACCCAACATGTAGTTCTAATACTTTCTCTCCATCACAGATATGTCCATTGCCTGGTTAACAGGTCAAGTAATTGAAAGATATGAGGGAGAGTGAAGTGGAATTAATTCATCGTGCTTAAATACATCAAAACAAATTGCAGACAATCAACCTAGTAACACATGATGGTCTTAATTCCTAATAACACCATCAATCTAATTGCTGAACAGGTTCTAATGCATCTATTTTCTGCTACAGTAATGGATCCTACTATAACTTGAAAACTACTCATACCCAAACCACTTCCATCATGTGTCATAATCCAGCAGTATCTCGATGACCAAGACATCTCTTGCCTTTTCACATGTGCAGCAACTAGCCAACATATGACTGCTACAATTTCTTTATTTACTGATGCTGGCAACTGCAGCAGTGAATGAAACATGCACAAAAGATGCAAGACTGGGAAAAGTAAGACAAAATTCTTTGAAAAATATGGTCGGACGTGGAGACTACTTCTAGTTGCTGAGAGCATCTGCAAGTTTTCTTCCAACATTCTACTTTTCTTTAATGGCAAAAACTGGCCAAACAAAATTTTCTGCCTGCTTCAGCTGTCCAAAGACATATTTTCACCCGTTCTAAATGCTTTGAGAATTCATTTCTACTAGTTTCAAGGACTTTTTTTCACATAAACCGGAATGTGCAATGTGATTAAGCTTAGGATATCTTGCAAACCATTCGTGGTATATCGAATGTATATTAGTTATAAATAAATATATAATCAGTCACACAAATAATATTGACTCTCTCCCGGCCCTCACAAAAACTCTTAAATATTTGTTATAAGTTAACAATAAAACAAAAAAAATACTGAAATGGTACAATTCGTTATGAACAGTGTCTTCCTTAAACTGCCTTCCTTCATTACTCGCTTCAGTCAGTACGCAACCAATTCACCACAGCCTGTTCAGTTAAGATCTTTAAAAGAATAATGTAGTTCAATCAGCTCTTCCTTCTAATTGGGCCTCATCGCACCACGAATCGTATTGTTGCACGTGGCCACCACACTAACAATGTCATCTACGTTGATGAGATGAGGTGGGATGGGAGAGGAGGAGAAGAAAAACAAGAGGTCAAGAAACCTTGTTTGCATTAAAAAAAACACGCCAATCTGTCAGCTATCAAAAATGTCCAGATCAGCTGGGTAACTGGATCTGTTCTGAGAAGTACACAATATTTTCCCATTGCTTCCAGAGGGAGACAAGGAACAATACCAGCAGCAGTGTGCTGAGCACCCGGAACCGTGTCTTCATGAGAGGAGTGATGAAGTTGGCTATGGTGGAGACAAAGACCAGTATGACAGCCATGAGTGCCAGGATGACATTGATGAATTTGCCCAGCAGTGCCCTCGCATTTGCGTTCTCCACCCCTTCCAGCTGTACCACCTGCTGCTGCTGTTGCTGAAGCTCCAGTTTGGTGATCCGGGTTAGACATGACTCCAGAGCTTCCTGTAAGTGGTGAACAAATAAGAAGCAAAAATGAGTGTAGTACTTTTTCCTCACATTCTATTGGTCTCAAAGCCAGCTTCAATGCAGAGTCAGTTCGAAAGTAGATGAAAGTGTCAGTAACAAACTAGGTTGATAAAACAAGTCAAGAAAAGATGGCTGCTGTGAAAAAAAAACTGTTGCTGTATGGGACAGCTTCAAGTTTTGGCCAAAGGTAAATTATAAGGGCCCAGAATAAAGACGCAACAATGCTATGATTGATTTAAATACTGGATAACCAAACTGGAAATCATTCTATTCTTAGAACTAAGATCTCTCACTGACAAAATCCCTACCCCCCTCTTGGACACTGTTGGTGAAGATGGGGGAGAAAATGCACAAATTACAAAGCAAAATGAAGAGACATTTCAGGATGTTACTTTATTTAATCTCTCCTAAAATTCCACTGAATTATTTTAGTTCTGCCAGAGTGATAAAATGTTTCTTACAGCCATGTGACATTGATGAATCCAAACTACGTTAGAAGCATTTTCACCCAGAAATCAAACTATACTATCTTGTTGGAGCATGGCTCAACTGCAGTATTGTATCAAGAAATTAAAGCAAAACAAAAAAAGCCAATCAGCCCATCCATCACACTCCATCCGTTCTCCTTACAGTTGCATAAAAATATACAGCACAGGAGGCAACCATTCAGTATACGATGCCTGAACAATCTCTTTGAAAGAGTTATCCAGTTAGTCTCATGGTTTTGCTCCTTACCTAAAGCTGTATATTTATTTTCTTTATTAATTATTTATTCAATTCTCTTTTCTAAGTTACAAATGAATTTGCTCCCTGCTTTTTCAGAAAATGCATTGTACGTTATCATAGCTTATTGAATCGAAACAAACTTTGATATCTTCTCTTTTTCATTTGCCAATTATGTTAACTTTGTGCCCTCACATTACCAACCCTCCTGTTAATAAAAAGTTTCTCCCCTACTCTATTACAAAGGATTTCATAATTTTGAACAATCTTATTAAATCTTCCCTTAAACTTAACACTAGTATTAACATTAGTATTAGGTGGTCTGTTCTATACAAGGCAACAGCACCATCTGTAGAACCTAGACTTTAAGATCAAGTTCCATAGCACACATTTCCGGAAAACAAAATGAAAATAAAAATGAACTTTAACATCTTCAAAAACCTGGAAGTTAATATGGTGCATTACAATGGAAATGCATAAATTTGTATAGCTCAATCAGATTACAGTCATTTAGTTCAATTCTCAAAGACTACAGAAAAATATTCAAACACTTACTACTAACAAATGAATATATGCAATAAAAACTGATCTGTATTTGGCAGAAGGGACTGACTGCAAATCCAAACGATTAAATGAAGTAGTTATAAAAATGGATTTTCATGGGTAGAGGGGAATAAAATGAGGGGAAATTTCCTTTTACAGCTGTTATCCATCTGAGATTAATATAAAAGGTCCTTTAGTCCTTTAAAATGTTAAAGATACAGAGGAAATGAAGTCGCAGCGAGAGAGCTGTGTGGTCAGCAGACAATGTACAGTGGCAGTAAATGAGTCAGACCTGGATCAGACAGTTTAGGAATGTGTCTGCTCAGGCACTCTTGTACTTATCAGTTAACATCCTTCTCTGAACAATACATTGTGGAGTGAGAGATTATCTTGGATGGACCATATCAAAGCAAAGACTAATATGAGTATCCCAAACTTCCCAGACACCCACGTATATACAAACCACATGCATTCTTCAGCTCAACAGAATGTGCTTTCCTTGTCTATTTTTTCGTGCCAAATTGCCACACATACCATATCCTGACCAAGAAAATACTTCATCTGCAGAGCACTGCTATGCAAACTGAGGTGCTATTAAACCTGCAGGCTTCCCTCTTGCAGAAGGCAAATCTATGATCAAGAATTTATCACTGGGGAATTACAGGGGTAAGAATCTGCACATCAAGATTCTGTAGCACAACACATTTGAGATTTCCATAATTGTTTATAAAATAACAGCAACAATAGGCCATCCAACCCCTTTCGCCTGTTCCATCATTCAGCTGGATCTCAAGTGATCTAGGTCTTCAACTTTGTTGGTAGTAATGCATATTTAATGAGCCAGTGTAGGCATGATGGGCCAAATAGCTTCCTTCTTCATCATAACAGTTCAGTGATTTACCTGCCTTCACTCTGTAACTCTTAATATACTTGCTAAATAAAAATTTTATTGGTTTTGACATTTTCAAGTGATCTTGCCTTAAATATATTTTCAGTGAGTTCTATTTCTACTACCGTTTTGTGTAAAAAAATGCTTCCTGACATCAATTCTCACCATCCAAGCACTAATATTAAGGCCATGTGCTCTTGTCCTGGTGTCCCAAACAAACAGAATAGTTTTCCCTATGCACCTTATTAACTCCTTTAATCATCTTAAACAATAAAATCAGCTCTGAATTGTTTATACCCAAGAAATTCAAATCTAGTTTATGCAATCTTCATTGAAATTTTATTCTTTTTGTTCTAGATATCAACTAATTATCTCCAGGCTCAATTCATGGTTTGTGCTAAGTTAACTCATCACTCAAACAGACACTGCAAACATATAGCCAGATTTATGCTCACAACCTGTATCCTGCTAGAAAGCACACCTAGGTATATACATTGGCGAAAGACTCAACCACGATGTTCCAACAGACATACAGCCTGTCAGCATTCACTCTCCTTTGACAGTGTATTCTACATCAGAGACCTCCACCACTTAGAATAAGGGCAGCATTAGATCACTGTCATTAATGATATTCCCATGTGTCACACACACCATCATCTTGACTTAGAAATATACTGCTTTTCCTTTGGGTTAAAATCTTTGAACCCTCCTCGCTAACAGCAATTGCAACAATTCCAAGATAATTAGAGAGGCACAATAAATACTACATTTGAAGCACCTATATCCCAATAATCTACAATCAAGATATTGAAAGGTTGGTTAGTTCAACATGGTCATGAAGAAATTCTTGTGCTTATGTAATTGCATAACTGCACAAGTCAGCTCGTTTGGAGAAGAGTGGGAGAAAAAGAATGGCACCACTGAAGAAAAAAGAAACAAGGAATACACTGCAAGGAAAGAGGGAGAAGAGCGAAAAATGCTTTTGTCAACATGCATGTGCAGCTCAGAGAAATATCATAGAGAGATGATGTGCAAAACCATAAAGCAATGAAAAGCAAAGTGAAAAGATTAAATGACCAAATGAATCAACTTCAAGCAGTTTAAGTAAGTAATGGTACAGCTGCACTAAGGTTTCACAAATTGTACCTGTAACTTGTGATAGCTATATTTTCACATCCAAACTAAAATTATGTCCAGTGAGAATAAGAGTCTGAATGGAGTTGCTGGAACAGGGAATGAATGAAGCTTGTCCAGAAAGTAAGTTGCAATCAGGGCAATATAATTTTTCTAAAAATGCCATTATGCTTTACTGCCAAAATCTACAAACAAGGGCGTTAGATTCTCAGAGATCTGTTCAAATGGATTTGAAAATGTTATATTCACAAATAATTGCAAAATATTTCTGCTGATCTACATTCATTTTGGGGGATGGGTGCAGAAATGATAAAGGACATCGATATCTGCAATTAACAATCACTGGAATGCGGAACTATTAAAGTAACCCAGTAACTTCCAATCCAATTGTTTCTTTCTATCAATGCCATCCAAAGATGCAGGAAAACAATCACGACTTATTCATCCAATGGTATGAATTTCACTCCTATTAGGAAGTATCTCTTATCCCCTAATAGCACCTAGTAGAAATTTCCACCGAGGAAATTCAAGGTGTTCACCAACTAAAGCAGCTCTTTTCTTAGGGAAGTACATACCTGGATATCTCTGGCTCTCTCATCTGACTGGTACGCAACCTTTTCCTCCATACTGGCAAGTTCCTGTTTCAAGTTAGACATTTCGTTCTGGTGAAGTTCAGTTAGATCATTCAGTTGTTCCTCCAAGCGCTCATACCTATACAGAGAATTAAAACTTTACCATGAAAACAATTTAAAGTGCTTACACATGAGCTTATAAATTAGTATTGCCAATTGCCCTACTTCTAAGATTATACTGCATCAGTAGGAAGTCCAAATCATTGACCCAAAATGTAAACTCCATTTCTCTCTCCACAGGTGCCTTCCATAGCCACTGAGCATTGCCAGCATTTTGATTTAATTGCAGATTTCCAGCTGTATTTGGCTCTCAAATTTTTAAAATGGACCCAGTCCTTCTCTTGATGTTCAATGCACCAAGTAGAAGGGGAACACATTCTGCAGCAGTTTCAGATCATTTTCTTACATTCTTAGAAAGCTGCAGAACATACCATGTAACTCACTACAAATCTACACCATTGCTAACTTGCATGATCTAATAGGAGATGCACTCCATTTGGTACTACTTACAGAAATCAATGAACTCAGAGGCATTACACTCCTGGCCTACTGTTTACACTTTGAGGATAGAGACAGGATCCTTAGTGTCAAGGACACAGAAGATAGACTGGAAAATGCTGGATTCTTCAGATTTGAGAGGTGGCTAATTAGAAATCACCTGCTGAAGTATATAAAATGCTTACTGGAAAACGAGAGGTTAATCTTCAGCTGTATCTAAAATTAAATTTAAACTGGTGGATAAGAGAATGAGAAGTACAAATTGAGATATGTTTAGTTTGGGACAGATATCAGAAATCATTTTTTCACATAGCAGTAATTATTTAAATGTTAATTGCAGTATATCGGTTATTCTTGACTAAATTGGAAAGATAATGCAGTCTCATTTGAATTGGGAGATATGCTGTTCTAGGCCATGAACTATTCTGCTCTCAGTGATCTTTTGGCCCACAATGTCACAAAGTTTAATTACTGGCAAGTACAAATAAACTGATGTCAAATCAATCTGCAGATTAGTGTGAGATTATTAATTTCAGCCGCTAAGTTAATGACTGCAGAAAGCAGCTAAATGGAGTTGATATACAGATCAAATAGTATTCAATTGAACAGTGGAACATGCCAAAACTACTCACTAGCCCACATCCTATTTCTATATTCTCCTTTAAGAAAAGGAAAATTTTAAATTGAAAAATTGCAACATGAGAGTCAGAATACAATGCTACATATGCCCCAATAATCTTCCAGCATTTAGGAGTCAGATGATTTGCTGTGAAAAGGACACCATTCCAACAGTCTGCTGTCAAGGTGACAGTCTGTCCTTAGATGCTCTTTTGAAGGTAGCAGTGAGCTGCCTTCTTGAAATCCTGCAGTCCATGAGTTGTTGATCATACCACAGTGCTGTTAGGGATAGAGTTCTAGGACTTTGACTCAGCGACAGTGAAGTTATATTTCCCAGATCCGTATGGTATGTGGTTGGAGGGGAACTTGCACGTGGTGGTGTTCCCATATATCTGCTTTCTTGTCCTTCCAGATGCTAGAGGTAGTGGTTTGGAAGCTGCTGTGTACTGAGTTTTGGTGAACTTCTGCAGTGCATGTTGGAGATGGTGTACACTGCTGCTACTGAGCATTGGTGGTTATGGACATAGTACCAATCAAGTGGGTTGTTTTGTTCTGGATAGTGTCAAGAAACTTATGTTGTTGGAGCTGCACTCATCCAGGCAACTGGGAGTATTCCGTCACATTTTTGATTTCTGCTTTATAACTGGTGGACTAACTTTGGGGAATCAGGAGGCAAGTTCTTCATTGCAAGATTCCTAGCTTGTGTGTGGTTGGCAAATGGACTATGCTTGTTTGAAGTCATTCACGTTTGCTAGAAGCTAATTATATTTATTAACAGGACCCTAACCCCTGCAAACAAGAAGAACATATCCAGGCATTGTGTCTTTTTCAACTGAACAAAAGCATAGTGGCCCACAGTTCTCTGGTACATTTGGCAAGGCTTCACCCAATCAGAATCTTCCAGCTTACTAATCAGCACCCTTTTCTTACTGAAGGTAAGCTGACGTTCCTTCTAAAATTTGGTACTCCTGCACCTATTCTAATGTATGAAAAATGAAAAGCCTGGACAACATTCCCCTTTTCCAGCAATACTCCAGTTCCATACTGCAAAAGGACTACCCCTGTAAGATTGTCAAAACATAGCATGAAATGCACAAAGAAAAATAAAAGCTTGTTTTGCATCTGTAATAAATTGTAACATCTATTATGATGTCAAAACAAGGTACTTTCACTCAACTCCATCAATACACTGCCATACTGCTACTTATTGAGAAACAGAATAACTGGGGTAGACATTACGAGATCAACTTACACATTCATTTTTTAAAAAACTGCAACAATAAAACATGGTCATTACAGAATATATGTCACAAAGTTAAATTTATTAAGCTAATTAGTCATTTATTATGTTCTTACTTGAACGATGACTTGATATGGACAGTTTGCACCATCTTGTGTGAATCTTCAGTTGTTCATTTTATAACTGTGAATGGTGTGCTCAAGGAGAACATATACAGCTAACCTGCTCTGGTGATTTGAACTGCAAGGATAGTGGCTACTTCATGAGACGTGAAGCTAGGCAGTCTTTGGGAATCTTGAGGTTATGAATAATAGGCAGGAAAAATCTGATTCAAGAGTTGATGTGATGGAGTGAGCAACTGAAGAGACTTCAAACTGGCATTACACCATGGTGGATGGGGAGGAAGAACATAACATTTGAACTGTAAGCAGGGAAAGAGTCAGGAAATCCAGGAAGATGAACATAGAGGGAGGAGAGACAGACAGACAGACAGAGAGAAAGAGGGGGGAGAGAGAAAGAGAGAGAAAACACAGGAGTGTAAAATGACTTGGAACTGACTGTAAATAAAGATTTAGTGTAAAATGCAGGAAAGACATTTTTGGAGAGTGAAATCTTGAAGTAAAACGTGACAAGGTGGCTGAATTTACTTCAACTTTCCAAGCTGCGTTATTCTCTAAAACTGAAGAATTTTGAATATAATCTAATACTCTACAAAAAAAATTGATCCACGTAACGTATTTGCTTAATATAAAAATGCATCAAATAGGTTTGATGCAGTGACAGATAAGAACATGTACTATAATAGATCGCTAGGCCATGAGGGAGATATGTAAGAGGGATTAAAATAGTTGCGTAATGTTTGATGCAATCAACATCAAATGTGGAGAAAGAAACAGGGGTTAACATTTCAGTTCGATGGTCGTTTGTTAGAATAGGAAAGTATGTGACATGTTGGAGGTGGGGGTGGTGGAGAAAATAAAAGGGGGACATAAAAGAACAAATGGGAGTTATCTGGTTGAAGGAAGGGCAAGACTGGTTAAATGACATAAGTATTGTGGGTAGAAGATAAAAGGGGAAAAAGTATAGGGCCTGAAGAGGGGTCTGGAGAAGGTGTCAATAATTACAGCAGAATGGTGTGGAGAGGATTATAGGTCAATCACAGTCAGAGTCAAACAGCGTGGAAAAAGACCCTTCGGTTCACCCAGTCCATGTCAAACATAACCCCAAACTAAAATAGTCCCACCTGACAGCTCCTGGCCAATGTCCCGCCAAACCTTTTCTTGTCATGCACTTATCCAAATGTTTTTTTTAAATTGTGTAACGGTGCCTGCACCCACCACTTCCTCAGCAAGTTCACTCCACTAATGAACCCTCTGTACAAAAACTTTGCCTCTTACATCTTTTTTAAAATCTCTCTTCTCACCATAAAAATGTGCTCCCCAGTTTTGAAATCCGCGAGCATAGGGAAAAGACAACAATCATTAACTGTATTTATACTTCTTATTATTTTATAAACTTCTATCACAATTGGATGAAAGGAACGCATCTGGATATAGGTTTGATCGCTGAGCTAGGAGGTTCATTTCCAGATGTTTCATCACCCTACTAGGTAACATCTTCAGTGGGCCTCAGGCAAGGCACTGCTGAAAATTCCTGCTTTCTATTTATATGTTTGGGTTTCTTTGGGTTGGTGATGTCATTTCCTGTGGTAAAGCCACTTCCTGTTCCTTTTCTCAGGGGGTGGTAGATGGGGTCCTGTATCCCATAAATGTGGTGGAAGACAGACTGGAAGGCCCTGGGATCAGCAGATCCCAATTATGCCTCCTGCTCCTCGCCTATTTCTGTACTTTGTGCCTGCTGAAAAGCCATTCAACTCAATATTTTCCAGTCCTGACACACTAATTGACCAGAAACGTTAATTATGGTGTTGAGTCCTTCCAAAATTTGTAGTTTTTCTTGTAGATTTCCAGCGTGTTAAAAGATCACAACTGGGGCAAAGAGGGTTCAATTTTTTGGACTGCAGTTATGATAAAAATCAGCAAGCATTCCCACTCTCAACTAATGCATGTGGATGTCGAGTAAGCGAAAGCAGACATGGTATTGATTCAACTGGTAGCATTTGTTATCTTGGCTTCTGTGAAATCATATTTCAGAAGTCATTTATGTTGTAGGACAGAAGGGAACCCAGTAAGCGCATGGGTCGAGGGGGCAATTAAATAATCTTAAACAGTTACATCTAAACCTGGTTTTTCATACATGCTGGGATGCTCACCTACAACATGCTGAAATTTCAATATAGTTGATGCTTACACACAAAGTAAAAACATTTACGATACATATTTAAGTTGACGTGATTTGTCTCTTTGAACCTTATCTCAAAATTACATTTAAAATTGACAATTTGCTTCATTATAGCCTGACTTTATATATTGTACAGATAAGCAATATATTTGAATAATAATTATATTTGCATTTAAAATCCAGAATGCCAGCAGGCACATTACATTGAATTAGCTGGTGCAACAGAACTACGGGTAGACTGCACCACCACCATGCATTTCAAGGTACTGCAAGAGTAGCAGTACTAAAGAACTACTACCTCCTTCAAATTAGAATCATGGAGATGCACAGCACAGAAACAGACCCTTCGGTCCAACTCGTCCATGCCAACCAGATATCCCTACCCAGTCTAGTCCCACCTGTCTGCACCTAGCCCATATACCTCCAAACCTCTCTTATTCATATACTCATCCAGATGCCTTTTAAATGTTGCAATTGTACCAGCCTCCACCATTTCCTCTGGCAGCTCATTCCATACACGTACCACGCTGTGTGTGAAAAAGTTGCCCTTTAGTTCTCTTTTATATCTTTCCCCTCTCACCTTAAACCTATGTCCTCTAGATCTGGACTCCCCCACCCCAGGGAAAAGTCTTTGTCTATTTATCCTATCCATGCCCCTCAATTTTGTAAACCTCTAGAAGGTCACCCCTCAGCCTCTGATGCTCCAGGGAAAACAGCCACTGCCATATCAACCTCTCCCCATAGTTCAAATCCTCCAACCCTGGCAACATCCTTGTAAATCTTTTCTGAACCTTTTCAAGTTTCACAACATCTTTCCGATAGGAAGACCAGAATTGCACGCAATATTCCAAAAGTGGCCTAACCAACAGCCACAACATGACCTCTCAAATCCTGTACTCAATATGCTGGCCAATAAAGGAAAGCATACAAAATGCCTTCTTCACTATCCTATCTACCCGCAACTCCACTTTCAAGAAGCTATGAACCTGCACTCCAAGGTCTCTTTGTTCAGCAACACACCCGAGGACCTTACCATTAAGTGTATTATTCCTGCTATGATCAGCTTTCCCAAAATGCAGCACCTCACATTTATCGGAGTTAAACTCCATCTGTCATTTCTCAGCCCATTGGCCCATCTGATCAAGATCCCGCTGAAATCTGAGGTAACCTTCTTCACTGTCCACTACACCTCCAATTTTGGTGTCATCTGCAAACTTACTAACTATACCTCTTATGCTCGCATCCAAATCATTTCTACAAATGATGAAAAGTAGAGGACTCAGCTCCGATCCTTGTGGCACTCCACTCATAGGCCTCCAATTTGAAAAACAACCCTTCTCCCTTTGAGCCAGTTCTGTATCCAAATGGCTAGTTCTCCCTGTATTTTGTAAGATCTAACCTTGCTAACCAGTCTACCATGGGGAACCTTGTCGAACGTCTTACTGAAGTTCATATAGATCACATCAACCGCTCTGCCCTGATCAATCCTCTTTGTTACTTCTTCAAAAGACTCAATCACATTTGTGAGACATTATTTCTCATACACAAAGCCATGTTGACTATCCCGGATCAGTCCTTGCCTTTCCAAACACACATACATCCTGTCCCTCAGGATTCCCTCCAACGTCAGGCTCACTGGTCTATAGTTCCCTGGCTTGTCCTTACCACCCTTCTTAAACAGTAGCACCACGTGAGCCAATCTCCAGTCTTCCGGCACCTCACCTGTGACTATCGATGATACAAATATCTCAGCAAGAGGCCCAGCAATCACTTCCCTAGCTTCCCACAGAGTTCTAGGGCACACCTGATGAGGTCCTGGGGATTTATCCACCTTTATGCATTTCAAGACATCCAGCACTTTCTCCTCTGTAATAAGGACATTTTTCATGATGTCACCATCTATCTTTCTACATTCTATATCTTCCATGTCCTTTTCTACAGTAAATATATATTGAGGATTTGTACATTTTACAAAGTTTGTCACGTAGCATGTTGAAGGACAAGGGTTATTTGAGTCCTGTGGCTGTGGCATTTCAGATAAAGAACTTTCTGTTGCATGGCATGCATTGACTCCTTTGATCAAATTGATGTGAAAAGCAGTGTTGTCATTCCAGGGTATCACGTTCACAATATAACCTGACCATGAATGTGTCAATTGATCAAGCTCCTGGATCTCAGATACATTTTCCGTCCAAACTTTTCTTCCTTCTTCATCCTGAAGGTTCTCATCTAAGCAAGGTGACTGTTTCAGACACAGTTAGCCTGGAGTCCCTCATCAAGTGACTACACAATATACGTTTATTATATGAACATGAAGGACACTGCCGCCAAACTGGATCTTGTCCTCAACTCACATCCATACATATGTACAATTTAGTATGAATTGCCAGTAATGACCAGAAGAGTAACCCAGGCCAATATTCCCTAGTTTAGCAGTGCTCCGGTCAAATCTAGCACACAGCAACAAGGCCAAAGCTAAGATGCTCCCCAGATAATCCTGGTGCATCTTATGCAACAGGATAGAAAAGATCTTGGTCTTTGTTCAGGCTGCCTCACTCATTATGAAGCAAACACATATCTCCAAAATGTTGAATGCATACATTTGGAGAACTTACTGGAGAAATCACAATATTGTAAAGGCAGATACCATCCTAACTGCAACTAGGCAAAGACTGCACTGGAAGAGAGGGCTCACTGACCTTGAGGTGAAATAATTTCTTTCATTATTGGCTATATTCTTTTATGGTTATCACTGAAGCTTGAATGCATCAATGCTGCAGTCTCAGGAATTTGATTGAGCATGTTGACATAGTTACAGCTTATGGGTGTGAATGATATTGTCTCTGTGTAGTAAAATATGTGAAGCCTGAAGAAAGCCAGTTTACTTTCTCCCACTATTTGCTGTAAACTGTCACACTGAATCAATAAGCCAAAGACTTTATAATTCATGCACTGTTACTTCAGTGTCAGAGTGAAAATCCTGAAACCCCCTTCCTCTCAAATAGCATTGTGGGCATACCTACACAAAACTAACTGTAGCAGTCAAGAAGGAAATTCACCACCACCTTCTCAAAGGTAATTACGAATGGAAAACAAATAATGGCCCAGCCAATGATGCCCAAATCTTGTAACTGAATCAAAATGTTTCTGTGCCTGCAGTGAAGAAGTGTGAGGTCCTAAAGGAAAAGGTCAGAGAACTGAAAGACTTGGAAACAAAAGGAACACTCCACTGAATCCAAATGACTGGTGCTATTCAACTGCTTCCCTCGTACTTTCGCCCCCATCTATAACACCAATTTTTTTTGTTTGAGAATGTGCGCAAGTGTACACAGGGTTTTAGAAGGTGGCAAGAAAACAGTAAACGGTTGTTTGCCTGCAGTTAGAATCTAATTATTTGTAATAAAAATAGTTCTTGTCACGTATAGAAACCTGTTAAAGATTCTCTATTAACCAGGTCTGACAGGCAAATTTGGGAACTTTGTTTTCTTAAATAATTTAAAAAAAACTTTTGAAATGACTCCAGGAATAGTGGGATTGACTTTGAGTGTTCCACTTTATTACAACTGATTCAATTTGGGGTTCACAAATCTTTACTCTCTTAAAATTAGCTTGCATGCTGATAGGAACTGGGATGAGAAAGGGAAGGAAAAAAGAAAGTTTGATGGGGAAAGTCCACACTTGTACTTCATAACAGTGTGGAGCAAGGGGGTACTGCAGATGCTGTCGCTTAGAGTCAAGATTAGAGTGGTGCTAGAAAAGCACAGCAGGTCAGACAGCATCCAAGGAGCAGGAAAATTGATGTTTTCCAGCACCACTCTAATCTTGATTTTCAAAACGGTGCAGCTATCCATTTCCTTATTCATCAAGTCAAAATATATCAACTGTAAGTTAGATACCTGTATCGTTCTTCTTGCAAACACTGCGTCATATAAGCATAATCTCTTTGTAACTGTCCTTTCAAATCTTCCATTGCATCCTCCAGATGTGACTGACTATCTTTAATTTCACGAAGTTCATCCAGGATAGTATCAAAGTTGTTATGATGGCTGTCCAGTGTATTTGATTTGGGACTCCCCATGCCTCCAGCCCCTGCCCCAGAGTTACTCCCACCTGCAGAGCCAGAGGTTGCACTGGAACATTCATCCTCACTTCCATACTTGGGGCTTGACACCAGTGTAGCACTGCCACTCAGAGTCCTACTGGTCTCCTCCTGGTGGGACTCATCCAGTGTGTCTTTCAAGTGGGCAATGTTGTCAGCACTGCCAAACTTGTTTCGTATTAGACTAGCAAACTCCCGTGGTTTGGAAACTACTGCCGTGTGAGTGACCTGAGAGAGACCAGACAGGCCTCCCTTTACACCTTCCACCACGCCGCCACCAAATCCACTGATCCCAGCTCGGACATTGGCGCCTACGTCCTTTAAACCTTGCTGCATATCCCGTAGAACATCCTTTGGTTGCCTTGAAAGACCATTTTGTTCGATCTCTGCAAAAGTTCATTTAAAATTTACACAATCAATGAAACAATATCTGTACATTTCAGTTTATTTGAATCTGTCAAATGTGCACTAACTGACACCAGCCTCTTGTGCTCTGACATTTTCAAGTATGATGCTATACAGTAAATGGATAGTATAGACAATACGCTCCCAGACATTTATCAATCCCACTCTACAGCAGGGCATTAGAAAATATACAAGACAGTCTAAAACATCCTTGCAGTTTTCCTTGTCTAAAGTAAGCCATTTAATATCTTGTCTGTCTACATCCATTTCTCAGAGGTCTGCGGTTAAAACATTGGTAAACCAGGATCAGAGCAAACAGAAGCATAAGTCATATTCCATTTTAAAGTATTTCTGCAAGTTAACCTGACTATATAGCTGTACCATCAGGATAACCAATTACACAGAAGATCTCATCATATTAGCCTAAAATGCATCCAATAATTTAGTCTTTACTTGCTTTTCTCCCCCTTATTTCTAGATTTGTGGTTGACATTTGTATGCAGTTCTACAGATGGCTGAATGATTACTTAAATAGTTATTTCACGTATAAGCTTTATGTGTGAAACTATTTGTTGCACTCAGCTGACAACCATATGAATGCCCTTTGCTATAAGGATCACCGTACTTGATTAGAAACACAACCAATTGCCTGTGAAACAATGCGACTGGCCTCAGCTCAGATGCAAATCGTGGTGACCCAGCTGCTGCTCTTCCCTAACTCAGAGGATTAAAATAGATTGACAATTATAACTTAGACCTTCTAGTCCATTTGTTATTCACACAGGAGATCAAAGAGGTAGCTATCCCTTCAGTTTCTCTACACAAATGACAGACTACATAAGTAACATTCAGCTTGTTTCCAATGATCAATTAACATGTTCAAATTAATTTCAGATTCTTAAGCCAATCAATTCTCACTTAAAACTCCTTATTTTAATCTAAATGAGAATAACAAATTTGCAGATGATACCAAAATTGGTGGTGTAGTGGACAGTGGAGGGGGTTACCTTAGAGTCCAACAGGACCTCAAACGGATGGGCTAAGGAGTCGCAGATGGAATTTAATCTGGAAAAGTGTGAGGCGCTATATTTTGGTAGGTCAAATCAGGACAGGACTGATATGCTAAATGGTAAGGACATGGAGTGTTGCCGAACAAAGAGACCTTTGAGAGTAAGCTCTCAGTTCTTTGAAACTGGAGTCACAGGTAGGCTGGGAAGACAAGGCAGGATTTGGTAATTTTGCCTTTATTGGTCAATGTGGATATATGAATAGGAAGAATTTAAGAGGAATATGGGCCAAATGCTGGCAAATGGGATGAGATCAATTTTGGATATCTGGTCAGCATGGATAAGTTGGACGGAAGGGTATGTTTTCATGCTGTAGTCTTTCGCATTATAATTAAATTTCAAATAACTAAATATTAAGCAGAAAACATGAACGTGATTGAATGGGGAAAAAAATTGTCAAAATTAATTCAATACAGCTTGAGCTCTGTAAATTCAGATATGAAGACACAAAAGTAAATGTTAAGAGACCCAATTGACTGTGCTCCTTCTACAGAATGGACAGCTTATCCTATTGTAGGCTCCATCTATCCCTGAAAGAATGTTCATGGATTAGCGGTCACCTATCTGAAACTTGATCCTTGCTTCCCGACTATTAAGACTTGGTTGCTGACATTCACAGTTAGAGTGTCACTAAGCTGCATCCCATCTTCCTGAATACATGAATGTAGACACTTATTGTTCAAATTTTACTTCCTAATTCTGAAGCAAATCCCAATGTCGTCTTTTCGAAATTTAGTACTGTTAAGACTACGAGAAACAAATATTCTCTCTTGGCCACTTAGCTAGAATTTGGAAAGTTTTCAATTTTCATGAAATCTTGATTTCCATTCCTCATCCCAATCTTGATTTCTCTATTTCACTTTCTATTTTGGATTGGGGAGGACGGGGAATGTATCCATTCAAGTCTGTCAGTTTAATTTCTTTCACTTTCTGTTTCTGCACAATTGCTAGTGTTGATGAAAACAAAGCGTACATGAAAAGCACTTTGAGCGGAATTAATCCACTTTGCTGATCTGAACTTCAATTTATGCATCATCTTATTTGCTGGGTTCAAGAAAATGCTTTCTTTTGTGACCCTGCTCTAAACGTTGCACATTCCACAACTGTGAGAACAGAACTGTGTGCATTAGTTTCTCACAAATAAGACCAAGAACTGTTGATGCTGAAGGTCTGAAACACTGAGAAATATCAGCTGGTCTTGCAGCATTTGCGTTTCCCCCACAGAATCTCCCGGACCTGTGTTTCTTCAGCAATTTTTAGTTTTGCATTAGTTTCAGTTGTTTGTGCCCAGCAGGTGAAAGAAAAATCATTCAGGAGGACGACCTTTAGGGAAGCCAGCTCACCCCATAGCCTTTCAAATAGAATGCCTGAGGTTTGACTACTTGTTTTGGGCTGAGTTGGGTGATTTAATCCAGTTATCAGAGAGATCTTGCAAACAGCTTTGCTGACAAGTCATCTTTTGAGGAATGAGTAATTTTATGGGCATGGAATGAAGACAGACCTGAACTCAATTCATGAACTCCTAATTTTCAAACAGCCAGCCAACATAACGGTCTAGGTTAGTGTGTAAAGATTGGCCACTGGGGCAAAGCATCACAAGACTTCTGGGCACACAAAAAGATAACCCCAGCACAAATCAAGGTCTTCATTCAGTAAAGAAACAAAAAAAACTATGTTGCTTAGGTTAAAACAAAAACAAAAAAAAAAGAAAAACTCAGCAGTTCTAGCATTTTCAGTTCTTTTAAATTTCCAGTCTTAGATTTTGGTTTTACTCAAGCGGATGTGGTTCAAAGGTACTCCAGAATAGATTGTTAAATTTTCCTAATAAATGCTACTGGAATCAGTAACATAGATTGACCAGAAAATCCTTAAATGAATCATTGCCAGCACAAATAATATACCCAAAAACTTTTACTTATAATTTCAAAGTAATCAGAACTCAGTGTTCCAGATGCGTTGTTGAAAAAGCTTTTCTTACACTTATTTCCATTGTGAGAGACCTTTCAGGCTACTTTGTGAAACAGAAATTAATCGGATAGTGAAATCACCTGTTCAGGCAGGAATAAGACGGAGCCTGCTGGATTAAGCTTCCCACAGTCCCACAGAAACAAAAAGCATTATTTCTCTCATTACTTTCCTCTGGCAATAAAAGCCAAACTGAGCTAGGGTTGGTGTAGCCACATCTCCTACATTGACCAGTGGCCCATTTCAGCTAGTGCAGACATAAACTTTGGGAAAGAAAATAATCTGGCTCATTAGTATTGCCTCTTACATCAGTGAAAGCCTGTTGATATTTCCTATGTAGACACACAGGTGAAGGATCACTATTTCAATATGCACTGGATCAATTAAGTTGTAAATGTGAATCATACCTTCAGAACAGTACATGAGAGAAGTGGTTGAGATGAAAAATCCAAATTAGCAAATTAAAAACTAAAACATTTTTTATTTAAAAGAAGAAACTGACAACATTCCTCAATTTTCAAGGAATAGTTAAAAACATAAGCCTTGCTCCTTTAGTAATGTGACTCTCGTTGGAATATATCAACAATGCTGACAACTCCAGATCACAACGCTACCTTTTAGTTTTCTGTGGTAGTGTTCCAGTTTCTTGTGCAGCTGTGCAATTGTCTGTGCTGATTTCTGGTTCTTCTTCTCAAAGACCTGCTTGATACGGGATGCTTGTTGTTTGTCTGCATTGTTGGCCAGTTTCAAGTATTCTGCTACATTATCATCCCGAGCAGTTTGCTCAATTTTTATCTGTTCTGTGATTTTCAAGATCTTCTGGTGAAGGTGTTCTATGGCTGCTTTTGTCTTATGAGGATCTGGCGTTCCATCGGGCACATCAAGGCTAATGTTGGAGTCTGAGCCCCCATGGCTGGCGTTTGCTGGCAAACTGAGTGTACTCACATCTCCCTTTTCAAACTGGAAAATGCAGAGAAAATAAAACTTTATTAATATAAATGATAACAGAAACAATTTTACAAATCACTCCTGTTTTCTCTTGGACGTGCCGATCCCCATGCTGGAGCACAAGTCCCCAGGAATCGGCAGTTAACCCAATGACCATAGCATTTCACATGTGAACGCAATGAGCATTATAGACAAGATTGATACTTGCTAAGTGTCCAATGCATTTCCCACATTGAATTGCAACCAGAAGTGGTAACCAGACAGAATTTGCTTCCCTTCCTTTAGCCCAAAAACAGATGCAATGAAAGTGATCTTTGTCAGTTACACAAAATCAATTTACTGGTGATCCTCAACTTATGAGCATTCGTATTTACAAATGAGAACTCATTATTATTAATTTTAAGGATCCAACATGCGAAGACTCAGTCATACTAGCAAATAAGTATTTTATTCTGTACTGTATAGTATACAGACTTGCGTAGAAATTAACATTGAAACATACTTAGGAACAGTACCCATGTGTAACCTAGGGACGAACTGTATAGCAAATTGGAAGCCTCTTTTGTGCCATGTCCATGTTCTTTTTTTAATTTTCACAGTCTAAAACAGGGAGTCATTTGCTAGGAGCCTGTCCACTGACATTACTAATGAACAATTCCATCTCCACTCTGAAAATGAATTGTGTTTCCTCACGCTTCCCTGCTGCACTGTCTCAAATGTGCAAATTCAGCTCAAATCAAGGATTGGTCCAATGACATTTTTTTGAATATATAGTCTAGAATAGTGGAATGGACAGTTGTTTTCCATCTGTAAATGTTAACTGCCTTTCCAGAAGGTGTTTGATGAAGTCCTGCTTAAGAGGTCGTTAGTTGAAGTTGAAGCTCATGAAATTTAAAGCAAATTTATCAAACTGGTTATGAAATTTCAGGTAACAGGAAATAGAGATTCAGAAGAATGGCCAAGTGCTCTAAATAAAAGATCTAACCAGTGGTATTCCAAAGGGATCTCTGCTGAGACCTCAACCACTGTCTATATTTATTAACTTGAATGACAACATAGAGGCCCACATTTCTAAGTTTGTTGGTGGCACAAAACTAGATAACGATGTGAACGTTGCATACAAAAGTATAAAATTACAAATTAATATTTCAAATAAATATTCATTGGCAGTTGCAAATGGAATCCAAGGCAAGCAAAATGTGAGGTTATCCACTTTGAACCTAAAAAGTATAGAACGTGGTAAATAGTGAAAAGCAATAAGCATGGAGCTACAAAGAGGCACAGGAGTTCATGTACATAAATCATTGAAATGACAGGTTCAAAAATAATCAAAAAAGGCTAATGGAGTTCTGATCTTCACATCCAAATAACTAGGGTGTAAATACTCAATGAACAGACTGCAGCAGAACACAGCCAAATTAGATTACGCCTGTGTTCAGATCTGAAGGCTGACTGCCCTTAGAAGATGTGGAGCAATGATACTGAGGCACCATGGGTTAATATACATAGAGAGATTATACAAGTATACTACTAAAACCATTTGGTATTCATGGTCTTACAAAATGCAAGAGAAACACCCACCCCTAAAGTACATTTTTTGCTCCCAAATGAATGCTAACCTTAAAGAATTAAATAAGAAAACACAACAAAGTAGCTTTTAGGAACAGAGAAGACTTTTGGTTCAAAAGTTCTTGCTATTAACGCTTCACTTCAACCTATTACCCTTTTATCAACATAATCCCAGGATTCCTTCCTCCACCTGCAATATCTCTAGTTGCCTAATCCGATCCAGAGGAGCATCGGCATGCCTTACAGTTGGTCTTTGGGACGGAGAGAAGGGAACACAAATTCGACGAGTGTTTCCGATAGTGACTGCCTGATAATGACGTGTAAATATTAGACATTAAGATAGGATGTCTCCCTTTCAATTAGTTTATGGACAATCAGAGCCAATGATACCACAAACCAAACCATAGTGGACACTATATTACATTACAGATGGAAGTCCAAGTTGCAAGAGAGCAAGGTAAGTGCAGCATTTTCTTAAATCTTTACTCGTTTAGTTTGTCTTTGTGTGGACTGATTCATGCAAAGAAACTAGCAGCTCTGACACTTCTACACAAAATCAGTAAACGGCTAACTAGTTGACATCCAAACTGTTCAAAGATTCATGTCTTGATGTCAACTAGTTAGGCATTTACTGGCGTCATGATGGCAAATGGACAAATCCAAAGCCTCACAATTATAAACCATGCATAATTTCATCTTTGGTATTGGCTCCAGCAGATGTTTGGCACATGCAGTAATTAAAACACATTTATCAAAATTCAGATTAAAATTAGTTGAGATTTTGCCTCAATACCCAAGCTGCACTTCAGTTAGATATGACTTTCATGGCAGTGATTGATCAGACAAAGGTCACTTGCTCAGGCAAGCATTTACTGTAAAGTGTCATGAGCAAAACCAATTATGCTTTTCACTGATTAACCGAATAAAAATCTACTAGCTCAGAAGTTGATGCTATTTAAAATTGATAATACCAATAGTGAACGATCAGTAGATTTTATTGGCACTGAAGTGAATTCTCAAGCACCATGATTTATTTTCAATCAATAGCACTATAATGTACCTGCACTGAGATCAACTGATTCACTTCCATTGCGGTAACAACACAACTGATAACATATGTTTTTATGAATGCTTTAAAAACATATGTTGCACCTTAACTCTGCTGAAATCCATTGTCTCAATTCTCGAACCATGATAAGAAATATAACTGTATGATAAGAGATCTGTACAAATAAACAAAAAATTCTAAATCTGATGAATAGAAATAAAACTATAGAAACATAGACACAAGAGATCATTCTTTAGCACAAGTGTGTTTCTTGAGACAGTAGGAGCTACTGCAATCCTCAGGCAGTTCTGCATCGCTCTGAAAATTTAATACCAAAAGGATTACCATACCTTTTGCTGGTTTCCACGAAGTTTCTCTCTCCACATGATGGGAAAATATCTGTGGTGTTCATACTCAAAAGATCGGCACAGGAGGAAAAGTAAACTAGTCAGTGTGGATCAAGGCACAGTAATGCCCATCAATAACACCAAACCACATAGTTGTATTACTGTCTCGAGTGTCGGATCCACCCATTCTATTAAATCAGGGTGGCCCCTTTGTCACATTTAGCTACTCAACTGTAGGTTGTAGATCCTTTCTCAAGTACAGAATCTGAGAAATTAGTTAATCAGTACTTATTGCCTGTTGAAAATGCAACGTGAATCTACATTGAAAGCCGTACTCCTTTTACCAAAACAACTGAAATTAGTTCAATTTCCCAATATTCAGGTCACGAGTTTGCAAAATGATTCATATTAAAACACACACAGTGGTTGCATCAGAAGTGGTTTCCTTTCCTACTTTGTTGAATTTCAGATGTTTTCAAAATATGTGTTACATCATGCAAATTGATATAGAGAGACTTAAACTTGGTCCACATAACTTTTAAAATGTATACTTTCACGAAGTTTCTTATAGTTAGCATGGACAACTTTCTTTTAATGCAAGCTTGGAGACAAGGCTTCAGAAGGCTTACATTATTGTATCACATTACATTTGCACTGTACTGTGATAAGGTATTTTTCATTCTCTTATTGTGATTCTGTGATAGTACACCAAGGATTCATTTGTATCCATTCTCTTTTAGAAATGCTACACCACAAGCAAGCTGATACAATCTTTGTACATTTCTATAGACACTGGCTGTATTTGTGGGACTGTCCTTTACATTTATGATCATTTTGTAGTCAACTGGGAGTAAAATCAACCAACTTGAACAACATCGAAAGAGGTTAAATTTTCAAAAGGTTCAAACAATGTGAATATTTCCAAGTATATCCAAGTCCAAGGACAGCTTTCTTTTCATATATTCATGTGATGGTCAGACATCGCCTCAATGTGCTTCTAATATAGTTAGCCACAATGCTATCAGGAACAGAGTTTGAGGATTTTGTCTCAGAAAAACATCCCATTAAAGTCCACGTTAAGTTGATGTTTGGTATGGAGGGAAATGTGTAGTCGGTGATGTTACCTTTACCACGTGGCCTTGCCTTTCTGGTTAGTAGAGGTCAAGACCTTGAAAGACTGTGGTAAGGTGCCAAAGGAGGCTTGATGTGTTGGCATCATTTATATATCCATCAGCAGCTTGGTATGACCATTATTTATCAAACCTGCAGAAGCTAAAAGGGAATAGCTGGTAGCCCAGGTCTTCAGCAGTTGAAAAGTAACTGACTAGAAGGAAAATATACTTGTCCTTACCAATCTACTTGTACATCTGTCCAAGACAATATTGGTCTGAGAATGATCACTGTGTATTCCTTTGGGAGACTAAATCATGCCTTTATAGCAAAGATACCTCCCCACATTGTGTGATATGACCATTGCAGTGAATGGAATAATTTCAAACAGATCCAGCAACGCAAGACTAGGAATCCAGGGTCAGCACCAGGCATAGCTAAAAATGAGGTCTTGAGCTGATGAAGTTGAAAGACAGGACTACATGCATGCAAATCAGTGTAATAAGGATATGACAAAGCTAAGTGATCTCACAACTAATGATCAAATCTAAGCCCAACAAGTTCTCTCAAGGTTGTAAACGATGGTTCACAACTAAACAATTCACTTGCAGAGGAGACTCCACAAACATCCTCATTCTTAATGATGGAAAGCTTAACATATCAGTGCAAAAGAAAGGCTAAAAATTCAAAACAATACTGGAAAATGGAAAACAAATCAGAGCAAAGGTAAAAGGCAGGTTCAATGCTGGAATAATTAACCCATGGATGAATGATGCATTTTGACCTTTTCAAGAGATGCACAGCATAACAGATGCCAGCCTTCACCAATTCAACTCACCCCAGGTGACTTCAATTAAGAGCATGGAAGTAGGCCCTTCGGTCCAACTTGTCCATGTCGACCAGATACCTTAAATTCAGCTAGTCCTATTTGCCAGCATTTGGCCCATATCCCTCTAAACCCTTTCCATTCATATACGCATCCAGATGCCTTTTAAATGTTATAATTGTAACAACCTCCACCACTTCCTCTGGCAGCTCATTCCATACACATGCCACCTTATGTATGAAAAAGGGTCCCTTTTAAATCTTTCCCCTCTCACCATAAACCTATGTCCTCTAGTTCTGGATGCCGCACCCGAGGGAAAAGACCTTGTCTATTCACCCTATCCATGCCACTCATTATTTTATCAATCTCTATAAGGTCATCCCTGAGTCTCTGACCATCCAGGGAAAACAGCCCCAGCCTAGTTAGCCTCTTCCCAAAGATTTCCAACATCCACAATATTTTTCTTCGTTCAGTATTTATGAAACTGCCAACTGAAGGCGCATGACAGAAATGACTGGTTAAATGTCTCCAGCTGCTCAGACTAGTCAGTGATTCCATTCATTGGATAATTATTGTTGTTACGGAGTCATTACAGCTGCTAATTATATAATAGAATATAGACAAACAAACGTTAAAGATATTTTGCCCAAGAACTATATTCTTCCTCTGCCCTACCACTCCTTGGTTTATGAAGGTTCTCGTTCCTTCCTTGATTATCAGTTCAATGCATATTTTTAAACACTGATACCAATTGACCACAGGTAGCAAGAATCACTGGATAAAGCTCAGGAATAAAAACTCTTGATTATTTATCAACTCCTATCTAAGCTAAGAACAAATGAGTTCAATTGTGTCCCTCTGGTCCGTAAATTTACTAAAGGAGCAGAAATAAACTTTTAGAAATGAAATTACATATCATCACAAAGCTAAACTCATGGATATAAGCCCTTACAACAATATTTTTCCATTAGCTGTGTTTCAATTTCAATTCCATGAGTTGTTGATGAAGCAGTCAAACATTTCCCAATGAGGATTATTTTGACACTGAAGTGGTACATCAGCTTTCTGTGAATTCTGTGTCATAGTGCACACTCAAGCACAAAATAGTGCTGAACAAACGTTTTATAATTATTGCACCAAGCAACAATTCAATACGTTAGTTCATAATTTTAAGAGAAGCAAGAGACGGGATATCTGCTTCACTTGCAACAAGTAAAACATTATTAGAAACTGACTAATAAGCAAAACTTGAATTCTTAGATGAAAAACAATAAATGCTACAAGCATATCACAGGTCTCAAACAGAAAACAGAAGAGACCGTGCAACCCTTTGTCAGAACAATTTTGGCAGTGGGCCCCATTGGTCAGAATAATTCAACTCCATCATGCTGCTCCTATGTTTATGGTGTTTTATTTATATAATACTTTAGATATACATAACATTTCAGGTTCAAACATTACCAGAACAGAAATGGTCTCAACCTAAAATTTTAGATCATTGAGAGTCAGTGTGGTAATTCCAGCAGTTGTCTGAATCTCAGCATCTTGGCCAATAAATTTTTGCTTTGGATCTATGTTAAGTTTACCACAATCAAAAAGCCTTGGAATTCCACACAGATATAAGATAATCACCGTATAATTTGTTTTCTACTGTTTCCTGTTTTAAGAAATTTTCTAATGAAAGGTCCTATTGTGAACCGTTCCTTCCCTTCTGCAAAAAAAAGATAGCCCTGAGAAAATGAAAAATAAAGGGATTAAATGCTAATAAGCAGCTTTCCCACACATCATCTCTGAAAAAAGTTTCAATGTGCAATTATTTTCAGAGTACTGATATTTCTGCAAATTTGAAGTATGCATATAGATTTTTTTTTCTTAAATGATTTTAATTATTTGACAAAACGACAACTTCACTGTTTGGGCTCGAAAAGAATAACAGACAAATTCAATGGAGAAGCATTTTTAATGGGTAATCTTAATCCCATTGATGCAAATATCCTCTGATGCGTGTGTACACACACACACACACAACACACACACACACAACCACACCTGAATTTCTTTTTGTCTGAAATGCAGAGAAGCTGGAGTTAAAGCTTTGTAAACTTGTTTATTAAATTTAAGTTTTCATTTTACAACCCTAAGAACATAAATGTAAATTAATGAGCATGTGAAACGATCAAGACCATAAATTAAAAAAAACAGGTTGAATTCAGAACTTTTCCTTCCACTGCTTGAAATATTTCTCTTCCAGAGATTTAAAGCTAAAAAAAATTCTAAAATAGAAACTGATGATAATCTTATTTTACCGTATTGCTGTGAAAGGCAAGAGTGTTAACTGAATCCAGGTGAAACTGATCTGTGGTTGGCGGCACAACCTCATTCCCCAGCATGGCTAACTGAACCAAGTCACTTTTTTCTTCTTCCGTCTTTCCCCTTTTTTCTACTTCATACTAGCTCTTGAATAGAGTTCTTTGTAGAGATGAGCAGCTCATCACAGGAGGTCTATGAGCTGCTGTGTTCCTCGGCACAAGAGCGTTTACACTGTTCTTTAAATGTATCACTTAGCGAGGACTGAAATCAAATAGAACAAGAAGCTAGTTTGAGCTTGATTTATCTACAATCTTCGAGGGTTGCCTTGTAACTTCAAATGATCACGAATTCTAATGTTTTATGCATTTGATTTATTTTGTAAATTCTACACGTCATTAAAGGTAAAAGTAACAGTTTTGTAATGATTAACGCTTGGGGGTTGAACATCTACATCTATCTGAGCTTCCTGTTGCATTCCACTCCCCCACCAACTTTAATGGTTCAGACCGAAAGCATGCAAGTATGGAACATTTCCTTCTCCCTGGGGAGCTGCACTACTTAGACTTTTGTACAGATGGATGCAAAGCCTGTTAACAGAAATAGCTGCAGCACATACTTGAACAGAACAACATAATGATGTGTATGAGGTTTCTGTGTCAAGGCAAAATTTAAATTCAGTCGACTTTGAATTAAAAGGCAAATTACTTGAATGTTCTGGTCAGGTAATTGAACCACCAAGATATAATGTACATATCTGGTTCCTTATTATTGGTGATAATTGTTGATGTAGTTATCTTGTGTTCTTTGAATAAATGAAATATTTGAGTCAGAAAATTTAATTCTACTGTCAAAAATTTAAACTTGTAAACAAAAGGTGCTATAACTCAATCAACAAGAATATTTCATTGCTCCCAAGAAAGATTTTTTTTGGATATAGACAGCCTTAATCTTTTAATTTACAGAGGATGCTAGGATGTGACATTAGTCTACGTCTCTGACAACAGAATAGCTGTTTTAATATTAATTCTTCGGTTTCAATAAGTTGGACAAGATCTAAAATCATGCACAAAATTAGCCTTCCTCACTGATTTATTAAATCTAAGGAGCTGAAAACAGCAGCCCTGCAATTTAATATGCCCATGGTGTATACCAATATCTTTTCTCAAAATGCATTGCATTTTTAAATCCAAGTCATTACTGGGTGATAGTCCTGACACCAGGACACCCAACTTCGTAACCTCCTCCAAGCAAATCTTGATATGGCTGCTGTACTTTGTTAACTATCTTTCTGCCAATTTCTTTGGAACTCAAACTTGATTTCAAATATCCATGATTTTAAAGATTAACTAGTCAGAGAGTTATAGAATCATACAGTACAGAACCAGGCCTGGCAACCGAACTCATCCACGCCAACCAGCTTTCCTAAACTGAACTAGTCCCATTGCCTGCATTTGGCCCTGACTCCTCTAAACCTTTCCTATCCACATACCTGTCCAGATGTCTTTTGCACGTTGTAATTGTACACACCTATATCACGTTTTCTGGCAGCTTGTTCCATGTACACCAGCCAGAGAGAAAAGGTTGCCCCTCAGGTCCGTTTTAGATCTTTCACCTCCCACCTGAAACCAGTGCCCTATAGTTTTGGATTCCCTAACCTGGGGAAAAGACCTTGGCTATTCACTTATTCATGCCCCTCATGATTTCATAAACCTCTTTCAGGTTATCCCTCAGCATCTTACACTCCAGGTAAAAAGATCCAGCCTATACAGCCTCTCCTCATGACTCAAACTTTCCAGTTTTTGTAACAACATGGTAAACCTTTTATCACCCTTTCCAGTTTAATCACTTCCTTCCTATCGCAGGGCAACCAGAACTCTATGTCGTACTCCAAATGTGGCCTTAACGATGTCTTGTACCACCGTAACATGATGTCCTAACTCCAGTACTCAAGGCTATGACCGATGAAGGCAAGCATGCCAAATGCCTTTGTCACCACCCAGTCTACCTGTGACGCCACTTTCAAGGAAGCACATACCTGCACCCCTAGTCTTTCTATTCCACAAAACTTCCCCGAGCCCTACAATTAATGCCTTTTATGTGGAATCCTTTCAAATCTTATAGAAATTTGAGTACAGAAAGCAATAGGTTTTTATCAGAGTTCATGCAGTAATCAGTTCCTCAAAAATACTGAGGAAGTCAGGCAGGAACATAGTCTATAGCCACGTGACTGTTGTTTACTAAGGCATCATTACACAACTGAACCTCAAAACTGCTCTAGATAATCAGTGCCATTGCATCATTTTCTCAGAAATGACAAAAAAAATTGACAAGCCTAGTAGAGCCTCTGCCAATTTGACCAGAAACTCAACTGGACGAATCGCATAAACACAGTAGTTGCAACAAGTCAGAAGATAAACATACTGCAGAGAGTAAGTCACCTCATGACTCCCCAAAGCCTGCCCATCAGCTGAAAAGGCACAATCAGAAGTGTAATGGAACATATGCCTCGATGGACGCAACACTCAAGAACCTTGACACCAGCCAGGACAAAGCAGCCTACTTTAAATGGCACCACATCCACAAACATTCACTCCCTCCACCACCAACGCTCAGTAGCAGTAGCATGTACTATCTACAATATGCACTGCCAAAATTTACCAAAGATCCTTAGACAGCACCTTCCAATCTCACAATCACTTCCAACTCAAAGGACAAGGGAAACTGATATATGGGAATACCACTACCTGGAAGTACCCCTCCAAGCCACCCACCATCCTGATTTGGAAATATATCACTGTTCCTTGGTCAAAATCCTGGAATTCCCTCCAGAAGGGCATTGTGAATCAACCCCAGCAAGTGGACTGCAGCAATTCAAGGCAGTAGCTCACCACCACCTCCTCAAGAGGAACTGGGTACGAGCAATAAATGGTGGCCAGCTAGCGACGCCCACATTCCACAAATGAATTAAAAAAAATTAAGTGATGTTATAGTAGAGAAATAAATACTGAATAATCCCAAAAGGGCAGCAATTGAAAGCTCTCTAATTGATCGGAGTTGCGGGCAGCACAGTAGCACACCGGTTAGCACTGGTGTCTCAGTGTCAGGGATCTGGGTTAGATACTCACCCAATGCTGGAATCTGTGTGGAGTTTGCACATCCTCCCTGTGTCTATATAGTTTTCTGCAGGGTATTCAAGTTTCCTCCCAGAGTCCATGGATGTGCAGGTTAGGCAGACTGGCCATGCTAAATTGCCATGGTGTCCAGGGATGTGTGGGCTGGGTGGATTAGCTGTGGTAAAGGGGGAGGGGGACTGCTCTTCGGACGGTCTGTGCACAATCGATGTGCTAAATGGCTTCTATCTGCACTCCAGGGATTATATGATTCTATAATGTCCATTTGAAGCAAATGCAGGAGAGGAAAACATTTGTAGACAAGAAACTATGAAATCTGAGCAAGCAGAAATTGTGTGACTGCAACTTATCAATGAACAGCTCCCTACACACATGCAAGGGAACCCCATCATAAACACAAAGAGATTGAAATAATCCATTTATCAATCGTGGTTCAGTTGTTCCCTCAACTACTTAGTCCTACTACAAATATAACATTTTTGCCCCAAGGGGACAAGGGTAATGAAACTAATAATGTGCATCTAAGGTGTGGAAAAAAGGATTAAACAATATGAAACTATTCAAAAGAGGGAGGGATATGGGAAGCCAACAGATAGATTAGATTTTATAATTGGAAAACAGCCAGAGGTATTGACAAGAAAAGTCAAACATGTCACGGTGTCCTATAAGTTGCTTCAATTGAAACATTCAAAAGAGTTGGTTATAGATTTTAGAGTAGGAGAATAATCAAATTGATTAACAAAGCAAGTAGGTAAAGCTGAGAGACATTTCTTATTTGGATTTATTATGTTTTTAAATTCTGATTGAGCTCCTTGAACAGTGATTATTTATTACATTGAAATTGAATTGAATTGAATTTATTGTCACGTGTACCGAGGCACAGTGAAAAGCTTCGTCTTGCGAGCAATAGAGACAGATCACATAGTTAAGTGGCATAGATAGTAAATAATACGTAAACAGCGGCAAAAACAAAAACGCAGGTACAGCTGAATGCTAAGAGTTTGAGAGTCCATTCAGTATTCTAACAACAGTAGGGCAGAAACTTGTGAAACTGGCTGCTGTGTGTTCAGGCTTCTGTACCTTCTCTCCAATGTTAGAGGTTGTAGAAAAAACATTGCCAGCGTGGGATGGATCTTTGAGAATGCTGGCGGCCTTTCCTTGACAGCGGGCCTGTTGGTGGATTCTATAGATGGCAGGTTGGTCTTGGTGATTGCAGAGTTCACCACTCTCTGTAACTGTCTCCGATCTTGAATGGTATAGTTGCCATATGAGGTTGTGATACATCCAGACACATTTGAATCAACAAACCCATATCACAGAATGTGGCTGGGAAATTGGGAAAGCCTATTTTAAAAGATACCTTTTCTCGTGTTACGCAATTCGGGTAAGCAGAAGAGACGCCATATGTTTAAAGTGAGAGGGGACAGATTTCATGCAGATGGTGGTGCTTGCATGAAATGAGCTGGCTGATGAAGTTGTGGAGGCTCGTACAATTACAACATTTTAAAGGCATGTGGATGGGTACATCAATGCAGTCAGAGTCTTAGGGATGTACAGCAACAAAAACAGACCCTTCGTCCAGCTTTTCCATGCTAACCAGATATCCCAAATTAATCTAGTCTCATTTTCCAGCACTTAGCCCATATCCCTCTATAACCTTCCCATTCATGAGTCCATCGAGATGCCTTATAAATGTGGTAATTGTACCAGTCTCCACTGCTTGCTGACAAATAGGACTAGATTAATTTAGGATATCTGGTCAGCATGGGTGAGTTGGACTGACGGGTCTGTTTCTATGCTGTCAGCTCTATGATTCTAAGTGGTTGCAAGAAAATGCTGTCACTATTAGCAGAGTAGAAACAATTATGCTTTGTGATGGACCAGACCAGAATCCCCGAAGTACATTATGGAGGTAGCCTAGATCCTAACTTTTATATTTTCTTTAAAAGCAAGTGTTTTGGTGCTGTGTTCCAGACATGGTCCACCATTAAGCTTCAATCAAAACACACTTTATTCTTACAACACAGTTAAAGTACAACAAAAAGGAAGAATTGGCATAACTTTATGAAACTACTGAACAAGATAATGTATTATTCAAATACTAATTATCAACTGTTCTAATACAGGCAGCATTCCATAAACACATCCTTGGGCAAAATGCAACTCAGCAAAACAGTTATGATCTTACATGCTGGCTCTCTCCAGTCCAGAAGAAACAATCTTCTCTTTTTGACCTTTAAGAGGAAGCCTCCCGTCTAAGACTTCACTCAAGCAAAGAACTCAAACTTTAGCTCCAGCTGAAATCGTCTCAGTAACTGTAAGCGAAACTAAAATCTTTCCTGGGTCTGTGAGAGCTCTGACCATGCCAACTTAGGATCCATTTGTCTTATGCAAAAAACACAGCAAAAACTCAAAGTTGTTCACCAATTGCCTGTCACAAGGAGACATTTCCATGCCACTGTGATAACTCTCCTCTGCAAGAGAAACAGGACAGAACATACCTCTTAAAGGCACAGCACTGTCATAAAGCACCTGATGTTCGGATCTTCAAAGTCCAGATGTTTTCTTTTCTCAACACGTAAATCAACCGGATGTGTAAAAATAAAGCTATAAATCTGAAATAAAAATTAAAAAGGGAACACAAGTTCTTCAGGGTCTGAAAGAAAAATGTTGATTAATGTTACAGGCCAAATCTAAGATTGTAGTTTTTTTCACAAAGGTGAACTGAACAAATTGATAGTACAATAGTGCAAAGACTGGCAATTTGAAAGTACATCAGAAAATGCTGAAAGTACTTAAGTTTGGCAAGATCTGTGGTGAGAGGAACAGAATTAATACTTTATGTCAATGAACTTTCATCAGGTTACTGATCAGAAATACCATGCTTTTCTCTTCAGAGCTGTAACCAGACCCAATGTTCCCTCCAGTTTCCTCTATTTTAGTTCAGACAATTTAAAAAGTATTTGTTGCCAGTATTCTCAGAGTTGGATATTACTTTGCAATTCATTTTGGTGTATCCACAATATTTGATTTTTGGGCTAATCAACTGAGCAACTGAATACTTCAAAAACATGTTTAATTAGACTATGACGGTTTCCTAATGCCTTTCAATCACTCCATTTATAATTTTTAAACTGTCAACTTCTAATACTATCAGTAAAATGACAGGTGCCACACTACAGCATCTCTCAACGGTGGCGTAAAACCTGCAATCAGCTAAAATTTAATTAACTAATGTGTTTTAAATCAGTATCATTAAGAGATGACAACATGATTGTTTAAAACAACCATAACATGAATGAAAAACAGTTGTTTTATTCTGGTGCGGCTATCACTGAGTTAGTGCTGATAATATCTATAGCAAAGTTTGAACTGTGACAACGGAAAATCACTATTTACTATTGGCATCGATATTGAATGTATTCCTGATTTGAACAGAATTGCAGACTAGACTTGGCAAAAACCAAAACCCCCTCACAGTAATTTTTTTAAACACTCGTACAGTATTTTTTTTTTGAGTGCCTGGAATTCAAGTTGTTACAAGTTTGGTTTCAAGCACTTTTTTATGAATGTTACGTTACTCGTGACCATAGACATGAAATGTCCTACATTGTTTGCTAGGATAAATCAAATCCAGCAATGATCAGAGATTTCTTTACAGCTTGAGACCACTCCTGCTTCTTTGGAAGAATTATCCAAATACAGGTTGTTCTGCTATAATGCATGTTTCGTTTATGTGAATTCACTATAATATGATTGACAAATCTGGGGCATTGTTTTTATCGTGCAAACTTTTAAAGCATCTATTAGTTATAACGTGATTTCAGTCCCATTAGTTTAAAAGGTGCTGCTATTACATGATTTTCTTATAATGCGGGATTGCAGGAGAACGGAACTGCTGCGATATAGCAGAACTGATTGTAGCGTTACTCCTCCGATCTTTCATTAAAGTTCTTTCATTCTTTTTTGCCAATTATCGATCCAATTTCTTTGTGAAAGTTACTACTAAATACACTTCTGCTCGGATGTTGTCAATCAAGCAAATGTATCTCGCATGGTGGCAAGCTTAAGTGTTGTTGGAGCTGTACTCATTCAGCTAAGGGAAAAGAATTCCATGACATTCCTGGTTGATGCCTCAAATGCTGGACAGACTCTGTGGAGTCAAGTAATGAGTTACATGCTGCAGAATTCCCAACCTATGACCTGTTGTTATAGTTATGGACCAGCCATTACATTCTTGGCTGGTCCAGTTCAGTTTCAGCTCAATGGTAACCTCTAGGATCTTGATTGGAATGTAGAGGTGTTCAGCTAAGGTAATGCCACTGAATATCTTGAGGGGGTAGTAGACTTTTTTCTTGTTAGAGATGGTCATTGTTTGGCACTTGTGTGGTACAAGTGATACTTGCCAATTATCAACCTCACTGTTGTCCAGGTTTTGCTCCACATGACCATAAGAATCTTCAGTATCTAAGAATTTGAGAGTGGTGTAGGACATTGTGCAATCATCAACAAACATCCCATCTTTGAATGTTATTATGGAGGGTAAGTCATTAATAAAGCAGCTGAAAATGTTTCAACCTAAGACACTACTCTGAAGAACTTAAGGGCTCTTGTGGCATAGTGGGAGTGTTCCAATCTCAGAACCAAGAGGACCTGGTTCAAGTCTCATTTTTTCAAACATGTGTAATCTGTAGAGGGTGATTCGAAAATATGCACCCTGATGAATTCCTGCAAAAATGTCCTGCGATTCAGATGATCAAACCCCAACAAACAGAAGCATCTTCCTTTGTGCTAGGTATGACGCCAACTGGCAGAGAATCCTTTCCCTGATTCCTATTAACTTGATCTTAACTCAGGCTGCTTAATGTCACACAGTTAAATGCGGCTGTGAAGGGCAGTCACTTTCAACTCTTGACTTCAGTTCTTTGCCCATGTCTAGACCAGGCTGTAATGAGGTCAAGAGTACAATGTACAGTGCCACTTTTAATTCCTCAGAAGCAGTCCATGTTGAAATCAAGATCTGGAACATATTCAGGCTTGGACTGACCAGTGGCAAGTAACATTTGTGCAACATAAACGCCAGACAATGACTATCTCAAAATAAAAGTTGAGTCAATCAAACAACTGCCCCTTGACAGTTACCATCACTGAATCCTCCACTATCGGTATTCTTGGAGTTACAATAGACCAGAAACCCAACTAGACTTGCCACATAAACATAGTGGCTACAAAAGCAGGTCAGAAGCTAGGAATATCGTGGCAAGTAACTCACCTCCTTACTCCCCAAAGCCTCTCCATCTACAAGACATAAGTCAGGAGTGTGATGGAATTCTCCCCACTTGCCTGGAAGAATGTAGCTTGCACAATGTTCAAGAAACTTAACATCACCCAAGACAAAACAATCTGATTGGTACCACATCCATAAGCATCCACTTCCTCCAGCACCAACAATCAGCATCAGCAGCAGCAGCATGTACTATCTACAAGACACACTGCAAAAATTCAGCAAAACTTCTCTTAGACAATACCTTCCATACCCATAATCACTTCCATCTAGAAGGATAAGGGCAACAAATACAAAGGAACACCACCACCTACAAGTGCCTCTCCGAGCTACTCCTCATCCCAACGTGAAAATATGACACTGTCATTGAGTCAGAATGCTGGCATTCCCTCCCTCAGTCCATTGCGAGTCAACCTTAAGCACGTGAACTGCAGCCGTTCAAGGCAGCAGCTCATCACCACCTTCAGAAGGGCAACTAGGGATGAGCAATAACTGCTGGCCAGCTAGCGACACCATATCCCGTGGATGAACATTAAAAAAGAAAACAGCCAAGTGATCCTACTAGGATACAACTGAACACAAGTGAATAAGGTTTTAGTATATAAATGCCACTTAATAGCACGATTGATGACATATTCTGATATTTTGGTTTGGTGATGATAAAATGTAGACAGTTGTGATGCTGATTGGCCAGGTTGGGGTAGACCTGCTTTATAGAACATAGAACAAAACAGCGCAGAACAGGCCCTTTGGCCCTCGATGTTGCGCAGACCTGTGAACTATTCTCAGCTCGTCCCCCTATACTATCCCAAACACATCCATGTGCTTATCTAAGGATTGTTTAAATCTCCCTAATGTGGGTGAGTTGACTACATTAGCAGGTAGAGCATTCCACGCCCTTACCACTCTCTATGTAAAGAACCTGCCTCTGACATCTGTCTTAAATCTATCACCCCTCAATTTGTAATTACACCCCCTTGTACACGCTGACGTCATCATCCTCAGAAAAATACTTTCACTGTCTACCCTATCTAATCCTCTGATCATCTTGTATATTTCTATCAAATCCCCACTTAGCCTTCTTCTTGCCAATGAGAACAGGTTCAAGTCTCTCAGCCTTTCCTCATAAGACCTTCCCTCCAGATCAGGCAACATCCTGGTAAATCTCCTCTGCACCTTTTCCAATGCTTCCACATCCTTCCCAAAATATGGGGACTAGAACTGTACACAATATTCCAAGTGTGGCCGCACCAGCGTTTTGTATAGTTGCAGAATGGTATTGTGACTCCATAATTCAATCCCTCTACGAATGAAACTCTACACGCCGTATGCCTTCTTAACAGCACTATCCACCTGGGTGACAACTTTCAGGGATCTATGTACATGGACTCCAAGATCCCTCTGCACATTCACACTACCAGGAATCTTGCCATCGACCCAGTACTCTGCCTTCCTGTTATACTTCACCTCACATTTAGCTGCATTGAACTCCATTTGCCACCCCTCAGTCCAATTCTGCAGTTTATCCAAGTCTCCCTGCAACCTGTAACATTCTTCCACATTCTCCGCCTTCCGCAAAGACCGTTCCCTCCGTGACTACCTGGTCAGGTCCACGCCCCCCTACGACCCACCCTCCCATCCTGGCACTTTCCCCTGCCACCGCAGGAACTGTAAAACCTGCGCCCACACCTCCTCACTCACCTCTATCCAAGGCCCAACTGTAGTTTCAGGAACCTATAATTAGTCAAGAGAAACTATAAATGTATAATTGCAAGATCCCATGTTCAGCATGCTGTATTTGCAATTAAAATGAAAACTGTACTTTAGGTGAACCATCATTCCTCACACAATCATCCACAGCCTTTATTCATGAGATCTAATCATTACCATCCAAAAGCATTGCCATTGTTGAATTCCCCACAATATCTAAATGACCAAATACTGTGGCTACAAGTGCAGGTCAGAGACTGGGAATACTGCAGCGAGCAACTCACTTACTGACTTCTATGCCACTCTCTCCCCCCCCCCACCCTCCTCTAGCTTATCTCTCCATGCTTCAGGCTCTCTGCCTTTATTCCTGATGAAGGGCTTTTGCCCGAAACATCGATTTTGCCTGTCCTCGGATGCTGCCTGAATTGCTGTGCTCTTCCAGCACCACTGATCCAGAATCTGGTTTCCAGCATCTGCAGTCATTGTTTTTACCACATTCTTCCACACTGTCCACTACTCCACCGACTTTAGTGTCGTCTGCAAATTTACTAATCCATCCACCTCTGCCTGCGTCTAAGTCATTTATAAAAATGACAAACAACAGTGGTTCCAAAACAGATCCTTGTGGCACACCACTAGTAACTGGACCCCAGGCTGAATATTTTCCATCAATTACCATCCGCTGCCTTCTTTCACAAAGATGGTTTCTAATCCAAACTGCTAAATCACCCTCAATTCCATGTCTCTGCATTTTCTCCAACTGCCTACCATGTGGAATCTTATCAAAGGCTTTATTGAAGTCCATGTAAACCATGTCAGCTGCTCTACCCTCATCTACATGCTTGGTCACATTCTCAAAAAACTCAATGAGGTTTGTGAGACATGACCTGCCCTTGATGAAACCATAGCTGAAAATGTGTTGCTGGAAAAGCGCAGCAGGTCAAGCAGCATCCAAGGAACAGGAGAATCAATATTTCGGGCATAAGCCCTTCTTCAGGAAAGCTGAAGAAGGGTTTATGCCCGAAACGTCGATTCTCCTGTTCCTTGGATGCTGCCTGACCCGCTGCGCTTTTCTAGCAATACATTTTCAGCTCTGATCTCCAGCATCTGCAGTCCACACTTTCTCCTTGATGAAACCATGTTGACTATCTGAAACCAAATTGTTGCTTGGTAGATGATTATAAAATCTTATCTCTTATAATCCTTTCCAAAACCTTTCCTACAACAGAAGTAAGGCTCACTGGTCTATAATTACCTGGGTCATCTCTACTACCCTTCTTGAACAAGGGCACAACATTTGCAATCCTCCAGTCCTATGGTACCAAACCTGTCGACAATAACGACTCAAATATCAAAACCAAAGGCTCTGGTATGTTCTCCCTCGCTTCTCAGAGAATCCTTGGATAAATCCCATCCAGCCCAGGGGACTTGTCTACTTTCACTACTTCTAGAATTGGTAACATCTGTTCGTAACTAACCTCAATCCTTTCTAGTCTAATATCTCATACCTCATTCTTTTCCTCATAAATATTCTCGTTTTCCTGACTGAAAACCGATGACAAATGTTCGTTTAGCACCTCTCCGATCTCCACAGGGTCCACACTCAACTTCCCACTTCTGTCTTTGATTGGCCCAATTCCTATCCTAATCAACCTTTTATTCCTCACATACCTATAGAAAGCTACAGGGTTCTCCTTTATTCTATTTGCTAAAGACTGCTCGTGTCCTTTCTTTGTTCTTCTGAACTCTCTATTTAAATCCTTCCTAACTGATCTGTAACTCAGCGTCACCTAATCGGAACCATGTTGCCTCATCAACACAAAAACCTCCTTCTTCTTCATAACAAGAGATGCAACTTCTGTTGTAAACCACGGTTCCCTTACCTTATCACCTACTCCCTGCCTGACAGGGGCATACTTATCAAGGACACGCAATATCTGTTCCTTAAACCAGCACCACATTTCCATTGTCTGCTTCCCCTGCATTTTGCTACCTCATTTTATGCATCCTAATTCATGCCTAATCGCATTATAATTGCCCTTGTCCCATCGACAACTCTTGACCTGTGGCATGTACCTATCCCTTTCCATCACTAAACTAAACATTACTGAATTATGGTCACTCTCTCCAAAGTGCTCACTTACAACTAAATCAAACACCTGGCCTGGTTCATTACCAAGCGCCAGATCCATTGTGGCCTCCCCTCTTGTTGGCCCTTCGACATATTGTGTCAGGAAACCCTCCTGTACACATTGGACAAAAACTGATCCATCCGACGTACTAGAGTTATGGCATTTCCAGTCAATGTTGGGGAAGTTAAAGTCCCTCATAATGACCACCCTGTTCCTTTCACTCCAACCCAGAATAATTTTACTAATCCTCTCTTCCACCTCCCTGGAACTCTGCGGAGGCCTATAAAAAACTCCAAGCAGTGTGACCTCTCCTCTCCTGTTTCTAACCTCAGCCCACACTACCTCAATAGACGAGTCCTCATCAAAAGTTCTCTCAGCCACCGTTATACTATCTTTGACTAACATGACCACGCCTCCCCCTCTTATCACTTTGCCTGTTCTTAATGAAAGATCTAAACCCTGGAACCTGCAACATTCATTCCTCACCCTGCTCTCTACATGTCTCCGAAATGGCCACAACATCAAAGTCTCAGGTACCTATCCATGCTGCAAGCTCACCTATCTTTATTTTGGATACTTCTGGCGTTGAAGTAAACACACTTCAAACCACTTTGCTGTCTGCCAGCACATTCCTGTGACCCTGAAATCCTGTCCCTGTCCTTCTTACACTCATCCTCCTGTGCACTGCAACTACACCTCCGGTTCCCATCCCCCTGTTGAGCTAGTTCAAACCCACCCTAATAGCACCAATAAATTCCCCACCCAGGATATTAGTACCCCTCTGGTTCAAGTGAAGACTGTCCTGTTTGAACTAGTCCCACCTTCCCCAGAATGAGCCCCAATTATCCAAGAATCTGTAACCCTCCCTCCTGCACCATCCTTGCAGCCATGTGTTCAGCTAATATCTCTCCCTATTCCTTGCCTCGCTATCAGGTAGCATGGGTAACAAACCAAAGATAACAACTCTGTTTGTTCTAGCTCTTAGCTTCCATCCTAGATCCCTTAAATCCTGCCTTACATCCCTATCCCTCTTTCTACCTATGTCTCTACGTTCATGGACAATGACTTGAGGCTGGCAACACTCTCTTTTCAGGACCCCGAAGATACGATCCAAGACAGTATGGACCCTGGCACTTGGGAGGCAACACACCAACCTCGAGACTCGTTCGTTCCAAACAAACCTTCTATCTGAGCCTCTAACTATCGAGTCCCCAGTGACTAACACTCTCCTCCTTTCCCTTCTTCCCTGTGTGCAACAGGGACAGGCCCTGTGCCAGAGACCTGCGCCCCACTGCATACCCCTGGTAAGTCGTGCCCCTCAACATGTGGACAGGATGTATCTGGGCAAATTTCCACCTTGTCGGGTAGATGATAATGTTGCAGCTAAGGCCATGGCTCGCTGAGTACAAATCTTCAGTGCGATGGCCAGAATGTTGTCAAGACCCATTGGCATTTAATAACTTTGGCAGTGTGCATTCCAGACCAAGTGAAGACACTCCATTAATAACTTATCTCCCATCTTTTGCCAATCATCTTGAATCAGTCTCCTCTGGTGGCGGCACGGTGGTTAGCATTGTTGCCTCACAGCGCCAGAGACCCGGGTTCAATTCCCACCTCAGGCGACTCTCTGTGTGGAGTTTGCACATTCTCCCAGTGTCAGCGTGGGTTTCCTCTGGATGCTCCGGTTTCCTCCCACAATCCAAAAATGTGCAGGTTACGTGAATTGGCCATGCTAAATTGTCCGTAGTGTTAGGTGAAGGGATAAATGTCGGGGAATGGGTCTGGGTGGGTTGCGCTTCAGCCGGTCGGTGTGGACTTGATGAGCCAAAGGGCCTGTTTCCACGCTGTAAATAATCTAATTGAACCATTCATGAAGAGAAATAGCTTCTGCTCATGATTATTTTTTTTTTCTTATTTAAGGAATGATTAAATACATTGGAGTTGGTTCAGAAGCAATTTATTAGATTTTTACCTGGAATTCTGCCACTTTTGCCCTGTATAGAAAGGCCATGTGATTATGTTCCTCAACCTTGAGCAGTTTTCAGGTATGAATGCAGTAAGTACAGAACAGAATGCTAACAGAAATATAATTGGTTTGCAGATCACTTGCTTTCCACAAGATTATAAGACAGAGGAGCAAAATTAGGTCATTCACTGCATTGAGTCTGCTCCACCATTTCATCATGGCTGATAGATTTCTCAACTTCAATCTCTTGCCTTCGCCCCATAAACTTTGATCCCTTGATCAATCAAGAACATACCTATCTCTATCTTAAATACTCAATGACTTGGCATCCATAGCCCTCTGTGGCAATAAATATTACAGATTAAAGCCCTCTGGCTGAAGAAATTCTGCCTCATCTCAGTTCTTAAGGGTCATCCCTTCACTCAGAGGCTGTGCCCTAGGATCCCAATCTCTCCTCCTAGTGGAAACACCTTCTCCACGTCCACTTGATCCAGGCCTCTCAGTATTCTGTAAGTTTCGATCAGGTGCCCATTCATACCTCTAAACTCTATCAAGGACAGAGGCAGCATCCTCAACCACTCCTATGACAAGCCCTTCATTCTTGTAAACCTCTTATCCCCCCTCCAACGACAGAAATCCTTCCTTAGATACAAAGCCCAAAACTGCTCACAATTTTTCAAATGGAGTCTGATCAGAGCCTTACACAGCGTCAGCAGCACACCTTGTATTCTAGCCCTCTTAAAATGAATGCTAACGTTGCATTAACCTTCGTAACTGAACCTGCATGTTAACCCAAGACTCTCACGTTCTCTTGTGCCTCAGATTTCCAAAGCGCTTCCCTGATTAGAAAACAGCCTATTCCTCTATTCTTCCAACCAAAGTGAATAACCTTATACTTTGCCATATTGTATTCTATCTGCCACTTCATTGCCTACTCACCGAGCTTGTCTAAGTCCGACTACAGCCACTCCACCTCAACACTACCTGTCCCTCCACCTATCTTTGTGTCACCTGCCAAATTAGCAACAATACCTTCAGTTCTTATATACAGATTGTTAATATATAACGTGAAGAACTGTGGTGCCAATACTGACCCCGACGGAACTCCACTCGTCCTCTGGTACCCTCCCTGACTCCAGGGATTATTTGAAGATCACCACCAGCCTCTACCTCTTTCAGAACTCTAGAGTGTAGTCCATCTGGTCTGGGTGATTTATTTACCTTTAGACCTTTTAGCTACACCAGCACCTTCTCCTTAGTGATGGGCACTACACTCACTTTTGTCCTCGGACTCTTTCTACTCTAGTTACCCGAAGCAGCAACTCTCTGAAAGCTAGTACTTCCAAATAAACCTGTTGAACTAGAACCTAACATTGTGAGATTTTTAACTTTGTCCATATAAATGGTGGTGGAATAGTCTGTGCCACCAACGCAACCAAGGCAGAAGATAAACTCTCACTTATTTTATATCTTTTTCATACTAATTGCACACACTATCAACTGTGCACGTTGCTCTTTGGAGTTTTTGATTCGCCGATATGCCATTCTTTTTGAGCTCTTCTGCACCAGTGTCCACAAAGTTGTCTGATGATTAGCCAACAAGAAACATCTGAGTAACAAAACCAACAGAAACCTTTTACTTCACCCTCATTTACGCCATCTTGAATACTGGTGGTGTACTATATCAAGCAACAGCCAAATTTATTGCTCCATGGTTGGCTCTGCTGCATGACAGGAAGAAATATAAGCATAGAAGGGGTATAGTAATAGGGGATTCAATTGTAAGGTGAATAGACAAACATTTGTGACCACAGACAAGACTCTAGGACAGCATGTTGCCTCCTGGGTGCCAGGATGAAGGATGTCTCAGAGCTGTTGCAGGACATTCTGGACTGGGAGAGTGAACAGCCAGTGGTCATAGTATACATCAGTACCAACGACATACTTTTTCTAAAATGCCGATGGAGTCCTCAAAGCAGAACATAGTGAATTAGGAAGCAAGTTAAAAAACAGGACCTCAAATATAGCGATTTCAAGATTGCTACAAGTGAACGTGTTACTACTAATCAAAATAGCAAATTTATCAGGTGTCAATGTGGCTGGGGAGAGGGTATCAGATTTCTGAGATGTTGGGACTGGTTCTTGCAGATGTGCAAAAGTCAGATGGGTTGCACCTCAGCAGGATCAGAAATCATGTCTTGGGGGACTATTTGCCTGTACAGTTGGGAGAGTATAAACTAAAATAGCAGGGGAGGTAGAAACCTATACAGGGAGATGGAGGAGAGGAAAACACAGGAAAAAAAAAGAGAAATTTAAAAAAAAGTGACAGACAGTGATTTCAGGGGCACGAATCAAACAGGGCCACAGTGTAAAATAATGTGAACAGACTAAGGATGTTAAAATGACAAGTCTTAAGGCCTTGTGTCACAATAAAGTGGATGCATTTGTCACATACAGTTATAAACACAAAATGTAGTTGGGATTACGAAGTCACAGTTGCAAGGTGACCAGTTTTCTGAAAGGACAGACAAAGAAAAGGAGTTGGGTCGCATTTCTTGTTAAAGAGAGGATTGTCGCATTATTGACAAAGGATAGTAGCCCTGCTGAAGTGGAATCTATATGGGTGGAGCTTAGAAGCATCAATGGGAGTTGTATTTAAACTCCCACATTGTTGTGGTAATACTGATGAAGTCACTAAACAGGATATGACAGAATAAAGTAATGAAGGTACAGCTCTGATTATGGGTGATTTTAATCTGCATATTGAATGGGCAAATCAATAATCAATAGCAATGTCATAGAGGAGGGATTCTTAAAAGTGTGCCATAATACATTGAGAAACCAACGAGAGAACAGGCCACCCTTGAGTAGGTATTGTGAATGGAGAAAGGAATAATTGGCAATTGGGCTGTGTCAGGCCTCTCGAGGAAGAGTGCCATAAAACGATAGCTGATTCTGAATCTAAATAATATAAACCTTCAGTGGCATGAGGTGCCAGCTGGCTATGATAAATTTAGAATTTACTAAAGTGATGAAAATGGATAGGCAAAAGCAAACACTTAAAGAGTACAAGGAGAAACTGCAACAATTGCTTATTCCTATCTGGCACAAAGATAAAATAGAAATGGTGGCTCAACCACAGATAACAAGGGAAATTAGGGATATTATTAGATCCAAAGAATGGGCTAACAAGTTGACCACAACAGAGCAGAGGATTGGGAGCAATTTAGAGTTCAGCAAAGGAAGCCAAAAGGATTAAGAGGAGGAAAATAGAATAAGAGAGTGGGCTTATGGGGAAAATACCGACTGAAGCTTTTACAGTTTGTATGTGAAAAGATAAAAATTAGCAAAGACAAATATAGGTCTTATACAATTAGAAACAGAAGACGTTATGGTCAAGAACTATGAGATGGCAACCCAATTAAACATGTATTTGGCAGGTGTTCATAAAAGAGGACACAAATATCTCAAAAATGTTGGGGAACACAGAGTCCAGTGAGAGGAATGAACTGAAGGAAATACGTTTTAGTAGGGAAATGGTGTTGGGGAAATTGATTAGGTTAAAGACCGATAAATTCCCTCAGTCCAATAATGTACATCACAGAGTAACTAAGGAAGTAGTCCAAGGAAAAGTGGATGCATTTGTGGTTATCTTACAAGATTCTATGAACTCTCGAACAGTTCATATGGACTGGAGAGTATCGAATATCACACCAAAGTAAAAAAAAACAAGAAATTATAGACCGGTTACCCCGACATCTGTAGTCAGGAAAACTCTATGGTTCTGTATAAAAGATTTAGTAGCACAGTACCTGGAAGACAGTGACAGGATTGGACAGAATCAGCATTTGTGAAAGGGAAATTGTGCAGGACAAACTCATATTTTTTGAGGATGTTACGAGAATTGGTGGATATAGTTCATTTGGACTTTCAGGAAGTTTTGGTAACATCCCAATTAAGAGGTAAGCATATAAAATTAAAAGCGCATAGGATTTGGAGTAATGTACTGATATTGTTAGATAACTGGTTGGCAGACAGGAAACAAAGTAGGAAGAAACTATTCATATTTTCTGAGAAACTATTGGGGTAAGCAGGGATTAATGCTTATATAGACAAGGAAACCAATTGTAATGTATCTAGCTTTGAGGAGTGAGCTGCTAGGAGGATGTAAAGGTACTTCAGTGTGATCTGGACAAGTTGAGGAAGGGGAAATACAAGAAAAGCAAAGACTTATGTGGATAAATGTGCAGTTATCCATCTTAGTAGCAATGGCATTAGATTGAGAAAGGAGGAAATGGATAAGATATCAGTGGCCTTAAACACCAGTTGCTGAAAGCAAGTATGCAGGTGCAGTGGGCCTTGAAGGCTGCAAATTGGATGCTGGCCTTTAAAACAAGAGGAAATGAGTCCAGGAGCAAGATGCCTTCTGGAACTGTACAGGGCTTTTGTAGACCATACTAGGAGTATTATATGTAATTTTGGTCTGTCCAAGGAAGGATATTCTGGCCATGGAAGGATGGTAATGAAGATTTACTGGCTTGACTCCTGAAATGACAGGACTGACATATGAAGAATGACGGGATTAGTAAGTACTAAATTACATGGAGTTTAGAAGAATGAGGGAGAATCTCACAGAAATATATCATTCTCCATCAAGACAAGACAGGGTAAATGCAGAAAAGGTGGTCCCAATGATTGCGGAGTCAGAACTGGGGTCACAATCTAAGCATATGGGGTAGGCCAGTTAGGACTGAGATGAGGAAAAAAAATTCTTCACCCAGAAAATAGTGAGGCTAAACTCAATGTTTTCAAGAAGGAGTTACTATAGTTTTAGAGTTAAAGGAATCAAAAGGTATGTGGAGAAAGCAGGAATAGTATACTGAATCGGATGATCAGCCATGATCATATTCAATGACAAAACAGGCTCAAAGGGCTGAATGATCTACTCCTCCTCCTATTTCCATGTACATTTATGCTTTTCCTTTGGTTCTCCATTTTTTTTTAAAAAAGATCTGCTGATTGTAAATCAGAGGCCAAGGGCACAACACAAACTGGAATAGGGAGATATAAAAATGACAAGCCTGAGCAGCAGGGGAGCACACTGTTTGGATAAATCAAGAGTATTACTTAGCATGTAAACATGCACTGTTTGATGTACATACGGCTTGCTTCTGATACTGCTAAATGAAATTTTAAAAGTTTCAATCTCCAACCAACATTTTTGTTTTAACTAGTTGAGCACACAATTTACGAAAAATGGGTTTCCATAAAGGTTAAAAGAAACACTGTGTAGTGCAAAGGGTCAGAAGCTTAGACACTACTTTAAAAGTTATATTATGGTTTTTAAGTCAAATAGGGAAAATAATAAAATACGAGCTTTGTAAAATGTGACTGCACCATCAACAAAAAAATGATACCGATCAGAAACAGAGCAGTCTGTGCAACCTCTGAAGCCTCTGCATTTTCACATGAAAAATTTACAGTTTTGTGTAACATGAAAGGAGAATTAAATGAAGTGACATCATCTGAAATCCTGTACTTACAGGTGGGAGAATATAACCAGCACCCTTTTGGTGAGACAGGCACACTTAAATACAGTATGAGTGTGTGTACAGGGTATTATAAAAAAGAAAGTCAGGAGATACGTTTGCAGGAGACACGTTTGCAGGAGACTGGTATGAGAGCACTCAAGTTTCTAAGTCATGCTTTGAATAGTCCATTCCTGCTCCTACGTCTTATGTTCCTTTGGCAGCCACCATCTCTAACTACTAGAAATACATTTTTACTATTCTCAATCTCCCCTGAAAATGTTTCAAACAAGAATATTTTCCTCCCAAAATAACTGTTCAGAGTGTGGTGCTGGAAAAGCACAGCAGGTCAGACAGCATTCGATGAGCAGAAGAATTGACGTTTTGGGAAACAGCCCTTCATCAGGCTGAGCCGAGGAGATGAGAAATAAATGGGGAGCTGGAGGGAATGTAACTGAGAGTGCGCTAGGTACCTGGAGGTGGGGCTAATGGTGATAGGTCAGAGAGGGTAAAAAGATGGACAGGTAGGACAGGTCATGAGGGTGGTGCCAAGTTGGAAGGTTGGAACTGGGATAAGATTGGGGGGGGGGGGGGGGTGGAGAGGAGGAAACTGGTGAAATCCATTTTGATGCCAAGGGGTTGGAGGGTCCCAAGGTGGAAGATGAGGCGTTCTTCCTCAATTGAAGAAGTGTTCAGCCACGGGACAGTGGGGTTGATTGGTGTGGGTGCCCTGGAGATGTTCTCTGAGGCGCTCTGCTAGTAGGCAGCCTGTCTCCCCAGCGGAGAGGAGACCGCATCGGGAACAACGGATACAGTAAATGACATGGGTGGAAGTGCAGATGAAACTTTGATGGATGTGGAAGGCTCCTTTGGGGCCTTGGATGGAGATGAGGAGGGACGTGTGGGCGCAGGTTTTGCAATTCATGTGGTGGCAGGGAAAGGTGCCAGGAGAGGAGGGTGGGTTGGTGTGGGGCATGGACCTGCGGAGGGAATGGTCTTTACGGAAAGCAGATGGGGTGGGGAGGGAAATATATCTCTGGTGGTGAGGTCTGTTTGTAGGTGGCAAAAGGATGATGTGATGTATACGAAGGTTGGAGGGGTGGAAGGTGAGGACCAGGGTGTTCTGTCCTTGTTCCAAATTGGACGAGTGAAATTCCAGGGCAGAAGTGCGGGAAGTGGATGAGATGCGCTGGAAGGCATCATCAACCACATGGGATGGGAAATTGCGGTCTTTAAAGGAGGTGGCCATCTGGTGTGTTCTGTAGCGGAACTGGTCCTCCCAGGAGCAGATGCGGAGGAATTGGGAATAAGGGATAGCATTTTTACAGGAGGCAGGGCAGGAGGAGTCCAGGTAGCTGTGGTAGTTGCTGGCTTTTTCCTCCTAGAATAAATCTAGTGTGGATGAAGTCATATTACAAGCCACAGCACTGTACACATTCTAATTACGAAACCTTACATCAAGAGTTCAATTCTAATGTCTTTCCCTGATGCTTTTTTTCCTTTTTGTCATCAGATTTCTTAATTTCTCTGCAATCTGTTGCTGCCCTACACTCAACAATTCTGAATAATTTTATAATGAAAGTATTAGCAGAATGAACATTATTCGATATATCCTAGAGTTTCTGTGCTCCATTTTGCCATAGAATCAATAGTTAAGCTTTTAAAAGAACTCGCTTTCATTTTAAATAAGATGTGCTTAGAAAGAATCTAATAACTTGAGTTGGTTTACTCAGTTAAGTAGCTGAGCTTCAGGCAGTTAGAATTTCCTTGACTTGATCCTCAATTGGTGGTGAGTTAACTGACTTCGTTCTGCACAGCATTGTAGATGATAAATGTGAAGCAATAAACACAAACACCATTTTTGTCACAGCAACTTCTAACAAAAAAAATTGCCAAACAGCCACATCACCAAAGGTGAAGTAAGCAGTAGATATGTTAAATCTGAGATTGGTGGCAACAATTTGAAATGTGTTCTGCATAGAAATCAATTTATTTAAATTTTTTTGAAGATTTTACAGAACCACAAGAACACAGTTCTTCACACATTAAGAAAAACTGATTTTGTAACTGGTTCAAACTTTGCCTTGCAGCTGGACTGACAACGTGTATAACTGACTAGAACTCTGCAAACACCTGATCCAATTCCAGGCTCAAAATAGTGCACTCCAAAATAAACCTGCAGGTCATAGAGTCATAGAGATGTACAGCATGGAAACAGACCCTGCGGTCCAACCCATCCATGCCGACCAGATATCCCAACCCAATCTAGTCCCACCTGTCAGCACCCGGGCCATATCCCTCCAAACTGTTCCTATTCATATACCCATCCAAATGCCTCTTAAATGTTGCAACTGTACCAGCCTCCACCACATCCTCTGGCAGCTCATTCCAGACACGTACCACCCTCTGCGTGAAAAAGTTGCCCATTAGGTCTCTTTTATATCTTTCCCCTCTCACCTTAAACCTATGCCCTCTAGTTCTGGACTCCCCCAATCCAGGGAAAAGACTTTGTCTATTTATCCTATCCATGCCCCTCATAATTTTGTAAACCTCTATAAGGTCACCCCTCAGCCTTCGACGCTCCTGGAAAAACAGCCCAAGCCTGTTCAGCCTCTCCCTGTAGCTCAGATCCTCCAACCCTGGCAACATCCTTGTAAATCTTTTCTGAACCCTTTCAAGTTTCACAACATCTTTCCGATAGGAAGGACACCATAAGTGCATGCAATATTCCAAAAGTGGCCTAACCAATGTTCTCTACAGCCGCAACATGACCTCCCAACTCCTGTACTCAATACTCTGACCAATAAAGGA
>NC_057735.1:7123015-7136477 GCF_004010195.1 Chiloscyllium plagiosum
CTCCTATTCCTGCCCTCACGAGCTTGTAGCACTGGGAGTAATCCAGATATTACTACCTTTGAGGACCTCCTTTTTAAAATTCTACCTAACTCTCTGTAATCTCCCTTCAGAATCTCAACCTTTTCCCTTCCAAAGTCTTTGGTTCCAATGTGGACAATGACCTCCTGCTGTCCCCTCTCCCCAGTGAGAACATTCTGCACCCCCTCGGAGACATCCTTGATCCTGGCACCAGGGAAGCAACACACAATTCTGTTTTGTCTCTGCTGGCCACAGAAACGTCTGTCTGTACCTCGGACTACAGAATCCCCTAACACAATTGATCTCTTGGATGTCGACATACCCCTCGTTGCATTAGAGCCAGTCTCAATACCAAAACTTGGCTGTTTGTGCTATGTTCCCTTGAGAATCCATCACCCCGTACATTTTCCAAAATAGCATACCTGTTTGAAATGGGTATATCCACAAAAGACTCCTGCTCTAGCTGCCTACCTCTCTTCCCCTTCCTGGAGTTAACCCATCTATGTGACTGTATCTGAAACTTTCCCCCCTTTCTATAACTGCCATCCATCACATACTGTAGCTGTTGCAAATTCCTCATCGCTTCTATTTGTCTCTCCAACTGATCCACTCGATCGGATAAGATTTGCATCCAACAGCATTTATGCAGATATAATCCACAGTAACCCTTAAACTCTCTTTAAACTCCCACATCTGACAACAAGTACATATCACAATCTACAGACCCAGAAAATAACCCCATCTTATTCCTCTACAAACACTGCCCCAAGTTAAAATATAAGCCATAGCTATTAATTTAAGTTTAATCAAGAGACTTATCTCTAAAAACATAATCAAGAAAGAATCCACTATACTCACTACTGCAGCCTTTCTCTTAGACAAACTTAAAACAACAATTAACTTATCTGATTCTGTGCTGTGAACTTCACCCAACAGTTCCTCCATGATCAGTTGTGAATTTCACTGTTTGTTAATTTTCCCAGATGCACTCCGATGTCCAGCGATACACTAATTCAAACAGCAAAGGCGGTAACTGTGCAGGTTTTTTCTCTCTCTCTCTCTCCGGTCACTATTTATTACTATGTTGCTACCAATATAAAAGCTTGAATTTTTTTTAAAATCAGCATACAGAAGGAGGAATTCTCAGTATAAGAGGGGCAAGTGGCCTTGAATATGTAAAACATCTTACATCTTATTTTATAAAAAAACTCAATTGCAAGTATGAACTTTGGGCTTCATCATTTGACTCGACCACGTAAAGCCACTGTCCTATCTTCTGCAAATGTGAAGTCAGATTTCTTATTTGATATCTATTTACTCATTCCCTATTCACACTCTTGTGCCCTATGGCATGCTTTACATTGATGCAGAAGCACACTGCCTTAATGCAATACTCCATAACTGTATCTGAGCAGAGATCTTTCAGATCTAGCTTGTGTGCAAGACAGGTTGTGAGCAGAATCAAAATTCTCCCAGTTGAGAAGCCAGTGTCTAATTTGCCATCCATTGTTCTTACAAAATACTGCTAAACTCAACAGAATAAACCTAAGTTTGAGATAGTCATCTCTTGCTTGCCTTGCTACACAATAATAATTAGCATTGGAGGAAAAAAATAGATCAGGAATGTATCAATACTGTAATTGACAATCTTATATGGAAAGATACAATTATATCTGAGATGAAAAACTGACACTTAAAACTAATGCAACAAAGAGTGACTTTGTTTTGTCATATTATGACACACTCTGGAGCAGATAGGTCTTGAAAGCAGACCTTCTGGCTCAGCAGTGCAGCCTCTACCAATGTTCCACAAGATTCCACAGACATTGCTTTTACTCTTGTGGTTCAGAGGTATTACTGAGGTAATGTATTAGCTCTGTTTAATTTTTCTAACTTATTTCCATGTGATCAAGTATTTTAGACAATAATATTCTCGTGCAAATAAAGTATTTATATGCATTTGTAAAATGTTGAATGTACACAGTCAAAACAAAACAAATTTCACCCTCTATCCTCCACAACCCTCCACTCCACAGAGACAAACACCAGTAGGCTTCCTACAAAAATTATATTTCAAAAGAATTTCCAAAAGCGCATAACACTTTGGGATGCCCTTGCACAGAAAGGCACTTCATATAAAAAAGGTCTTATATTACATAACATCTTTGGATTTGTTTCATAGATAATTAAGCACTTTCAAATGGTAGCAGCTGCTGTAATGCAGGCAAATTGTAAGGACATCGAAAGCTCCCAAAATCAAGGATATGCTAATGATGCAGAATGAAGGATAACTGTTTGCCAGGACACAAAGGATAACTGCCCTACTGTTTCTGATAAAGTGTCATGGAATCTTCCACATTCACCTGAGAGGCAGATGGTGTGTTGGTTGAACATTTCTTTCAACATACAGCATGTCTTAAGATGTTAAAGAGTTAATTTGTTCTTCTGACCTTCAAGAAATTGGATATCCCATGGGTAGGGTGGTATGTTTCTCTGTCTTGCAAGTAGAATGCAAAATAATTTATATTGCCATCCCCTTTATTCAGAATCTATTTACATTACCATTCCCTGCTATTCAGAATCTATTTACATAGCCATCTCCCACAATTCAGAAAGAGTAAGAACATTGCAGTGAAGAATCTAACCACATCCCGCAGTTTAAAAAAATGATTTACACCAGATCTTGCCATTAAGAAACAAGATAACCACATTGTTTCTGGAGGAAATCAAATCACTACATTGTGACTTGAGTGGCATGTGATTATGGGAGAGTGGCTGGGGTTGTCTTGAGAGCATTACTAATGGCGATCTAACATTCTATACAAAAAGGAGGACTGTTCCCTTGTTCAGGAAGCTTCTCTTGACATGCTTCGCAAGCACTGCAAAGCGTTTTAAGTGATCCTCCAAAGCTTAATAAATTTTGGCTGTTCACAGAAGTTGGCGCATTGCAGTTGCATAAAGTGTGTAAGAACCTCAAGGAAAAAAACTAACATTTGAAGGCAACGGTGGAATTCGAACATATATTGAGCTTCTAAGCAGACTGAATAAATGATCGTCTGAGCGCCGATTGTGAGAGATGGATGGGCCTACAAGGTAAGATTTATCTTGATCTCTCTCCTTAACTTACCACTCAGTCAACCACTCGTTCCCCAAGGACTCTGTGGTGATGGAATCTCTGAGATAATTTACGCACTTGCACATCAATGAGGTTAGAGTCCCCCTCAAATTTGGAGGTTTGAGTCCTCAGAACCATAAGTTACCGGAGAGGGAGGTCAGAGTCCCCATTGAATTTGGTGGTTAGAATCCTCTAAGAGTGAGGTTTGAGGCCCTGGGACATAGTGCATAAGATTAAAGATAATTACTGGGTCTGTCTCAATCACCTTGCCTTAGACCGATTGTTAAGGGGGAGGAGAAATCCCACACGCGAAAGTCAGGACCCTGAAGTGAGTGGGGAGAATGAGGACACTGAACTAGTATATAGAGATAACTTAGGAAGTCGAGACTTGAAAAATGGGACAGACATTGGATCATTCAGATGTCAGAATCCGTTTGCATTGGTTATGCCGGGATGACCCCCAAAATGAGGAATGATTCAGGCGTCTGGGAAATGAAATTTGACCGATAGGAGGAACTTGGCTCATAGATAAATGCTTAAAAACAAAGGAAGCAATTTGGAAACATAATACGGAGACTAAATGGAAAACTTTAATACCCGCATGGAGAAAGACTGCTGAGGAAATAATGAACATATCTAAGCTTTCCAGCTGACAAGAATAACACATGTCAAAGAGGGATTAGAGTGTGTGATAATGAGGGAAACCCTAGTCTTGGGAGCTACTGAAGTGTCAGTGTGAAGATTAAAACATGAGTAAAGGAAAACAGGCTAACTTGAGAAAGGAAAGACAATAAGAAATCAGGGTTCAAATGCCAAGCTGAACTGTCAACTGAAAATAAAATGGAGGTACCTCATGACATGCCTGGTCTGCAGATATTGTTCCAAAATAATGACATTGATGGCGAGCTATGGTCATAATGCAGATTTCTGACCTCCTCAGGGACACCTTTTCAGAACTCACTATACGTCCAAAATTTCCTCAAAGCCATCCTCCTCCCCAAGCAATTGACCATAATCAAATGTGCTGCCCTCTGTGAACCAGCAGGCACTCGATCGATCACCTGCTTCAAAGACTACAGGCATACCAGACATTGTTAATGTGCAGCATTTACAGGGGTACACCCCTGATGAAGAAAAACAAATATGGAAGATGTGTGTTCGCACACTGCGCCAAAAGGCCTCTGGATCACTCCAATTGGCCACGTATATATACCTGATGCTTTGTTACCAATGCTAATAATACCTAGAATATTTAATTTTGTTCTGTTTTTATTGTCATTTTCAATTTCAGTTCATAGACATCAATTTAAATTGCAGCTATTTAGAAAATATTCATATGTTGCTTTGTTTTGTTCAGTGACTACTCATTTCCATTTTCTATAAATTTACACAATACTATTAGCTATTAGTACTCGGTAACAAAAAAATTGAAATATTTGCGTATTGATTTCATAATCTATGTAAAACATATTATTTCTATCAATTATTTTCAAAATTTTACAATTAGAGATCGCTGTGTGAGATGATACAAGAACTTAATTAGTATAGTGTTTAGATTAGATTAGATTAAATTAGATTACTTACAGTGTGGAAACAGGCCCTTCGGCCCAAAAAGTCCACACCGCCCCGCCGAAGCGCAACCCACCCATACCCCTACATTTACCCCTTACTTAACACTACGGGCAATTTAACATGGCCAATTCACCTGACCTGCAAATCTTTGGACTGTGGGAGGAAACCGGAGCACCCGGAGGAAACCCACACAGACACGGGGAGAACGTGCAAACTCCACACAGTCAGTCGCCTGAGGCGGGAATTGAACCCGGATCTCTGGCGCTGTGAGGCAGCAGTGCTAACCTTACTGTAATTTCGGACAGGACACACTGCATTAAGTTCAGCAATAGGCTATCAGTTCCATTTGAATAGTTCTCAGCTGGCAGGACTGTTTAAAGATTGACTAGTAGATACAGCAGCAAAACACAAAATAAACTTCAAGGAAAAATCTACATGTGAATACTGCTGGTAACGCCTTTAAGTGATCAGGAAAGTCGAAGACTTGAAATTAAACGTGATGACAACTAAGCATAAAGTCAACAGTAACCGAAGTTAAAGAAAAACTTAGTTAAAAGTCAGGAACTATGAAATACTTTTCCTGACAGCTTTCACATTAGTCAGAATTATTTTGTCAAAGAAAAATAATTTTTGAATAACTTGAATGGGGTCCCCCAAGGGTTTGATTTTAAGACCACTAATTGTTGTTTATAAGTGACTGAATTGTTTAGGCAGTACAATTTAGAAGTTTATGGATTGTATAAAACTTGATAATGACATGAGAGTAACAGACTTCAAGCCGACTGAGAATGTTGAAATAGGCAGACACAATTTAGTTCATCTAAATGTGTGACTGTCTTCACACTGATACCCACCTCGGCAAGGAAGGAAGTGAGAGAGGAAATTCAAAGATACTTTCAGGTGCTAACATCATCTCTCGAGTTTCTCCATTCACAGGTAAAGCAACTTTCGGACCACCGCCCACCCTACCACAACCCGATCGAATGGATTCAATCAGCTCCCCTATCATGAGCATGAAAAGTGAAGCAGCTAACAATGAAGAAGAGGAGGTCCATATGTTTTTGTCAGTGGCTTTCCTATGGAGATTAAACCATGTGAACTTTACCTTCTCTTTTGATCATTTAAGGGATATCAAAAAAGCCAGTTGGCTTTGTGACATTTAACAGCAGAACGGGAGCAGAAGCAGCAAAGAATGCTGCGTTCACCTACCCTGCTGCTGCCACACTTCATGCTCAGATGTACTGGTATCATCCATCTGAAGCATCTCCGCAAGGATAGAAGTCTCGTCAGTTTTGTTACGTTTTTAACTGCCCTTATCCAAGAATTCAGATTTCTCCGTGGAGTGATGCACAAGGACATACTGTATTTTGTTTTCTGGTTGGAGTTTACTGAAGGAGAATTTAGATAACTGGTTCATTTCCACCCAACTTGGAGGGGGTGGAGTGGTCACTAAGGACTGTGGATTTAAGAACTTTCTAGGTGAACACTTTTTCCACTTTGGGGGGGGGGGTGATCCTATCTACTAAATGGGCTAGTAATTGTTGTGACTTTAATCATTGTATATTGTATGTCAATAACTTGCTCAAATACTGGCTGTCAGATTCTTATGAATAAGCTGGTAGCGCCTTTCTCATCCTCCATTTAGATGGTTTTCATTGAATCATAAAAGGACGGAATGAGATGTTAAAGAGATCATTTGTTCTGCTGATCTTAAAGAAATTGGATGTCCCGGGGAATGGGTGATTTGTTTCTCTATCTTGCAGGTAGAATGTCAAAATATTTAGATTGCCATCTCCTGCTATTCAGAGTCAATTTACATTGCCATTGCCTACAATTCAGAAAGAATAAGAACGTTGCAGTTAAGAATCTAACCACAGCCCACAGTTAAAAAAAACAATTTACCATTCGGAAAAAAGATTTACGAATCTTGCCATTAAGGAATGATCTCATCATATGGTTTCTGGTTATAATAAAACCATTACCTTGTGTATTGAGTGGCATGTGAGTATGGGGAGTGGCTGGGGGGTTGTCTTCAGGGCATTACTGATGGTAATGTAACATCCTGTACAAAAAGAATTGTTCCCGTGTTCAGAAAGCTTCTCTTGACATGCTTTGCAAGAGTGTTAAGTGATCCTCTAAAACTTGTACTTGCTTAATAAGTTTTGGCTGTTCAGAGAAGTTGGCGTATTGCAGTTGCATCAACTATGTAAGAATCTCATATTCTGATAATGTTGCACTGGGAATGTCAGCCTGTACTTTTGTGCACAAGTCTTGGAGTTGGATTTGACCGCAGAACACACTCACATCAAAGTCAGAAGGTTATCGGCTGTGGCACAGCTGACACAGCAAATGTTTCATTCCTTGATGAGGAAATCCTTCTGTTTCTGGAAAATGCTATAAAGATTAGCAATGTGAATACTTGTCACATACTGTTCTTGGACAAAGGATTAGTTTTTTGGATTTGGATGGAATTGTAAGGGAAGGATCTAAGCTTAAATTCAGTCTTGTATTTTTTATTCATTCACTCTTGAGATATGAATGTCATTGAAAGGGCCAGGAATATTGCTCATCCCTGACATTTTGACCAAATAATTATTACTTCACAACACTGAATGAAACAACTTAGAAGAATTATTGCATGTTTGAGGACCGACCTGATGAAACAGATCAAAACTTCCTCAGGAATTTTATTCTACCTCAGTGTCAAGCCAGAGTTCCAGATTTACCCTACATTTATGCCATTATTCTAGGATGTCCCAAAATTTAAAAGTTGCACATCAACCTTTGGTGTCCGTGCAATGCTAACTCATTTACTATTTTAAGATGTCAGACAATTTACTGAATTCAATTTCATTACATTATACAATATGAATGTTCCACTAAACTAAGTCTCTTCCACCAAGTCAGAGGCTTCCAGAGAACAATGAATGATTCACAACAATGCAGGTTCATCAACTTAACTCGAACATGTGTTTCACTTGTTGTCTTTTATGATAGGACACACCCACACACACACCACACACACACCACACACACACCACACACACACACCACACACAGAATGGCTTATATAGCGATAGGACCACACACACACCACACACACACCACACACACACCACATAGAGACACACATTGAAGAATGGCTTATATAGCGATAGGGTTAGAACTGCAAATAAAAGCAAGCATCATTTTAGTCAATATTCATTGCTTAAGATGGTTAATTATTGACCGATTGAAAATATCAAGACTTCAGTCTCACATACAACTGTTTATTTTGAAATCTGTGATGGTATGGACTATGAACAACAATTGTTTTCATGGTATTAATAATATCTTTTAAGATCGGGTGAACTATTATTTGATTGTTTTTTGAAAGCAAAATCACAATTTGAGGTCAGACAACATCGAGTTTACAATAAACATCTGAACAATAATAACAAGCGTGGAATTCAACAGAAAGTAGTTTCCAAATGTTGAATATTAATACTGAATTAACAACACTTTGGATATTTTATTAATTTTTAAGCAAAGATGTATTGAATATTGTAGCATGGATATTGTAGCAAGACCAGCAGAAAAGTCTGATAAATGGATCCACCTAAATAAAGAAAGGACTCATTTAACTATTGTTTCAAATACTGCGAAACAGTAAACACAATTAATAGAGATTCTGATTAATTCCTGACACCAACTAAAACAATCACTCCACAGTTTGTTACTGTCGTCGTACAGCAAAACAATCCACTGAAAAATGCACAAAGCTACTGACAGTGGACTAGAATAATATTCAGAATGCATTGGAAATGAACCACATATTTCATTGTCAATCTTATTTCAAGCAAGCAGGCTTGCGGAAATTTCCAATGGTGTAAGACTATAGTCAAAATTCATTGCTTAACTCAGTATTAGAAATCTTTTGTCTTAACTTAATCATTCCAATAAGGCATGCAGTACTTACAAATGTTCCCAGCAATGAATTAAGCAGAAAAATCCTTCCACCTGCAGAAGAATGATCAATCTGCATATCCCACGTGTCACAAGATATAAAACTGATCAAGTAAGTATCTGTTCGGTGATCCTCATGATTAATATTAGAGTGGAAAGCCCTCAGCCCAAAGATTCCTTCTGCCAACAGTGGTTAAGGAACATGAAAGAGATTGTCTTTCCAAAATGCGGCAGCATAAGAGCTGAAATAAACCGGTTTCTGCTGGTTTAAATAGAACCATTTTGCAATGCTTGATGAATTGCACAGACTGAGCCTTAAACTACAGCATCTCTCACAATAAATTTACCAAGGGATGGTACATGCGTCATAATCACATTTAAGCAAACATTTTTTTAACCATTTCGATCAAAGCTTATTACCAGGATCACAATAGTAGAATTACTACAATGAAAAACTACATAAAAATGATCATAGATTTGTATGATATGCAAATATCATACTACAAATGGAGTAATGTGTTACAGCAGGTTTCTTTTTTTTCTTTGTGGAAAACTATAGAAATTGCCTTCATATTGTGAGGAGTGGCAGATGGAGTTTAACACAGATAAATGTGAAATGTTGCATTTTGGTAAGACAAACTAGGGCAGAACTTCTATGGTTAATGGTAGAGCCCTGGGTAGTGCTGCCGAACAAAGAGATCTCGGGGTGCAGGTGCATAGTTCTTTGAAAATTGAGACACAGGCAGATAGGATAGTAAAGATAGCATTTGATACGCTTGCCTCTATTGATCAGCAAATTGAGTATAGGAGTTGGGACATCATATTGCAGCTGTCCAGGACATTGTTGAGGCCACTTTAGAATATTGTGTGCAATTCTGGTCTCCCTCCTATAGGAAGGATATTGCTAAACTTGAGAGGGCGCAAGAAACATTTACTGTGATGTGCCATGACTGGATGATTTGAGCTATAGGAAGAGGTTGGATAGGTTGGGGCTTTTTCCCCTGGAGCAGAGACTAAGGGGTAACCTGATAGAGTTTTCAAAATCATGAGGGGAATAGATAGGGTAAATAGTCATGGTCTTTTTCCTAGGGAGGGGGAGTCCAAACCGAGAGAGTATAAATTTAAGGTAAGAAGAGAAAGATTTTAAAAAGGATCTGAGGGCAGAGGGTGGTGTGTTATGGAATGAGCTGCCAGAGGAAGTGATGGAAGTCAGTACAATTACAACATTTAAAAGGTATATGGACGGGTATATTAATACGAAGAGTTTCGAAGGATATCGGCCAACTGCTGGCAAATGGAACTAGTCAGAATGGGATGTCTGGTTGGCATAGATGAGTTGGAACAAAGATTCTGTGCTGTATGACTCCTTAACTCTGAGGTAATGCTGAACTAACTTTGAGAACCTGGATGAAACTACAAATTTTGACCAAGCCATTGTTAATCTTGAATAGAGTGAGTGTGTGGGTATTTGTGTCCACCATGTAAAAGAGTGACATATAATAATTTTTTTTACACCAGTCATGTGCAATCATCTTTTTAAGCAATCATAAATACTCAAAAATACAAACCAAAAATATTAACACCAGCATAAATTGTCCATGATTGTCTGCTTCAATATATCTTGAGCAGCCTTATCAAGGTGGTCAACCCTGGCTAGCAGGAATATATCTGTAATGTTACCGTTTTCCAGTCAAGTTGCCTCCAAATATGTCTAAGTGTGGCAAGAGCTTTATGACAACCATTTTATAGAATGAAGTCACAAAATAAAAACAATTTCAGCAATATCTGTTTATATATCATATGACTACATCATGAAGATGATACTGGATACTTTGCCATGCAGGTGGCAGATATCAGGCCAGCCCCTGACTGCCAAAGTCACAAAGGTCTAATGCCCTCAGTGGAAAACTCACTCCAACATTAATTTCCATAACATGTGGCATAAATCCAGCTGAACTATCCAGTGTGAGAAACTATTCTTCGTATTAAATCTGTCATAAAGTTTAAAAGAACACTGCTGTAGAAGAGAAAAAAAAATTAAAAGTGCCTTTAAAGACAGTGGCATGTTAGCTTTCTTGATATATTTTCCTTGATTTACACAGCTGATGTCTGCAAAAAGATATTCATTTGTCATGATCACTGTACTGAGGACAGTATAAGCAATAATTTACAATAAAATCTTTTCTCAGGTCTGAAAAATGTCGACACAATTCCGAAGATAATGGATGTTATCACTGTGTAACATTAACTGCACGCTGTTTCCAAACCCTGCTGAGGGATACGTATCAACATACATTAAAACACACAAAATACAACACAGCACAAAAGGATACTTTCCTACTTTGGTATAAAATCCAACTTCAATGATTCAAAGTTCAGGCATGACGAGACATTTGTCTCATCTGAATCTTTCTTTTGCTCATACAATTTCACTGGTGCAAACCTATTCTGCCACATAACTGAAGACTATTCACGCTTTGAACTCAAGGCTATTCAAACCTTATGGCAGAAATCCTACTGGTGATTCACCAATGAAACAATTTGCAACATGATCCATTCAGGCCAAAAGTGACAGTCACTCACAAACCATCAGCTGAAGTCAGCCTCCAAATTAAAGTGGATAGGAAAACCACAGTGCAGTTTTCATTATCAAAATTCCTTTAATACAACCAATTAGATACAGCTTTCTGGCAGGAAGCAGAACTGATCATCTTCTAACTATAGCTGAAGCAGGTTTGTTCAGTTAACCAGAGTGATGCAGAAATTGCTTTAGAAAGAATCCCCAATGTCATGCAAGACCATAAAAGGGATGTAAAAGCCTCTCCCTCTTCTGTTTACAAAACACACAGCACATTTGCTGCAGTCAGTCAGTCAATCTTCTAAAATAGCACTGTCCCGTTACTACTGGATTGGACACGTCACACCAACATTGCTTCATGGGAGAACTAGCATTTGAACCAAAGGAAGTACTTTACTGCTGAGTCCTTGGGACAGAGGTAATGAAATAATCATCAGTTTCCAGTGTTCAAATCAAATTGCGTGGCAAAATGTCACAAAGTATAATGCAGTTCTGAAAATATGAGAACATACAGTTGGGTATCGGTAGCCCGAAAATGCAGCAAGCATTTTATTTTGACGAGAAAGAATCAAGCCAGCACAAAAAATGAACTCCATTAACACTAATAATACACACCAAAAGGTTAATAGAACACAATGGAACAACTTTACAGTGGAAGAGAAAGTTGAGCATTGAAAAGTCAAATGTAAATGGAAAATAGATTGGGGAAGAGAACAAATATGGGTTCAAGGTTGAAATAGCTAACCAATGGGTGAATAATCCATTTCCTGAGGTCTCTTGAGTCAAATATGCCAGCCTTCAGTCAAATCAATTCATATCAAACCAAGGGCTGGAGGCATGGACACTGTAAAGGCTATGGGTCCTAACCTATCTTCTAGCATTACCACTGAAGAAATTCAACAAAACTTCGAAATAAAAAGCTTGCTTAATGACAACCACGTAATTACTGTCAATTTGCATAATAAACAAACAATCTGATTTACTTGAGGTAAGGAAATATGTGGATCTTACCTGGTCTGGCCTACATTTAAATCCAGACCATAAGCAACGTGCTCAACTTTTAACTGTCCTACAAAATAGCCTAACACGCCAATCAGTTCAAGGGCAATTAGGGATGGACAATTAATATGCAATGACACCACATCTGATTAATGAATTCAAAAATTGCCACATGAATGACTGAGAGGATCATTGGTTCCTTGTTTTACAAATGAAATGGTAAAAGTCAACAAGCTAAGTTATTCAATTAAACTGATCAGATACAAATGAACTACTTGCCCTTTTACCATACTCACCATGTTAATTTCTTACACCTAATCCTTACTAGTTAAACAATTTTAAATCCAACAATCCAATTTTGCAAAATAATGCATGGTACTCCCACCAATTAGCTACAAATGTAGCTAACCAGAAAATATTACCCTTGCATAAAAGCCTCATTCATAAATAACCACTGAGATGATTGGGGTTCCTTGCCTTATGTTTCCTGCTCTTTTTTCAGCTTTACAATGGAGATTAGGAATTCTTCAGAAACAACAAAAGTCTTCACAGACCATCTTTAACAGTGGAAACATCCAGAGCTGTCATTGAAAGTAAATCACTAAGAGGCAACCTTATTGAAACATACAAAATTTGGGGGCATTTGGCAGGATTGATGCAGTAAGTTTATTTCCTGAAGTGAGAGTCTGGGACTACATTGTTCTGGACTTGGAGATTATGCATTTGGGACGGAGAAAAAGAGGAATTGTTTCTCTCACACCATTGTGAATCTGTGGAGGTTTTTTTAAAAAAAATCACAGAGGGCTGTTGAGGCTGGATCATTTAGGGTTGAGTCAACAGATCGCTAATCATGAGAATGACGAGAACGAGTGTAGGTCCGATCAAGGACAGTAGTGGGAGACTGTGTATTGAGTCGGAAGAGCTAGGAGAGGTCTTGAATGAGTACTTTTCTTCAGTATTTACAAATGAGAGGGACCATATTGTTGAAGAGGAGAGTATGAAACGGACTGGTAAGCTCGAGGAGACACTTGTTAGGAAGGAAGATGTGTTGGGCATTTTGAAAAACTTGAGGATAGACAAATCCCCCGGGCCTGACGGGATATATCCTAGGATTATGTGAGAAGCAAGAGAGGAAATTGCAGAGCCATTGGCAATGATCTTTTCGTCTTCACTGTCAACGGGGGTGGTACCAGGGGACTGGAGAGTGGCGAATGTTGTGCCCCTGTTCAAAAAAG
>NC_057735.1:7137602-7167120 GCF_004010195.1 Chiloscyllium plagiosum
GTTGCAGCTGTATAGGACCTTGGTAAGGCCACATTTGGAGTAATGTGTGCAGTTCTGGTTGCCTCATTTTAGGAAAGATGTGGAAGCTTTGGAGAGGGTGCAGAGGAAATTCACCAGGATGTTGCCTGGAATGGAGAATAGGTCGTACAAGGATAGGCTGAGAGTGCTAGGCATTTTCTCATTGGAATGGCGAAGGATGAGGGGTGACTTGATGGAGGTTTATAAGATGATCAGGGGAATAGATAGAGTAGACAGTAAGAGACTTTTTCCCCGGGTACAACAGAGTGTTACAAGGGGACATAAATTTAAGGTGAAGGGTGGAAGGTATAGGGGTGATGTCAGGGGTAGATTCTTTACCCAGAGAGTGGTGGGGGCATGGAATGTGCTGCCTGTGGGAGTGGCAGAGTCAGAATCATTGGTGACCTTTAAGCGGCAATTGGATAGGTACATGGATAGGTACTTAAGCGAGGACAAATGTTCAGCACAACATTGTGGGCCGAAGGGCCTGTTCTGTGTTGTATTGTTCTATGTTCTAATCCATAAAGGAATCGAGGGTCATGGGGAAAAGGCGAAGAAATGGAGTTGAGGATTATCAGATCAGTTATGTCCAACAAATGGCAGAGCAGAGCTGATAGAATGAATGTCTTACTTCCGCTCATACATCTTCTAGTTTTATATAACTGGCCACAGAAGCTGTACCTAGCTAAGCCATTCACACAGATACCAAGCACTGTTCCCAATACCTCAGTTTCTTTTCTTAAGGAGCCTAGTGTCTGGTACCTTATCAAATGCCTTCTGAAAATCCAAATATATCAGATTCACTGCTTTCCTTTCATCTATCCTGCCTGTTACCTCCTCTAAGAATCAGGCATGATTTCCTCTACGTGGAGCCATGCTGACTCTGCTTGATCATATTACGTGTGCTGACTCTGCTTGATCATATATTATGTATTTCTAAATAATCTGCTGTTACATCCAGCTTTACTAGCTACAATCAGCTGTACCTCAAGAGGAAAGACATATCTTAATCAAGATAAGGAATGAATATCCAAAACATAGTTAAAAGGATGAGTTTCAAGAAGACAGTTTAAGAGAATGTGGCAAGTAGCAAGACAGAGACTGATGGAAAGAATCCAGGATTTTAAAATCAAAGCCTTTAGATACTGGGAGCCAGTAGAAGTCACTAAGTATAGAGGTGATGCATGAGTGGAAGGCCCAAATGCAGTTGGTGTTTGGATGAGTTGGGTCCAAACAAGGCATTAATCAAAAAAAAGTGGGACAATGGAGAATGAGCATTTGGGAGATACTGAAAGCACATACAAAAGATTTCATTTACAGTTTGATAAGTGTGGATGGGTGGGTGAATGTATTAGAAGGAGAATTGTGATAATCTTTGAATAATCAGGTAATAAAAAAGAAAATGTATCAAAGGAACCATTACTTGAGTCAGTAAAAATATTATAGCAAAAACAAAGATACAAATAGATGCCCTTTGTGAATGGGTGCCCCTTCTGACAGATGAGAGGAGGTAGGGAAAATATCACTGGTAACAAGCATAACGTAAGCTTTAGGGCAGTCAGCACAGATCCATTGTTTTCACTCTGTTCACCTTCATACTAAACAAAGACTACTTTATTGATCTATATATTTTGAGTGACCTTCTATTCTTATGTGGCTTAAAACTAGATAATAACGGATTTATTAAAACTGGGGAGGGAAGGACAGGTGAGTTTATTTTCCAGTGTTGCCATTCCAATTTACTTAGCTTACTGATTCCGATGTTACTTTTAAAATTGAATTAAATTAAGCAGAACTCTCAGCATGGAAATAGGCCATTTGGTTATACTGGGCTACAGCAGTGCTTTCACCCAACTGAAGCCTCCTCCTGCCAGAATAATCTTTCTCTGTCCTACTTCGACATCCATTTAATCCCTTCTTATTCACAGGTACACCATGTAGCTTCTACAAGAACCTTCATTCAGCGCTTTCGTCAAGTGATAGATCAGGAACTGTCGGCACTTCAGTTAAGTTGTAAAGATCAAATTCTCTTCGTGCAACACTTTCCCAGACACATGATACATTTTGAAGACCAAGTCCCCAACAGTCCAACTAAGTGTTTTCCCTCTCAAGCTGGCAGTACAATAATATCAAACAACTGCTTTACTGGAATCCAGTGAGGAAAATAAATGCCTTCATATGCTCACAGTTACACTGGATTGTTATGTGTAACATACCACAGTTTCCAAAAACAAATCTGATATAACAGTAATTTTCACTAAGAACAGGTCTGCAAAGAGATTTGAAGAAACAGTGCCTGTTATAAATTATTTTTAACATTGTCAACAAATTTAGAAATTAAAGCAAATGTTCAATTTTAAAACTGATACTAAATTTTAGAATCGTATGTTAGAATTACAAGGAACACGTGTCAACAAGTCTTCCTCCTTGCCTTACTTGGCAAATCCACTCTGAACCATAGCAGTGAGCCAAGCATGGGCGTTCCCAATCCTATCCTTAAATTAGTTGATCCCAAACAGAGGAACACTGGGGAATACCACAACTGAGCTCAACACCTCTAATCTAACAGTGGAAGAATAATGGAGGGTAGGGGTAATACCAGTAATACTTGCAACAACCACACATTTTTCTTTTTTGCAGCAAATAAATAGCAACTGAAGAATAGTTCCCTTGCTCTTAACAAACTTCCCAACTCTCACATTTACTCAATTCCATCATTTCACAAGGTTTTCTGTTATAACACGATGGTGAATCCTTCCGTTAAAAGCTCACCTTGCCTCTTAATCTGTTGGAGTATGAGTGACAGAGAACTCCCAAATTCCACTATTTAAAGAAAATAAATATCAATTTATTCTTTAACTCTACAAATGATTATTAAACAACCATTTACTCTAAGCCTCCTTTCTCGTAAATGGTTGTTATCTACCTCCCATTCTATAACAACATACTGTTCTGATAAAAACCCATATTAAAATTACACCAACTTAATTTTCGAAACCAGACAGTGGTTGTCGTCTCCAGTGTCTGTCTTCTTCTGGCTATAGATCTCCCTGGATTGTCTTCTGTCTTTTGCTGTTTCATATGAAAAAGGTACTTTTGATAGAGAGCGTTTTGCTCGCAATTACTCTGGCGATGGGATTGGTCACTCCTTCTTGCTAACTCTCAAAATGCTGGCTTCTTTACACCCAAAACATCGGATTGTTTCATTGTTTTTGATAACGTTGAACCAATAAATTCAAACTTGAATGGGTTTTAGTATCGTGGGGCATAGTTTAAACTGAATGGTGGTCAAAACAACTGAGGTATGTGGTTTACAGCCAAATGTTACATATTTTCAATTTTCCAGTACACTCTCAGACTGCTAATCAGTTACATAACAGGTGCTTGCAAGCTCTCAGTGCAAAACAGCTCTCATTCTCTCTTAAAGGTACAGTACATGCCTTCAACTTCATAACACTTCACATCTAAAAACGATCATCTGAACCTTAATTCAGCCATTTAGAAAGACCATCCATTACCATCAGTGCTGCATCTAATTTAATAACTAAGTTCATTTGGAGTTTTAAATCTCTCACTGGTTGAACAAACCATGTCACTTTGCATTTGGTTTAAATCAATGTCTCACTTACTTCAAAGCTATCTTGTGACTTTCTTTTGTTGCTATCATTAAGTACTACATACTTCTGTATGAACATTTCTACAAAATCTACTTTCAAGACTGAAGTAGCTTCTCAAATGGATGAGAGTCAGAAGAAATCAATCTCAATATTCTTCTCTACATCACTTCCACTTTCCAAATGCATCCCTTTGACTCAATGAGGCAAAGGGTCACTGCACCTTTGAGTGTTATGGAGGTGTAGAGGTGTACTGTACCTTTAAGAAAGCTGAAAGACTTAGCAAACACACAGAGTATAGAAAATTTACAATGTAACATTCAGTTCAACAGCTAGCTATACCTGGGTTTCTCGGAGACAAAAAAACAAATTCAAATTCGGCCAATCAGATTAAATTATGCCCTAAGATACTAAACTCCAACTATGTTTGAATTTGGTATTTTGACAATATTAAAACCAATGAAATGATTATATACTTTGGGATGTAAATATTAAAACAAATTGAACAGTTGGAGGAGAACTGCCAAGCCACCAACACATGCAGACTGCCCATAGAAGAGCTCTCTTAAAGGTACCTTTATCTATCAACAAACTGTGAGATAGAAACCTTAAGAGGAAAAGATGACAGAGGAAGATACAAAGAGAAGATTCAACAGCTGGCTGGTTTTGAAATTTGAATTTTTGGTAACTCTTAATCTGGGGTTTTATCAGACCAGTATTATAGAAGGGAAAGTAAAAGATAGGTTAGAGAAAGGAGTTGTAAATAGTTATTAGTCAATTATTCTATGTTCGAATTTTAAGTAAAAAATAAAGTTGTTAATTTTTCCTTTAAATAGTTACCTTTGGGATAGTTCTTGGCCTCTCAAATTATAACAGATTATAGAACAGTTAAGTAATTTCTGTGTTGCAGGTTTAAATTAGCTGGGGGTGCGGGGTGTATCCTATGTCATAGCAAGAGACCATTAGAGTGTGCGCTGACAAAGGGATTTATTTAATTGACAGACAAATTTAAGCTATTTGCTTAGAGTTCTTGAATCCATATCAGTGATGTAAATTAGAGTTAGAACAACTTTCTGGTTGACACTAAACCCAGTTCTTTACTTAAAAATCCAAAGACATTAATGCAGTATTGTCCAAAAGAAATTGCTGACAAGTGTGGCTACGATGACAACATCAGCTCAGGCACATGCAAACATTTTTGTAGATAAACACTGCACACAACCCAAACAATACAACTAAATCTATTTCACATGTTCAATTTCTCCTATCAATTGCAAGTAAACCATACATTACAACAAGATTTCTCACTATTTTCTGGCATACCATTTCACAAAGAAAGGTTAAGGTTCATATGCACATATTCTAGGAATATGGGTATCTTGTGTCGAACAACTCAACTATTTTTATTTACTGATAAAAATTCAATGCTCAACATCTGGATTTCAAAATCAGTCACACATGGGTGATAGTTGATGTATGGAACAACACTACATCAAGACAATCCTGTATCCTGTACACTGGATTAAGGAATAAAAGGTCCTTTGGTGATCCATTACTTTTTAAATACTTCCAAAGTGGAAACAGCTACTGTTCTGACTTTGGACATTTATTCCCTAAACATTAACACTATTTTGCTCCAATTTTGTTCTTTACATGACAAACCAAGCCACTTTAAAAGAAATCCTATTTCCACACAGGGGAGTTCATCGATATACAGAGGGATCAGCTCCCGATTATTGGCAGTGTGGAATAGATTTGGCCATGATCTTTCAGACAGTGTAGACCTGGAGGAACTCCATAACAGTTCGTCAGCATGCTGCATCAGATGGGATGAATTTCACTGTGAAATATTCCAAATTAGTTTTGTTGTTCATCGTTGTAGAAAAAACACATTTTTGAGGGAGTGTTGGGAGCATTTAAAATTATTTACTACACATCTGGGAGCAACACATTTTCCTTGCGCTAGAATACTCCCACATAGTTACTTGCATCTGATGACATTTGAGCTCCCTCTTTTCTAGTGGACTCCAGGTTAATTAGAGGAAAATATGGTGGTCTTCAGCCAGTTAAAAGGCATACAATCTTTCTCAACTTGTCGTCTATTTGGAGAAAGTCAGGATTTGATGAGTTGTTGCGATCAATCCAGACAGACTGACCTGGCAATTAATTGCTTAAAGGTATTACAGAGCTGACCCCTCAAAATATATGAAGGGGGTAGCTTTGATGCCAACTTTATCTTATTTTAAAAAGGTAAATATCAGGTGTTGCATTCCAGATGCAATTCGATGGACAAAATTTCTCAATGTTAAGCAAAGCACACTTTATTCAAACACAATCGTTGGTATACAACAAAAGAAAGAACTTGGAAAAAGCTTGGAATAGAAACAGTAACTATTACTAATTAACTGTTCCAATATTGTAACATCCCATAAACCCTTGGCAAAAGGCAAATTCAGACAACAGATTTGTCTCACATGCAATCCAACAGCACAGCAAGACAACACCCAACTTTCGGTTACAATCGAGAGAGAGGAAAATAACTTCAAGTTCAAGACCTAACAACAACTGCTGCTGAAAACTAAAAAACCCTGATTCTGAGAGTGGAAGTTTGACCACACCCATTCTAGTGTCTTTTTTTTTAAAAGTTGCAACAAAGGCTTCACAATTTATTTATCTTCTCATAGATTGTGCTCCCTAATGTCTCTCTATATATAAAAAAGGACAAAACATGCCTCTTAAAGCCACAGCATCATTACAAATGATACAAGATCATTCACATTCTTTGCATCCAAAATACGATTTTGTTTAGAAACTTGATTACTTCCTGGTTTCACCAGGATGGGATGTCATCTTTTACTTCACTCAAGCGTCATTTTTCATGCGAAGGAATACATGACACAAATCTATTTTCTCTCAAGATATAATGTATGCACACTTTTCTGTCATTACACTTATTGGAACATAGTCAGAACATAACTTTAACTATTTTTTCTTCCCCAGCCCAGATGAAACAAGATCAATTATAGCCTTGAAATGCTGCAATGTCAGCATCAATCTCACTAATTGCAAGCATTCTCACTTTCAGAATTCAAGCACACAAATCAAAGCAAAGTTTAAGATATCACCCCTTCATTGTGACATTGTAGTTGGAAAATTAGGTCCCATTTGTCTTTTGTATTGTATGTAAAAGATCCTGATTTGAAGACAAATACATTTTCAGTGTCCTGGTCAGTATTTGCACTCTCTCCCCCCAGTCCGCCTCAGGAGAAAGTGAGAACTGCAGATGCTGGAGATCAGAGTCGAGAATGTGGTGCTAGAAAAACAGAGCAGGTCAGGCAGCATCCAAGCAGCAGGAGAATCGATGTTTTGGGCATAAATCCTTCATCAGGAATGAGGCTTATAAGCCAAGGGGCTGAGAGATAAATGGAAGGGGGTGGGGCTGAGGGGAAGGTAACTAGGAATGCAATAGTTTGATCAAAGTGGGGGAGAAGGTGATAGGTTGGAGAGGAGGGTGGAGTAGGTAGATGGAAAAGGTCATGGACAGGCCAAGAGGGCAATGCAAAGTCAGAGGCTTGGGACTGGGATAGGGTGGTGGGGCGGGTTGGAGATGGGAAGCTGGTGAAATCCACATTAATCCCATGTGGTTGCAAGGTCCCAAGGCAGAAGATGAGGCATTCTTCCTCCAGGCGTTGGGTGGTTAGGTTTGGCAATGGAAGTGGCCTCGGACCTGCATGTCCTTGGTGCAATGGGAGGGGGAGTTGAAGTGTTCAGCCACGGGGTGGTGGGGTTATTTGGTGCAGGTGTTTTCAGCCATGGGGGGGTGGGATTGTTCAGTCCTAACCCCCACCAGCCCACACCCCACTCCCAACCACAGGAAGTGAAAAAACCTACGCCCACACCTCTCTCCTCACCTTCAAAGGATCCTTCCACAAACAACAGAAATTTACCTGTATCTCCATAAATGTCATCTACTGTATCCATTGCATGTGATGTGGTCTCCTCTACATTGGGGAGACAGGGTGCCAACTTGCAGATCATTTCAGAGAATATCTCTGGGACACCCGCACCAACCAACCCAAGCAACTTGTGGCTAAACATTCAACTCCCCCTCTCAGTCTGTCAAGGACATGCAGGTCCCAGGCCTCCTCCAATGCCAAATCCTAACCAGCTGACACCTGGAGGAAGAAAGCCTCATCTTCCGTCTTGGGACCCTGCAATCACATGGAATTGATGCAGATTTCACCAGCTTCCCCATTTTCCCTCCTCGCACCTAGCCTCCAACTCAGCGTTGCCCTCTTCACCTGTCCATTGTCTTTCCCATCTATCCACTCCACTCCATCTCATACAATGTAAGCAAGATAAATTATAAGGTTAATTATTTTGTTTCTCTTTAAAGAATCATGCTGTATACAACTATTTAACTGCAATAACATATATAATTCTCGATATCACGAGGATGAAAAAAAAACGTTTGAAATGCAAGTTCTTCCTTTTTATTCAACTTTACACAACCAATGTAGCATAGAGGAGATGGAACCTTGGGCCTTGATGGCCTGTACGATCCAACATTGCACCAGTACAATAGCCATCTGTGATTAAGGAAACAATAAAACTAGTTGGGTGCTGGGAAAAATATAAACACTACTGCTGTTAGGTGGCACTGTGGGGGAAATAGAAGCGGTTAACTTGAATTTCAACAAGCACATTCCCACCATAATTTAATGATTTGCATTAATAAAGACTAAACTTTCATTTTTATTTAAAATCTTATAATATTCAAACTACTTTTAAAAAGCTTACAAATATAATATTTGCAAACCTTTTATGAATAAATGCATTTAGAAAGCTGGCTGTACTGTCTTTTATGTACCATAAGAGGTCTGTCAGGAACAATGCACAGACAGCTCTCCCTCTAGTGGATGAATATAACTTTGCAGCATAAGCGATAGAGGCAAAATCATATAGCACAAAAACCGACTCTTCAGTCCAACTCATCCATGCCGAAAAATTTCCAGAATTAAACTAGTCCCACTTAACTGCTCTGAATCTTTCTTATTCATGTACTTGTCCAAATGTCTTTTAGATGTTATGAGTGTATCTGCATCTACCACTTCCTCTGGTCGTTCATTCCAAATAACAAACCACCCTGTGTGTAAAACAGTTGCTCCTCAGGTTCCGGTTAAATCTTCCCTCTCTAAACTGAAAAATATGCTCTCTAGTTTCAAATTCTCCTCTCCTAGGGACAAAACCTTTGGTATTCGTTTTATCCATGGCCATCATGATTTCATAAACCTCTACAAAGTTACCCATTAACTATCTATGCTCCAATGTAAAAAGTCCCAGCCTATCCAGCTCTTCGAAATGACGTAGCAATGAGGAAGACCACCCCCTCAAATGACAAGGTGCTGTATCTTACCACGGCTGATGTGAGGAAAACCCAATGCAGAGTCAACCCACATAAGGCTGCTGGACCAGATAATGTCCCTGACAGAGTGCTCAAGGGGTGCTCTGACAAGCTGCTGGATATTCTCAAGGACATTTTTAATATCACCCTGAGCTGCGCCAGAGTTCCAATGTGCTTCGAGACCGCTACCACTGACCCTGTGCCAAAGAAGTCTTCAGTGTCCTGTCTCAATGAATACCACCCCACAGGACACCATGCAGTTTGCGTATCATCCCAACCACTCAACAGATACAGCAATTAACACCATCCTCCATCTGTCCCTCACCCACCTGGGCAAGGAGGACACCTATGTCAGATTACTGTTCATTGACTCCAGTTCTACATTCAACATTATCATTCCTCAGCACCTGACTGGAAAGCTGAGTCTGCTGGGCCTGAACACCTCCCTCTGCAACTGGATCCTGGTTCCTGACTGGGAGACCTCAGTCAGTTGGGATTGGGAACAGCATCTCCAACACCATCACACTGAGCGTGGGGGGGCCCCCCCAGGGCTGTATGCTCAGTCCACTGCTGTTCACCCTGCTAACATATGACTATGCAAGGATGCATAGCTCGAATCACATCATTAAGTTTGCTGATGACACGACTGTAGTGGGTCTTATTAGCAGGAAAGACAAGTCAGCATACAAAGAGGAGGTGCAGCGGCTAACGGACTGGTACAGAGCCAACAACATGCCTTTGAATGTGGATAAAATGAAAGACATGGTTGTTGACTTCAGGATGGCACAGAGTGACCACTCTCCGCTGGACATGGACTGCTCCCCACTGAAGATCGTGAAGTGGACCAAATTCGTCGGTATCCACCTGGTGGAGAAGCTCACCTGGTGCCTCAACACCAGCTCCATCGCCAAGAAAGCCCAGCAGCATCTCTGCTTTCTGCGTAGTTTGAGGAAAGCCCACCTCCATCCACCCCATCCTCAACACATTCCACACAGAGTTCATTGAAAGTACCCTGAACAGCTGCATCACGGTCTGCTCAGGAATTGCACCATCTCGGATCATTAGACCCTACAACGGATAGTGAGGACAGCTGAGAAAATCATTGGGGTCTCTCCTCCCTCAATTACAGACACTTTTAGATTAGATTAGATTAGATTACTTACAGTGTGGAAACAGGCCCTTCGGCCCAACAAGTCCACACCGCCCCGCCGAAGCGCAACCCACCCATACCCCCTACATTTACCCTTTACCTAACACTACGGGCAATTTAGCATGGCCAATTCACCTGACCTGCACATCTTTGGACTGTGGGAGGAAACCGGAGTACCCGGAGGAAACCCACGCAGACACGGGGAGAACGTGCAAACTCCACACAGTCCACAAGGTAGGCAGCATTGTGGATGACCCTACACATCCCTCATTCAAACTCTTTTCCCTCCTGCCATCTGGCAGAAGATAGTGGAGCACTTGGTCTCTCACGGCCAAACTGTGTAACAGTTTCTTCCGCCAAGCCATCAGGCTCCTTAACACTTTGATCACACTCTATTCCATCTACAATTTTTGCATAACTTTTCAAAATTGTTGCAAAAACAATAGTTTATTAATGATCATTCATCATTCCACTGTAATTTGTCCACCAATGTGCCTATTGTTTTGTCTTGTCAGGAATTACTGTGCTGTCTTGCGTATTTTGCACTTTATGTTGTCCTGTGTATGACCGTACTCTCGTGTAATTTGTGTTGTCCACGTAGCACGTTGGTCCTGGACAAACAATGTCTCGTTTTTACTGTATCAGTTGTATATGGTAGAAATGACAAATAAAACTACTCCTGACTCTTAAAAACGGAAATACAAAACTGACCTGAGCAGCTCTAGGCTAAGAGGAGAGAAAATTAACTGAAGTGAACTGGATTAAAACTACCCAAACCCAGGACCCCCATAACTGGCACATGAAAATAAAACTATACTTATGCAGAATTCCTACCCAGTCTTCAGAACTGAAAGAACAAGGTACAAACTATTTAAGTCAACCATTCAACAACTGGTGGGATATGCCAATTGCATAGTACTGTGTCTTTAATTAGAGATCATGAGAACTAAAACAAGTAATTAAGAGTCATCTATTATTGTAAATCTAAGATTAAAGTTGGTAATAGTCTTTTCATTTTCAGCTTGATTGCGAAATAGGCTGATGACAGGTGGCATCCACTGTTCCCGATTTCTGACTGTACAAAAGGAAGTCTATCTTCGAAAGAACGGTTACTGGACCTGAAATGATAACTCTGATATTTCTTCACAGATGCTGCCAGACCCACTGAGTTTCTCCAGCAAATTGAAGAAACTAAAGTTCTCACATATTGTGATAAATGAAAGATTATGCTAATTTTGAATCCGAACTGGCCATTTTGAATCTTCTTCCCATTCTGAAATGCGTATTATCTACTTCTTTAAGAGACAAAAATTGATTTTGGTTCTTTTTAAATGCTTTAATATTGACTCCACTCTTGCATTTCAAATTGGCGATTCTAAATACATTATTCCTTAAGATTTAGCTTGTGGCATTTCAGACAATAAGATACCAGCATCCACATAACTGGTTTTCTTCAGTATTTAGAACATAGAACAATACAGTGCAGAACAGACTCTTCGGCCCTTGATGTTACACCGACTAGATTAGATTACATTACATTAGATTAGATTACATTACAGTGTGGAAACAGGCCCTTCGGCCCAACAAGTCCACACCGACCCGCCGAAGCGCAACCCACCCATACCCCTACATTTACCTCATGGCCAATTCACCTGACCTGCACATCTTTGGACTGTGGGAGAAAACCGGAGGAAACCCACGCAGACACGGGGAGTTCGTGCAAACTCCACACAGTCAGTCGCCTGAGGTGGGAATTGAACCCGGGTCTCTGGCGCTGTGAGGCAGCAGTGCTAACCACTGTGCCACCTGTGAACTCTTCTCAGCTCGACCCCTTACACTATCCCAAAATCATCCGTTTGCTTATCTAAGGATTGTTTAAATCTCCCTAATGTGGCTGAGTTGACTACATTATCAGGTAGGGCATTCCACTCCCTTACCACTCTCTGCATAAAGATTTTACCAAAAGAGAGCAAAAAGTATACATTACAAAACTGAAAGAATCCAACTGAAATTTGGCCATTTCAATGACACAGTGGATTTCCAATAGCGTAACATTCTCTCTCTTTGCTTCATGAGAGAAGTAAAAAGTGTTAAACCTTAGGAAAGAACAGAAAGTGCTCTGCGATCAATTCCAACAGAAGCAGGTATTCTCGTCGCTACCATTGACACAAAAGAATAATTGTGATAATTGACAGCATGCCAACTCTGGAGAGGGACCAAGACCAAAATACATTTACAAGAGCAGTTTTGATGCTCTCTTAAGAGCCACAGATGCTCCACTACTATAAAGTCGACATATGAATATTTATTTTTTATTTTAAATCAGTCTATCCTGTCTCGTTATGTCATACTTCTGAAGAACATAGGACACAGGCCTTCCAGTTTATTTGAAGGGGCATAATCACTGCACCATAACAGCCTTTACTGCATGGATCTGTTAGTCTTTGCTCTCAGATTGTTCCACCGACAGACTTGACATGCCTTTGCTGATCAACAGTCATAATCGGAGGCAGAAAGAGCGCCACAAGACTATTTGATCATGGCAGCCACACTGAACCAAGTCCTATTAGAACCCATTCATCAGTGCCTGCACAAGGACACAGTGTACAGCTGGCACCATTGAAGAAAAATCAAGACAGCTACATATTTAGCATCTTCAATCCTATGCTTGTGATTCTCATGGCCTTGTTCAGAATTAGTTGGAGGAATAGTATGCAATTTAGGCATGTTAATTGCAACAAGTCAGATTTAGGTGACTCACAAAAATAATAAATTCAGTTTTGCCAATGTCCCGAAACAGTTATTAAATTGCAATAAAAGGAAATATATGCAACAAACTATGCAAAAATTACATCTTAGTGTAGATGTTGCGACCATACATTCCCACTAGTGCCCTCAAGTGGCCAAGAATGTATTACCAGCAAGCTATTCAACAACATTATTTTTTGGAATTGAACAGAATCCTATTCACATCTAAACTCCTTGCACTCACTGATTTCCGAGGCATTGATGGATCAGTAGTCTGGAATGTACTTTTTACTCCAGATCCTGAAGGGAAAATAGAGTATCCCGAGGACGTCACCTACTGAAAGGGGCAAAATGTCTGGGTTAGCACAGTGTGTGGATGCATTCTGAACAAGGCGGCTTAGCAAGGTCCAAACATGTCTGGCCATGCTCAGGGAGAAGAAAAGCTTTGACCATAAGCTAGGCAAGTTGCCAAGAACAAGTAGTGGGACGACTCAAGCTAAAAAAAAGGAAAAAGGATGTTGTATAAATCGTGTTGCATAACACTGGATATAACTGGTGGATCTCATGATCACTAATCTATTGTGCTTTGACAATATAAAATATATTGTAACCATTGATCTGGAAATTCAGAGGAGAAACATTACTCTGTTCTTTGGCTCCCCTGCATATGCTTGAATAAAGGAGACCGAGAAAGATACATCCGGACTTGATTATGCTTCCGTTACGCTTCACCACCAAGGTCTGTTTTAACTCAACAGAGACCAGGAATTACAAAAAAAACTCTTCAAAATGTCCCAATGCACTCTTCTAAATTCATTTTCAACTCACCAACAAGTTAAAGAGTGTCACTTTCTCCATCTCAAAATAGATCAATAAGATTGTTATACACACTGCAGTGTATTTAAAAAAATACACAAATGGGATGTGGGTGTTGCTTTTCAGGCCTGTACTTTCTGCCACCTCTAATTGTCCTTGAAGGTGGTTGCGTGTTACCTTTTTGAACCATTGCAGTCCTTGAGGTATAGGTACACCAACAGCACTCTTCGGATGGAAGTTCCAGGATATTGACCCTATGACAGTGAAGGAATACAGTTCCAAATCACAATGGTGCGTGGCTGGGAGGAAACTTATATGTTGCCTTCAATTCCTATGTTGCCTTTAATCTCCAAGGCGGTTTGGAAGCTGCTGTTGAAGGATGCTTAGTGAGGAGCTAAAGCCCACCTTGCAGATGGTATGCATTACTGCCATTGTGTGTTGGTAGTGGAGGGAGTGAATATTTATGGATGTGGTATCATTCAAGTGGCCAGCTGTGTCCTGGATGGTGTCAAGTTTTGAGTTATTGGAGCTGCATTTATCCAGGCAAGTGAAGAATATTCCATCATACTCCCGAGTTGTGCCTTGTAGATAAAAACCGAGAGAATTGCGGTTGCCGTAAATCAGTAACAAAAACAGAAGTTGCTGGAAAAGCTCAGCAGGTGTGGCAGCATCTGTGAAGAGAAATCAGAGTTAATGTTTCGGATCCAGTTCTAAGAAAGGGTCACCGGACCTGAAACGTGAACTCTGATTTCTCTTCACAGACGCTACCATGTTGGCTTAGCTTTTTCAGCAATTCCTGGTTTTATGCCTTGTAGATGATGAACAAGCTTTGAGGAATCATGAGGCAAGTGACTTCCCACAGAATTCCCAATTTCTGACCTAGTCATGCAGTCAAGATATTTATATGGCTGCTAGTGTGGTTTTCTGATAATGATAACACCAGAATTTTGATAAATCCAGTTAATTCATATAGCTAATGCATTCATACAAGCCAATTAATCCATCTAACTTTCAGCAGGATAATACCAAAAATAGTGTACATTTCAATGTACAATTCTTTCCAACAGTACTTGATTACTCCCATGAATTTCCACATCAGCCTTAGATTCAAGTTGTACCAGACTTTTTGATTGTTTTTCATTTGATTTTTATAAAAGGTGATGAGATAATCAGTCACAACAAAGGCACTATTAACATCTTTCTCAGCAGAAACCTGGAATCAGCCTTGAATTCTTCCACACATTGAATTTCAGACATACAACCTTCCACAAAGCTTTCCTTAAAGCATACCTGAACTCAAGCCATAACTTTGTACTATGTAGTGCAAATGGGTGGCGAACAATTAATTCTGTACTATCCTGCAAATCCCGAGATCAGAGTGCTCATTGTTAAATCTGCACATTTGAAAACAGAAAAGCTAATAGCATCAGCAAGCTTAAGCAAAGTAAGAATAAATGCCCTGTAATAACCTCTTTGACAACAACTGCAGCATGTATGGATTGTTACAATACAGTCAATACAAGCCAGACCAAAGTAGACTCACTTGGATTTGCAACACTGTAAAATGAAAACATTCAATGACTTTCAAAATTGTCCAAATGTTCCTAACCAGGCTTTAAGAACAACAGATATGAAACACGAGTTTATAAATTAAGCAGAATTAACAATTTATGAATATGCAACTTTAGAAGAAGAAAGTTAAATAATAAGGTAAGCTAATTAATGTCACAAAAACAATCATTGCTAGCGATACTCAAACAGGTCTGGCAGTTACCGGAATCAAAACTTTTAGATTACTTTCTCATCAATTCTGCCAGACCAGTTGACTTTCACCAGTAATTTCTGGCTTTGTTTCAGATCTCTAACATTTGCAGTTCTTTGTTCGAAGCTAATAAAGAAGTACAATTTAAACCCAATCTTGTTTGATTGTAACGTCCACTCTCAGACAGAGGCATACACAGTTATGGGATAAGAAAAAAAAAAGTTGTAATTTCAGAGTTTGATAACTGTTTCAGTGATGAGTACAAGGTCTTGTGGACTCTGAATAATGCATTCCAGGTACATGGAATTATATCTTGAATTACAAAGGCACCAATGTAAACAGCTGCCAGCAGGCTCAGAGAAATATTCACTTATTTCTTATAAACCAGGATTTTATTCCTCGGGACACCCAATATTGCTGCAATTAAATATAAAACTAGAAAGAGTAAAACTCAAACAACTTCCTAGTCCAGCAGCTTGAGAACATATGGTCTTATGTCCTAAAAATCTAGTCAAAATTAGTTCAGTCTGTGCTTGCGCTTTATTTTTCAACGTTCTCTCTGATAGGGTGGTGAGCAGCGATCTTCCTTTGATTTATTGCCGATCCTTGAGCAGAACACATCCTGGTGTTGAAACATCATCTTCGAACAACGTTTAAATTGCAATTATCTTTCCAGTCCAGTTCCTACAATGCAAACATTAGTTTGCTGGTTTGTTCCTTTTCTTGAAAAAAAAAGGTGTCCAAAGTTTGATTCTCAACTTCAAAACAAAAATGAGAAAAATAAAGAAAAACTTGACAATCTCAATAAGATCATCATTCTCATTCAAAGCAAACTAATGAGTCAGTGGGTTGGCCCAGGCTGTAAAGCTTCTTTAGGAAACATGCTTTTCTATTTCTCAGTTAGCCAGACTCAAAGTTCTTATGATGGCAGCTTCCATTTTAATCTTGGGTTTGGAAGGGCACAGTAGAACACTTGCCTTAACACCTTGGCTTTTTTTTCTGTAAACTTCATCCTTTCGGTGCCATTGGAAACAACACGAAAATGAAAGACTTTAACTTGGTCAGTTGAACAGAAGCCAGCAAATTTCTACTTGGTTCCACTGCCCAGTATGTGAGGCTGTGCAACAGTCACAAAAAACAGCCACATCAAAATCTTGATCGATAGCCAATCACTATATCAAAATAGACACAAAACATCTTGAGGAAAATGGGAATGAACATGGAGTGATAACATTCATACTTAACTAATAAAGAGATCAGAAGATTCTTTTCTTCACAATGAGCATGTTTATACAGTTTCACCAATGATCTAGAAGTCAATAGACTAATTTACAGTACAAAGACTATTCAGTCCATCAAAGACAGTATTAACTTTCGAAAGTGACAAAGTCTCTAATTTCAGAAAATCATCAAAATGAATTATCCAACCTCTCCTAAACTTTCTTATAGGGCAAAAGTCTTGTCAAAAGCAGTGCTGTTAATTGCCTGGGTGTAGGTTGGACATAATCTTTTCTACCTTCTCTACTTTTTGCTGCTGTACTGAATGACTTCAGGACATATCTTCTGAGGAAAGAGACTACTACTCTGAAGATATGGTTTGCTTTTGTTCATTGAAATGCTTTGGAAAATGTAAATCTTCTGATTCTAATAAACTACACACCAGCAGAAACTCAGTGATCTATCTGCTAGCTTCAACTTAGCTCACAACACAATTACTGCTAGGTCAGAGACTGTGGTTTTCAGCTCTATTCCAGGAGTTAAGCTCACAAAATAAGATGTCAATTCAATGCAGTGTTTCACTTTCCAAGGCGATGTCTCTTGGATTAATCATTTAGTTGCAGCCGGTTTGGCTCTTCACATGGATGTTGAAGATCCCAAAGTATTATTCAAAAAGGATGCGAGTTCCCTTCTGGTGTCAGAGTCAACATTCTTCCATGAAATAATATTAAAAACTGAACAGAATAGAATGTTCTCACTGTTGCTGCTTATGTAATCTTATACAGCAAACGTGGCTAACAGGTTTTCTTGCAAATAAATTACCAAATTTCAGGGTACTTGGTCTGAGATGTGATTTAAAAGCTTCAAAAATGCAAACACCTCTTTTCCAACATTAATGGTTTAGCAAACGGTCTTTAGACTTTTGGCAGAAAAAGATATTGAAACAAATTTTAGAAACTATTGAAAAGATTTCCTTTAGACCTTGCTTAGTTGCTCTATTTACTAAAGCAGGATGGATTTGCAATGACAATAGAATTATGAAAAATAATGGGGGTTACTGACATTAATAACCAAACGTATTATAAAATGACAGAAAAATATATGTTAGCAATGCAAAAGTTGATTCTACCCATCTTTTCTGGGTTTAAAAAAGGGCAGCAGCAATTTAAAATAGATTGCTATTTTAAATCCATTTTGAAAATAGATATTCGAAGTTGGAGCTGAGATGGGTAGCTACGATAATGGCAAACTTCAGATGGCAGGCCACCTTTAACATGCAAATAGCACTCCCATGAAATACAAAACAAATAAAAATATTAATTTCAAGTTATAGATAAGTGTGCACCTTGAGTACCTTTCCCAAGTGTACCAGGGCAAGTGCAATTCAAAGACAAAGGAATCTGCTCAGAAAATGTAGCTCAACAATTGCTCAATGTGAGGGCCACGAGAAATATAAGAGCTAGTATTTCTACAGTTTTATAAAGGTCAAAAATGTTATTTTCAAACATATCCCAGTATGTAAGGAAGTACGATGTTGGATGTTTTCTCAGCTGAAAATTTCACATATCCACCATTCCGCTTCATGACCGTCTTTACTTTGACTTGTTCTGACCTCTGAGTCAACATGAATAGACTAGTGACCAATTTAGTAAGAAAGACAGTTAATTTGCCTGACTCTGACCGTTAACTAAACTGAAAGAAATTGACCTCAGGTTTCATCAATAAACAAGAAAACCGAACTTTCTTTATAACAAACAAACCTATCCTTCAACAAGTGGTAAAACTGATCATTAATTAGCCAGATGCAAACTTCAACTCTACCCTCTAAATCCCAACACACTTTCACCAGGCAGACAGTTCCGCAGAAACATCATGAATGCAAGACACATAAACAAAGGAGGAATTCGGTGGATCAAGAATCCACAATGGTGGAATTCAATGACTTTCTCACAGTTCATTGCAGTTGGCTCTGGCAGTTCATTGCAGTTGGACATAGGGTCTCGCTTGCACTAGAAGGTGACTGTATCAGAGATTTTGAGTGTTATTTCCTTTCCACCCTCTTGGGGTTGGAAGAAGGGGAGGAGAGGGGGGGAAGAGAGTGAGAGAGCGAGAGCGAGAGATATTTATTTTAAAAAATGGTTTGAAGTGAAGTAAACTGAAATATTAAAATTGATTTAAAAAACCTTCCCTTGAGACCAAATCAAGCTAAGCAAATTAACAGATGAACACGTTTGATAAACCTGAGCTTCATCAAAATTTTCTAAATATGCCCAAGAACAAACTTTTAAGCAACTGATTAGTTGATTATTTTTTTCTTTTGAAATAAGTCATTCAGGGATGACTTAGCTGAATTACACAAAATGACCAGGGGTCTAGATAAAGTAGATAGGAAAGACCTGTATCATACAGCTGAAAAGTCAATTAATACAGGGCACCAGTGTATGTTAACTGATAGGCTCAGAGGAGAAATGAAATGTTTGTCACCTGCTGAGTGGTGGATATCTGATTAATAGTGTTCAGTTTTGGTTGGGGAGGCAGAAACCCAACCTGTTAAAAAGGCCCCACGATCTATGACTCAAGTGCTTGGACCTACATGGCAACAGATCATGGCTGCAAGGTGGGATCATATAAGGCAGCTTGTTTTATTTTTTTCTTCTTTCTTTTTCATTCAATGCATGAGGCAGCCTGAATAGTCTTTTAGTTGACTCTTTTTGAACTGCAACTTTTCTATGGGTCCAGGTTAATCCAGACATTCAGGATCCCAATTGATCATGCACACTTTCCACTCTAACACACAATTTGTTGCTGGTTTTGATGATGTAGTCTGTGAAATTCCAAAGGAACTGAGCCAGATGCAGCCTTATGCTCAAATACAATGGCTGATCAGTGCTGAGTTAACTAATCTTATTTCGAAAAGTCAGTAAATTGGTATCCAAATGGAGAGATAAACAACCAACCACTATTTGCACTAAATTCCTTTCCAGTAATACCAGCAAGTTTATTGCTTTGATACGAGCATGGAGATAACTGGGTTTGTCTGTGAAATATCCAATAACTAAAAAGGCTGTCAATACAAATGGATTCTCACATTAAGACTGCCCACTTAGACATGGATCAAAAGGCTGCCAGAACCTGCAGAACATAACTCAAGACAATGATAAGCAATTTCAAAGGAGGCAAGGAGAAAATTTTATAGTTAGGTGTGAGGAGCGGCAAACATAACAAAATAGAGAACTGAGAAACACATTTAATGTAGGAAGCTGCATATATTGAATGAGGTTGAATTTGGAAATTGTATGCTGAGATTGGAATGACATTTTAGCCAGCATACAATTACAATCAGCTTCAATGCTAATCAGATCAGCTCAAACTTCTGCAGAAATCTGCATTGCTTTAACTGGCTGATTGAACAATGTTTATAAAATGGCTCAACTTGGTTAGGTTTACTGCTCCAAGTATAAGTTCTGATATTACATCCTTTTGACAAGCTGTATTCACTTCCACTAATCAACAACTACTTCTCAAGTGGAGCTGTGCAGGGAAAAGACCGCCATGTGCCAACATAATCTCCACAACATACCAATGAAAAAGAACCATTTTGATTGTGGTCATGCACATTATAATGAAAAGGGGAGGGTAGCCAAGTTCCATTGTGACAGCAAATATCTCAGCAGTTTTCTGCTATGTAATGCAATTTTAACATTAAACAAATACATGAGTTGCCAATGTACATATTGTTGGGATGAAAAACAGTAACAAACTGAATTGTTCAAATGTCAAACTTCATAAAAGAATGCCCCAACAATTCCTAGATTATGCCTGAAACTTAAGTACAACATTTTAGAAACATTATGCACTCATGAAGCCTACTCCTTTTTGCATATTTCAATCCCACTCTCTCGGTATTCACAATATATTCTCTGGAGATGCACTGAATTGTATCTTTCACACTTTTGTGCTGTCTGTTTCGGCAACCAAGCAAAATTGCCATAATAACCATAATTGCAATGCAATGTAATCCAAGATGACTGGATGCTGCATGTTATATAAATATACATTTATAATTACCATAGGTGCCATAAGTATTTTCAAGAAAATATGGAATTTTTTAAACTTCAATTATTGCACGAACAATGACCTTGAATCATATAAGAATATAGCATGGAAACAGGCACTTTCACCCAACTTATCCAAGCTGACCATGTTTCCTAAACTGAACTAGTTCCGTTTGTTTGTGTTTGGCCCAAATCCCTTTAAAAGTAATTTGGTTAGGAAAGGTTTAAGTGCTGTAACTGTATCTACCTCTACCAGTTCTTCTGGCAACTCATACCATATGCACACCACCCTTTGTGCGAAAATGTTTCCCCTTAGGTCCCTTTTAAATCTTTCCCCTCTCACCTTAAATCTATGCCCTCTACTTTTGGACTTCCCTACTCGGCGGAAAAGACCTTGGCTAATTCACCTTATCTTGTGCCCCTCATGATTTTATAAACCTCAATAAAACTTGAGCCTCTAACAATCCAATGCTGAAAATTGAGCAGTGTTTAAATTGCAACTTGTATGCTGTGCAGTATATGCAGGAATTGATCTGATGTGAAAGCACTACAGTGGTGGGAAATGAGGGTTCTTCCTTGTACTTTTGTGTCGTCCCAGACACAGAAATGGAGATCAGTCACTTACATTGTGGGCTAAAAACAAATTGCTTGAAAAACTCAGCAGGTCTGGCAGCATCTGTAGAGAGAAATCAGAGTTAACATTTCAGTTTTTCAGAACTGATTTCTCTCCACAGATGCTGCCAGATCTGTTGAGTTTTTCCTGCAATTTCTGTTTTGTTTCCAATTTCTAGCAACTGCAGTTCTTTTGATTTTTTTATTTTGCAGTTTGGACTAGTTCACAGACAACTTGGAGGAAACCCATTGACCACTGCATCACACTTGGAGAACCAATGGTGAAGAGGTATAGTCATTTCTGTCATCTGAGGTGGCAAGAAAACATGTTGAGTATCAAAAATAGCCTCAGCCACTAATTAACCATAATTCACAACACTTAGTTAGGACAACACAGCAGAGAACAGAGATGTAAATATTTTCACAGACAGCTCACTCTGCTGAAAAAAAATCTAAATGGTTACCAGAATAACATAACTGGAAAAAAACTCAACATTTGACATTAGCTGCAACCAATGATACATCTCGTCTTTGCTCCTCCTTTCAGTTTTGGTAAAGGATAGCAAGAGGACAGGGATGGCAAGAAGAGACGTATGCCTGAAAAGGAATTTGGCTGTCAGGTTCTTGATGCAAAAAAATCCACTGAAGTATCAATCCTTGATGACATCAACGGCACCTCTATCTTGAAATACAAGTTAAAGGCATTTCAATTTCCATGAATCTGATGACTTGGCCTACACAACACAACTACAAGTTATGCTGTCTTTTGAAATATGCCATTTCTGGGGACAATAAGAGAAATAAGCTGTCCTCGATTCAATTGAGCAAAAGATCGGATAGAATTGGAGGGAAACACACACATGGAAAATTACGAAATTGTGACAGTTTGTGTATAAAAAGCAAAGTGGAAGATCTAAGAAAAATAGCCACTAGATTTAGTGAGCATTTAGTGAGTAACAAAGTTTGCTTCAGCTGTGTGATGTCCAGTTCCATATGTACCAGCCAGACATACAGTTTCACTTACTCTCAATCAAGTTATTCAAGCTGGAGTTTTGCTTTGAGAAAGAAATTATGTCATTTTCGACAGCATGCAAGTGTCTCAATGTAGAAGTTAAGCAACAATACAAATCATCAGCTTTCATTATATGTCTTCCCCATTAACTAAACATTAATTGATGAAAGCTTTTCAATCATAGTCTCTGACAGGATCGCATTATCAAAGGGCTTGAACTCAAGACAAGATGGGTGGGATATTAATCTTAAAAGACCAGACAACTTTAAACAATGCCATGCAAAAATAGAAATTGTATTTTTCAGTTACCATTAAACATGGTGTTAAACAGAAGTGGCACAGTTCTTAATTCGAGGTTCACATAAATCATTTTATTCGATTTTGATCTGGGCAAAGTAACATCAGCAGGGCAAAAGTGACGCTACCAAATCAAAAGACCCTAAGCACTGGCATTTAATGATTCTTACACTGTTTCTACTTTCAATATTTGTAGAAGTCCAAATCATCTGGATCACTACAAATAGATAAGCAGGGAAAAAATCAACATTGACTGAAAATGGAGTTAACTGGATGAAGCACCATTACTCATAATGCAGTGATTCTGATATCAGGGGAAAACTCTACAATATACAATTACTACTAAAAACCACATTAAAAATCACACCATACCAGGTTATAGTCCAAAAGATTCATTTGGAAGAACTAGCTTTCGGAGCACCGTTCCTTCATCAGGTGGTTGGAGCAGCGCTTCCAAAGCTAGTGTTTCCAAATAAACCTGTTGGACTAGAACTTGGTGTTGTGTGATTTTTAACTTCGTCCGCCCCAGTCCAACACCGGCACCTCCAAATTCTAAAAATTAGATGTTCGAGTTCTGAATGGTGCATTTATTTTCTAAGTACTGATAAAGGGATCTAATTTACAAAACTGATACTGAAGGTCTGAAACAAAAAATGAAATTGTTGGAGAAACTGAGCAGGTTGAACAGCATCTGTGGACAAAAAGCAGAGTTAATATTGTGATCCCAGTGATTGGTCTTCAGAGTTGACTTGCTTAACTCACTGGCAGACCACCTGAGTTTCTCCAGCAATTTCTACTTTTGTTTAAGCAATGTAACGACTTGACAAAGGTTGGAGAAGAAAGCTGATCAGTTACAAGTAATGTATGAACCGATTATATGGAAACGAAGTAATTCAGATGGGAAAACAAACAATTCTTTCTTCTCTTAAAAAACGTCCATGACCCTATTTGTCCAATATATTATGCAGATTAATGGAATAAAATGGATGGTTAGGGTTACAATGCTGTAAAGGTATCACATACTGGAGGATGGGACCAGCCTGAAACAGGAGTGAGCTGAACCTGACAGATGTGGGCCCCTCTTCGTGAAGGCAGGACAGAGTCACAAGGAGACCAAAAAAGGTAATTCTGCACCAGGGAATGAGAGAATAACAACGTCAGTTAATATTGTTTTGACTTAAATTTCATAAGTAGGCACTGAAATGGTAAACTGTTCAAGTCCAATGTAATAGGGAAGTAAGGGCCGATTGGACTGTAAAGCCAGAGGCCTGGGTAATGTCTTGATGCCTCACACTCAAATGCTGTGGCAGATGGTGGAATTTGATTTAAAATCTGAAAATAAGAGTCGAATGATCACAAAACCATTTTCATTGCCAGAATGTTCTTTAGCGAAGGAGACTTTTGTCCTTACCAGTCTGGCCGTTATGTGACTCCAGACCCACAGTAATGAGGTGGACTCTTAACTACCCTCTGGCTAATTAGGGATGCACAAAACATGCTGCCCTAGCTAGTGAGGCCAACATCCCATGAATGAATAAAAAAAGTAATGAATTGAAATTGGTGTTTAGATTAAATAAGTTAAACAAAACTAAAGTTATAAACAAAACACTAACATTTACGCCCAATGACAGGAAATCAGTGAACAATTTCCAAAGATTTTGTGGAGCAAAAATGTCCTAAAAATGTGGAGGATACTCAACTTTATAAAAGAGAGCTTAAACACGGGAAAACGCTGCGGATTATAACCGAGATCCCTTGGCTATCTTGTTCCATTAGTTGAACTTTTTTCCAACACTTCGAGTAAAACATAAAATGCTGTTTATCTCGATGCACTTGCTGCCAGTAATGAGATTCATGCATTCCAAACAGTATTCGTGCAGCAAGTTGATTCAGAACGGAAACACATGAAGTCCCTAGTGCAGAACTCCACTCAAAGGACAGCACACAAACACAGATAGTGGCTTGAAATAAAGAAAACATTTTCAAGTTTTCCTTTAAAATAAAGTCGTTGATGGTTTGCTTCAAGGCCAGTTGAACACCAGTCCCTGGTTACGCGACAGGAACTCCAGGTTCGATGTAATTCTTGCAATGGTCTCTATTATACTGAATGAAAATTAAACACAAATAATTTTCACTGTCATGTTCAGCATACTCTAAGGAATATCGAGAAAGCCAATTTAAAAATTCTTCTCAATGGCTACAAGAACTATAAATCTTCACCCTCCATTTAATAAAAAATACTCAGGTCACAGCTAACAATTACAAGGTGACACACACTGTTGTCAACATTTTGAAATGAATAATCAACTCACCATTAGCCAAACATCATCACAAGCAAGAATACATTTAAAAACCTTTCCTTTAAATTTGATTTTTCTTGCTCGCTGAGCTGGATGTTTGCTTTCAGACGATTCATCACCATGCTAGGAAATATCATCAGTGAGCCTCCGGTGAAGCCATCTATTACAGAAGAATGACATCCTTTCTCCTACATACAATCCAACAACAAGACTGAGCACACCAAGGTCAACTAGAACTTATTTACATGCAGACTAAAGCTCCCTATATTAAACTGTAGTAAAATATCACATACCATACCTGGAAGAACAGTGATCAGTATGTTATTATAGCATTTTACCAACTCTTACAACTATCATGAAATACTAATTAGCAAAGAAAATTTGCATTCATATGGAACCTATCAGGACATCCCAAAGACAATTAAATACATTTGACATGCCATTGAGCAGCAAACATGTCAATCATTTTGTATCTAAGTCCCAGAAATAGGAGTGAGACAATTATCACAAAATTAGTTTCAGTGATGTTGATTAGAAAGTAAATATTGGCCAGGAGGTTTGGAGTGGAGTGGAAAAGAAAGCTAGAACAATCCTGCTCTTTGAACATTAATCAGGTTCTCTCATATGCATCTCAGAGGAAGAAGATTCAGCTACATTTTCAACAATTTGGCATTTCCTCAGACCTTCACTGCAAAGTCAGCTTAGATACTTAACCAGGATACAAGTCCTCCTGGAGATGTAGAGAACACAGAACAGGCTCACCAGCCCTCGATGTTGTGCTGACCTTTTATCCTACTCTAAGATCAAAGTGAACTACATACCCCACAGGTATAGTTTTGCTATCATCCATATGCCGATCAAAGGATCACTTAAATGCCCCTAATGTATCCTACGCTATTACCACTGCTATCAGTGCATTCCACACACCCACCATGCTCTGTAAAAAAGAACCCATCACCCCTAAACCTTCCTCCAATCACCTTAAAATTACGCCCCCTTGTGATAGCCATTCCTACCATAGGAAAAAAGTTTCTGGCTATCCACTCTATCCATGCCTCTCACCATCTTGTACACCTCTATTAAGTCACCTCTCATTCTTCTTCACTCCAATGAGAAAAGCTCTAGCTCCCTGAACCTTTCTTCATAAGACACACTCTCCAGTCCATGCAGCATCCTGGTAAATCTCCTCTGCACCCTCTCTAAAGCTGTAACATCCTTCCTATAATGAGGCAACCAGAACTGAATAGAATATTCCAAGTGAGGTCTAAATAGGACTCTATGGAGCTACAGCATAACTTCGCGGCTTTTAAAACTCAATCCCCCGGCGAATGAAGGCCAACACACCATAGACTTAACTACACTACCAACTTGGGTGGCAACTTTGAGGGATCTATGGAGGCGGACCTCAAGATCCCTCTATTCCTCCACAGTCCCAAGAATATTGACTTTAACCCTATAATTTGCATCCAAATTTGACCTTCCAAAAATTAATCATTTCATGCTTTTCCAGGTTGAACTCCGCTGTTAATTCTCAGCCCAACTCTGCATCCTGTTAATGTCCCATTGCAACCGAAAACAGCCCTTCACACTATACGCAACTCCACCAACCTTCATGTCATTAGCAAGCTTACTAACCCACCCTTCCACTTCCTCATCCAAGTCATTTATAAAAATCAAAAACAGCAGAGGTCCCAGAACAGATCCCTGCAGAATACCACTGGTCACCGAGCTCCAGGCTGAATACTTTCCATCTACTACCACCCTCTGACTTTTATGGGCCAGCCAATTCTGTATCCAGACAGCCAGATTTCCCTGTATCCCATGCCTCCTTACTTTTGAATGAGCCTACCATGGAGAACTTGATCAAATACCTTGCTAAAATCCATATACACCACATCCACTGTTCTACTTTCAATGTATTTTGTCACATCCTCAAACAATTCAATAAGGCTTGTGAGGCATGGCCTGCCCCTCACAAAGTCATGCTGACTATCCCTAATATAGCTATGCTTTTCCAAATAATTATAGATCCTATCTCTCAGAGCCCTCTCCAATAATTTGCCCACCACTGATGCAAGACTGACTGGTCTCCAAGTGCCAAGATATCCCTATTCCCTTTCTTGAACAAGGGAGTAACATTTGCCACCCTCCAATCATCTGGTACTACTTCAGTGAATACTGAGAATGCAAAGACCATAGCCAAAGGCACAGCAATCTCTTCCCTCACTTCCCATAATAACGTTTGGTACACCCCCATGTGATGTGGGGGACTTAGCTTTTCCTCATGCATTTCAAAATTTCCAGCACATTCTCCTTCTTAACATCAAACTGTTCAAGTGTATCAGCATATTTCCCGCTGTCCTCACAAACAAACAAGTATTCATTAAGGACCTCCCCTACTTCCTCCCACTCCAGGCACAAGTTCCCTCCACTACCCCTGATCAGTGCTACACTCACTCTGGCCATCCTCTTGTTCCTCACTAAGTGCAGAATGCATTGGGGTTTTCTTTAATTGCACTTACCAAGGCTTTTTCATGCCCCCTTCTCGCTCTCCCAAGTCCATTCTTCAGTTCCTTCTTGGCTACCTTGTAACCCTCTAGAGCCCTGTCTGATCCTTGCTTCCTCAACCTTCAGTAGGCTTCCTTCTTCCTCTTGACTGGATGTTCCACATCTTGTGTCTTCCAAGGTTCCTTCACCCTACCATCCCTTCCTTGCCTCAGTGGGACAAACTTATCCAGCACTCACAGCAAGGGCTCCCTAAACAACCTCCACTTTTCTGTTGTGCATTTCCAAGAATATCTGCTCCCAATTTATGCAGCACAGTTCCTGCCTAATAGCACGGTAATTCTCCTTTCCCCAATTGAATTCGTTCCCATACACACAGTCTTCTCCTATCCCTCTCCATGTCTATAGTAAAGATCAAGGAGGTGTGATCACTACCATCAAAATGCTCTCCCACCGAGAGATCTGACACCTGACCTGGTTCGTTGTCAAGCACCAAATCCAACATGGTCTCCCCTCTAGTCAGCCTGTCTACATGAGTCAAGAATCGTTCTTGGTCACACCTGACAAAAATTACTCCATTCAAACTATTTGCATAAAGGAGGTTCCAATCAATATTACAGAAGTTAAAATCATCCACGACAACAATCCTGTTAATTCAGCTCCTTTCCAAAATCTGCCTCCCAATCTGCTCCTCCATGTCTTTGTTGCTGTTGGAGGGTCCATAAAAACTCCCAATAAATTGACTGCTCCTTTCCTGTTTCTGACTTCCACCCATTATGACTCAGTGAACAAACCCTCCTAGATGACCTCCCTTTCTGCAGCTGTTATATTTTCCCTGATGAGCAATGTCACTCCCTCATCTCTTTCACTCCTTTCCCTATTCCTTTTTAAACACTTGAACCCCGAACATCCAACAACCATTCTTGCCAGTGATATCCAAGTCTCCGTAATCCCACAACATCGTAGCTCCAAATACTGATCTGTGATCTAAGTTCATCACCCTTATGCCTGACACTTCTTGCATTAAAATAGACACACTTCAACCCATCACACTGATTGCAATTTTGCCCTATCAACTGTCTATCCTTCCTCACAGACTCTCTGCACGCTATACCTGCCTGTTCACCAGTTACCCCATCCTCTGATCCATAGCTCTAGTCCCCATCCCCCTGCCAAAAAGTTCAAACCCTCCCAAAAAAACTCTAGCAAACCTCCCACCCAGGATATTGGTGTCCCTCCAGTTCAGGTGCAACTTGTCCTCTTTATACAGGTCCCACCTTCCCCAGAAGATATCCCAATGATCCATGTATCTGAAGCCCTTCTTCCGAAACCAGCTCTGCAACCATGAGTTCAGCTGCACTCACTCTGCTCCTCGCCTCATGAGCCTGTGGCACCAGTAACAATCCTGAGATTACTACTCTGCTTGTCCTTTTAGCTTCCAACCCAACTCCCGATATTCACTTTTCAAGTCCTCATCCCTTTTCCTAATTATGTCATTGGGACCGATGTGTACCATGACTTCTTGCTGCTCACTCTCCCCCTCAATCCATGACATCTCTGACCTGTTAAATTAACAAAAAACATAGCCATCATTGAGCCAAGGTTAAATTGTGCTAAATTAAACATGATCATGTATTTTGGGGCCATTCCCCATACATTATGGCCACTCAGAAGCTGGACCACTTATGGAGCTGATGCAGAAACAATGGTCTGGACCTGGAATTAAATTCAGGTTCCAGAGGTGAATGATTAGTGCCTAAACTGCAAGTAGTATTCAGAATCGCTTTCTCATTATCATGCAATGAAATGCTGTCTTTATTATATATTTAGATTACTAAATAAAATTTGATGCTGAACCAGACAAAAGGTAGGCTCCGGATTAGTGGTGCTGGAAGAGCACATCAGTTCAGCCAGCATCTGAGGAGCAGTAAAATCGGCGTTTTGGGCAAAACCCCTTCATCAGGAATAAAGGCAGAGAGCCTGAAGGGTGGAGAGATAAGCTCGAAG
>NC_057735.1:7167170-7334468 GCF_004010195.1 Chiloscyllium plagiosum
CCACATTGATGCCCTGGGGTTGAAGTGTTCCGAGGCGGGAGATGAGGCGTTCTTCCTCCAGGCGTCTGGTGGTGAGGGAGCAGCGGTGAATGAGGCCCAGGACCTCCATGTCCTCGGCAGAGTTGAAATGTTGGGCCACAGGACGATGTGGTTGATGTGGTCTCTAAAGAAGGAGGCCATCTTTATTAGAGACCGCAATTTCCCTTCCCACGTGGTTAAAGATGCCCTCCAACGCATCTCGTCCACATCCCGCACCTCCGCCCTCAGACCCCACCCCTCCAACCGTAACAAGGACAGAACGCCCCTGGTACTCACCTTCCACCCTACCAACCTTCGCATAAACCAAATCATCCGCCGACATTTCCGCCACCTCCAAAAAGACCCCACCACCAGGGCTATATTTCCCTCTCCACCCCTTTCTGCCTTCCGCAAAGACCGTTCCCTCCGTGACTACCTGGTCAGGTCCACGCCCCCACTGCAACCCACCCTCCCATTCTGGCACCTTCCCCTGCCACCGCAGAAATTGCAAAACCTGCGCCCACACCTCCTCCCTCACCTCCATCCAAGGTCCTACAGGAGCCTTCCACATCCATCAAAGTTTTACCTGCACATCCACCAATATCATTTCTTGTATCCGTTGCTCCCGATGCGGTCTCCTCTACTTTGGGGAGAATGGACATCTCCTAGCAGAGCGCTTAAGGGAACATCTCCGGGACACCCGCACCAATCAACCACATCGCCCTCTGGCCCAACGTTTCAACTCCCCCCTACCACTCTGCCGAGGACATGGAGGTCCTGGGCCTCCTTCACCCCACTCCCTCATCACCAGACGCCTGGAGGAAGAACGCCTCATCTCCCGCCTCGGAACACTTCAACCCCAGGGCATCAATGTGGACTTCAACAGCTTCCTCATTTCCCCTTCCCCCACCTCACCCTAGGTCCAAACTTCCAGATCAGCACTGTCCCCATGACTTGTCCTACCTATCTTCTTTTCCACCTATCCACTCCACCCTCCTCCCTGACCTATCACCTTCATCCCCTCCCCCACTCACCTATTGTACTCTATGCTACTTTCTCCCCATCCCCACCCTCTTCTAGCTTATCTCTCCACCTGTCAGGCTCTCTGCCTTTATTCCTGATGAAGGGCTTTTGCCCAAAACGTCGATTTTACTGCTCCTCGGATGCTGGCTGAACTGCTGTGCTCTTCCAACACTACTAATCCAGAATCTGGTTCCCAGCATCTGCAGTCATTGGAGCCTACCTTTTAGGTAAAAACAATGAGTACCTTTAAGATGGGAAAATAGAGAGGCCCAGAGTTCATGGAAGATGCTCCTATGCCTAGGGATGGGGCAAAGGGCACAATCACCAGTGGTAAAGCAATTAAAATCAGGGAGGTCAGCACTGAAAGTATAGAACGTTGCATGAGGTTACAGGAACAGGGAATGGCTTGATCATTAAAAGACTTGAAATTAAAGAAGAAAATCTTGAAATTGAGGCTGGGCAGTAACTGACATTAGTTTGTACAGTGTTTTTTGATGTCAACCACGTGGGAAAAACTTTTCTTCCTAACATTATAAAGACTAATTCATCAAAACCAGAGTAAACAGACTGAGAAGCCTTCACAATTTAAATAAAATTCGAACAGGTTCAGTTATAAGGGAAATACCTGTGGCTTAAAATAAATTCCTTGTGTTACATAAGAGACTTGGGCATGCACATTGCAGGTGTGTCAAACTGAAAACTAGTGAACCATTTCAGCTTTTAAAATGTAGGGAATGGTCATAAATGTACAACAGAAACATAGCAAACTTAAATCTGTCAACTCACTGATACATCCTGATTGAATTCCATCAGTCTGAAGTTTTAAAAGATTATTTTAGCCTTGATGGATAAATCTTCAAGCAATGAACAAAAATATGTCCAAGTCTTTGAAGATAGTGAACCATTCATCTAGTTCACAAGACACATTGTGGAGGTTCACAAGACTCCATTATGGGCTGCTTCAGCCCACTGAGATAAAAGAAATTGAGACATACGCTCTTGAGGCACACAGCAGATATGTAACCAGACCAATGTTACTTCATTACTGCGCTGCTAACATAAAAAAATGCCAGATATACAATTTAAAAAACTGGCAACACTCTAAAGTTACAACGCTTCAGAGAATAGAAAGAAACGGACTATATCAGGTCAAAAACAAGCTTAATTCCCAATAATTTATTTTGCACTGAAAACATAATTAACCCTTGTCCTCATCATCTTGTCTCAAATACATGCCTCTGTTACATGCCAGTCTTCAATAACACTCCGGTCTCTAACATTTAACTAGCAAGGGTGAGGTTCCAAGCATAAACTGAGTCAACTCAAGATCCGATTTTCTTTTCATTCATATAATGAAACCTCAGTTAACTCCTCCTCAATTGTTGCTAATGCTGACTTCAAAGGAGAAATGAAAATAAATTAAGGCGCTAAAACCCTCAGTTTCTTCTCCTAGCGATCCACCCAGTACCCCTCTGCCGACACCCTCATTCAATTGGCAGAACTGGTCCTTACCCTCAACATCTCCTTTCAATCCTCCCACTTCCTACAAACCAGAGGGGTGGTTATGGGTACCCGTATGGGTGCCAACTTTTCCTGCCTCTTCGTAGGATGCATGGAACAGTTCCTCATCCACAGCGACACAGGCACTACACCCCACCTTTTCCTCCACTACATCGATGTCTATATGGGTGCTGCCTCATGCTCCAATGAGAAGCTTGAACAGTTAATCATTTGCACCAACACCTTCCACCCAGAGCTAACATTCACTTGATCCGTCACTGACACCTTCTTCCCCTCCTTGGACCTCTCTGTCTCCATCTCCAGTGACCAACTACACACCGACATCTACTACAAACCCACCTACTCTCACAGCTACCTTGACGACACCTCCTCCCCCCTCCCCCTCCGTCATAAAAACACGTTCCCCTTCTCCCAATTCCTCCCCTCTGCCATATCTGCTCTCAGGATGTGCAATTCCACTCCAGGGCATCCCAGATATCCACCTACTTCAAGGTCCATCATTTTCCCTCCCCAGTGATCAACAGTTCCCTCAACCGTGCCTCTTCCATTTCCCACACTTCTGTCCTTGAACCCCACTCCCCCAACCCCAACCAAGATAGAATTCTCAGGTCCTCACATTCCACCCACCCATCCAAATCCAGCCCATTTTCCTCCACCACTTGCGCCACCTATCCCAAAAATATATTTCCCTCTCCACCCCATCTGCATTTCATAGGGAACATTTATTCATGATTCCCTCATTTGGTCCAGACTCCCCACTACCCCCTTCTCCACTTCTGGCACCTTCCCTCCCCAATTTCAAATTAGACAGAAATTTACTTGAACATCCTCCAACCTCAATTATATCCAGTGCTCTCAATGTGGTCTCCTCTACATTGGAGAGACCAAGCACAAACTTGAGGAATGGTTCAGGGAATATCTCTGGTCCGTAATCACCAACCAATCCCACTTTCCTGTGGCCATCCACTTCGACTCCCCCTCCCACTCCCCTAAGGACATATCCATTCTGAGCCTCCTCCACCACCGACTAAAGGCCACCCGTAAACTGGAGGAGGAGGAACACCTCTGTTTTCGTCTCGGGAGCCTACAACCACATGGTATGAACACTCAGTTCATTGGTTTCAAAATCTCTCGTCCCCACACCCTATTCCAGATCTAACCCTCTTGGCTTGACCTACCTGTCCATCTTCCTTCCCACGTATCCATTCCACCCTTCCCACCAACATGTCACTACCACCTCCCACCTTTGCCCACCTTTCCCCATTTATCACTCAATTCAGTTCCCCCTCCCCAGTCCTTGGATGCTGCCTTTTCCAGCATCATGCTTGACCAACTCTGATTTCTCCAGCATCTGCAGCACCCCTGTCTCCAACAAATTATTAATCCCAGGCAAAACTTTACATCAACTCTAAAGCATCAGTAACATTTCTCAAATAGTGGATTCAATGCTGGATTTTCCTCCATATTGCAGACAACAGATGGAAACCTTCTTCCTCCTATTAACCAAGAACCCAATAAAAAAGCTTGGATTTTTAACTACTTCTCACTGTTAGTTGGTACCTGGTCTCAAGTAAAGCTGTAATACAATTAATGAAAGCTAAAGAGTGATGGGAATCATACAGGGAAGATCGACGCAGCATTCCCATTTCTAATCATCAAACACAAAAACAGATACGTGGGCATCAAGTAAAAAAATAACTGGGCTTGACTCTGATTGCGATGCCTTCCCATAAGTCAACGATTGGCATCATTCAGTCGACTCAATCAAATGGCTTTTGGCACTCAGTTCTAAAGAACTGCCAGAGCCAATTAAATTTAGCAGAGTCATTGGGGACATTTAAGTGACTGCTGGACATGCACATGGATAGCAGTGAGTTGAGGGGTGCGTAGGTTAAGTTACTATATTTGACATTAGGATTAAATCTCGCCACAACATCGTGGACCAAAGGGCCTGTTCTGTGCTGTACTTTTCTATGTTCTAATAATAAATATATATGAAAAGGGATGGGGCAGACAACAAAAAGTGAGAAAAAACTTCATGTATTTGTAGCTTAAACCCGAGAATCTTTGAACTGTATGAAATGAACTATTTTTGTAATGAAGTGAAATCCCATTATTATTTCTAAAATGTCACAAATAAATTTGTTACTACAGATTCAAAGAAAAAAATTCTTCCACATTAATTTATTCACCATCCTGCAGTCATTTGAGAAAATGTTGAGCAGTCTTGCAACATCACATTTCAACAAAGTAGATTTACAGCACGAACTAACTCCCTTAAATGCCTGTTCAAGCTGCCTCAATCCATCAGTGATTGGCTGTAACTGCCCAATCACCACCAAACCTCAGGCAGATTAGGTGAAGCATATTTTATCCCAGTATGAGCTTTCTGAAATCCTTCACTCAGAAGAGAATATTAATCTCTGAAACTCCGCTCCTTTTACAGTAATAAATGCAGACATATGTATTGAAGCTTGAGATCTGTACACAATGGCAAGTCATGACTAATCAGGGTCTCATTTCAGTACTTCAAAGTCAGGAAAGGATTTCTCAGATATTTCTTAAAATTTATCACAGCAATTATTCTAAGATAGGAGAAGGATCACACATGAATTCTGATAAGAGTAGAATTAATAGTCATTTTTCACTTTATTAAATGCACAAGGATGTAAATAGCTTTCCACTGAAGTCTTCCCATGAAAAATTCTAAAACTAATCAAAAAACGTGGCTGCATTCTGAATTTTATCTCGATTTTAATGAGAAGGTAAGAGTGAATTTTGGTGCTGATTGTTCCCAATTAACAGAGCACATGATTCAGTATCGGAATCCCCTCCAAATGGACTTTATCAGGACTTGATGAAATATGGTGGAACAGCTAATATCCTGGCAGAAAGGTTTGATCGTGCCACTCCAGAGTGTGGCAGAGGGATGGGAACCAGAGCAGGAGGTCAGGAAGTAGAGAGACAGGGGAAGAGCTTGAGACTAAGGCAAACATAGCTAAAAGGAAGCGCAGTCAGGAAGAGGTTGCTGAACTCGGCAGAACTGGAGGCTTGAATTATATTTGCTTTAATGCAACAAGTATAACAAGTAAAAGGGATGAACTTAGCAAGCCTGGATTAATGCATGAAATTTTCATGTGTTGTAATCACAAATACATGGTTGAAAAAAGAACAGGATTGGCATCTTAACATTTTGAGATACTGATGTTTTAGATTAGACAGAGGAGAATGCAAATAAGGTGGGGGAGTTGCACGACTGCTCAGGGAGAATATCATATCTACATTGAGGGAGAACACCCCGGAGGGATCTTGGAAAGAGGAATTATGTGTAGAGCTCAGGAATAGGAAGGAATCGTAGCAATCACAATGCTAGAATTGTACTACAGACTTCCGAGCTGCCAGTGGGAAGTAGAAGATATGTAGTCAAGATTCTGGAAAGATATAAAAACTAACAGTTGTTGGGGTGGGTGATTTTAACCTCCCCCCACACTGAAACTCCCTTCGTGTCAGGGGTTTGGATAGGGAGCAATTTATCAGGCATGTCCAAGAAGGTTATTTGAAATGGGGGGGGGGGGGGGAGGGGTGCATACAAGACCTGGTGTTAGGAAATAAGACTAACCAGGTGATCAAAGTTTCGGTGGGGAGCATTTTACAGAATTATGCTCACTATCGCTATATTTTCCAGTACTTATGGATAACAACAACGGACCTCGGATGAAGGGGGAAAGCCAATGATAATTGAATAAGGCAAGAGTTGGAGACTGTGGATCGGACACAACTATTTGAGGGCAAATCCACATCTGGCATTTGGGAGAATTTTAAAGAACAGTTCTTTCGACTGCAAGGCAGGCATGTTGCATGTAATGCATATAAATGATTTGCAGGAAAATGTAGGTCACAGAGTCATACAGGGGTACAGCAATGGAAACAGACCCTTCGGTCCAACTTGTCCATGCCAATCAGATATCCCAACCCAATCTAGTCCCACCTGCCAGCACCTGGCCCATACCCTTCCAAACCCTTTCTATTCATATACCCATCCAGATGACTTTTAAATGTTGCAAATGTACGAGCCTCGACCACTTCCTCTGGCAGCTCATTCCACCCTCTGCGTGAAACAGTTGCCCCATTGGTCTCTTTTATATCTTTCCCATCTCACCCTAAACGTACGCCCTCTAGTTCTGGACTCCCCCACCCCAGGGAAAAGACTGTCTATTTATCCTGTCTATGTTCCTCATGATTTTATAAACATCCATAAGGTCACCCCTCAGCCTCCAACGTTCCAGGGAAAACAGCCCCAGCCTATTCAACGTCTCCCTCTCGCTCAAATCCTCCAACCCTGGCAACATCCTTGTGAATCTTTTCTGAACCCTTTCAACTTTCACAACATCTTTCCGATAGGATGGAGACTAAAACTGCACGCAATATTCCAACAGTGGCCTAGCCAAAGTCCCATACAGCTGCAATATGACCTCCCAACTCCTGTACTCAATACCTTGACCAATAAAGGAAAGTACACTAAACGCCTTCTTCACTGTCCCATCTACCTGCGACTCCACTTTCAAGGTGCTATGAATCTGCATTCCACGGTCTCTTTGTTCAGCAACACTCCCGAGGACCTTACCATTCAGTGTGTAAGTCCTGCTAAGATTTGCTTTCCCAAAATGCAGCATCTCATTTATTTAAACTAAACTCCATCTGCCAGACCTCAGCCCATCAGTCCATCTGATCAAGATCCCATTATACTCTGAGGTAATCTTCTTGGCTGTCCACTACACCACCACTTTTGGTGTCATCTGCAAATTTCATTGTTCCTCAAAAAGAGAACATGGAGCAGAATATAGAATATCCTTTATTGTCGCTTGGACTCCAGTAGAGAAGTACAGGCGTACAGTGAAAAGTTTTACAATGTTACGTCTTTATGGCACCATCTTAACTACAAGTACTTAGGTACAAATCTTAGGTACAAAAAAGAGGAATAAAAATTAAAGTGGTTGCATTATTTTAGTGTTTAAAGGATGAGATAGAAATAAGACACAGTCAAAGGATGGACGTTATAGCCATAAAACAAAATTCCAAATAAGCATTACATTGCGGCAGTTAAGCATAGGTGCTTCCTAAAATGGTTTAACCGCTGGTCTGGGACTGGGGCTATTTTCCCTGAAGCATCATAGACTGAGGGGTGAGGTTTATTCAATCGTGATTGGCATGGATAGGGTGAATAGTCAAGGTCTTCTTCCCAAGGTAGGGGAGCCCAGAACTAGAGGGCATAGATTCAGGGTAAGAGGGGCAAGATTCAAAAAGTCCTTAACAGACAACTTTTTCATGCAGAGTATGGTACATGTACGGCATGAGCTTCCACAGAAAGTGGTGGAGGCTGGTACAACTACATTTTAAAACACATCTGGATGGGTGTTTGAATAGGAAGGATTTAGGAGGGCTATGCGCCAAATGCTGGCACACAGGACTAGATTAAACTAGGATGCCTAGCTCGTGTGGACGAGTTGGACCGAAGGGTCTGCTTCCGTGCTGTACATCTCTATGACTCTTGAGTAGGGAAGAAAGCTCAAGGTCTGGGAGATAAAATAGTCAGTAGCAGAAGTACGTTTCTGTCACACTATGTTTTTTGGATAAAACATTTGCATGGGCTCTTGGCTTTTTTTTTGGGCTTTGGCAGGGTGGAGAAGTGACACACCATGGGAAGAACCACGTTCAAGAGGCGTTAAGCTAATCACTGTCTTCAACAGCTGTCTGAGAACCCAAATTCCAAATCTGCCATTAACTGAATGCACCAAATGCCATGGATGTGCTTAGCTTTCACCAGTCTACAGTGGTATATCAGATAGTCCCGAAAGGCACAGCTGCACAACCTGCCAATAACCTCAAATTCAGAAGATCTGCTGGGGTAAACACTTGAGACAACTTCCCGTTCTACAGGAACCAGAGGGGAAAAACCTGGGAAGGGCAATACAACAAAATCTAAGAGCAGTCAGTCACATAAAAAAGAAAGCAAATCAGGAAAATACCACAGGGAATGGGGGAGAAAGTAGCAGAAAAAGTGAAGAATACCATGCAATAATTTTTCCCGAGAGAGAAAACAAAATCTGCACTAAGATTCAAGTCACGGTGTCTAGGAATAGTTGGCAATTAAACAAGAACTCTATTGAGCTTGATTCATTTTGTTCTATACAAAAGGTGCACAATGGGAATCGCAGCATGAAAACACAGAACTATCAAAATTGTAAACAAAACAGTACCAAAGCTATAGGCTATCGTTGTGCTGTGTAAAATGAATAAATAATGCAGTTTATTAAGATACACACTATGTCTTTGGTTCATCAAAAAGTACATCCATTATAAACAACGCCACAATAAACTGTGAAAAAGCACCCCTGAGAAACATGGGATATGAAACCCAGGATTGTTAGTCCAGATGGAGACCATTCAGCCAATCATGTCTGCACCGGGTTTCCAAATGAGTAACACACTTGAAGCCATTGTCCTGCCTTACCCACCCCCACCACCGCCACTGCCACCCCACCAATAATCCTGTACAGTTTCGTGTAAAGGAATAATCTAATTCCCTTTCAAATGCTTTAATTGAGAAAAAAGACTCTGAGAATTGCATTCATAAAAGACTAAATTTCGTCATATTAATGCAACAGAACCCTGGAACAGAGTTGAAAAAAATGTAGAGGATGCAGTGTGTAAAAATAGTTCAAAATATTCTGGCAGTCACAGATGTTTATCATTAATCCTAAAGGGCTGCAATTGCTATTCAGTGCAACAGTTGCTTTGTCCAACATATTGCCAAATAGTCACTTGCAAAGCAGTGATTAAGAAAACAGAGTCGGGTAATCTTAGTGCTATAAAATAGGACTTTATCTTAAGATGGTAAACATGAAGTGAAACTGATACCCTGAACAGTATTACCTGGCTTAGTTTCCATTGCCAATTAAGTAGTTTTCAAAAAAAAAATCTCAACACCTCAAAACATGGCTTAGTACATTACAAGTACTTCTGTCTCTCTCTGTTGCTCCCTTGACATCTCCTTTTTGATGATGGGAAACAAAGCACAGTGGTTAGGAAGTTTTGTAGTGAAATTCCCCAGCTGTTGGGACTGGAACCTTTGGTCTTCCTAATTATTTGTTAATCATCTAGATCTTGGGCAATTAGGAGACAATTTCTAAGTTTGAGGACAATACAAACCTCAGAATCAGAATAACAGTATGGAACATCAAAAGTTTTGACAGATTGGGTGAAAACGTGATAGATAAGGTTCTAACAGGAGAAGTGCAAGGTGACACTTTTGGACAGAAAGAGAAGAGTGGATGTATAAAATGAAGGGAACTACTCTAAATTGCATGTAGGAGAAAAAGACCTCGGTGTACATGTGCACACATCATTTAAGAAAGCAGCTCAAGTGAAGAGAGTGGTTGATAAATTGTACAGTGTCTTCAGTTTTATTAATAATAGCATAGACAAGAACAGGGAGGCTTTGTTGAACTTGGTTCAGACATGTTTAAACTTAGCAGAGGATCTGGAAGCCACATGACAGGAAGGATGCGAACTCACTGCACAAAGTGTTGAAGAGGTTTACAAGAATGGTTTCAATGGCAATGTATTACAGTTTTAAAGGTAGATCGGAGAAGTTTGGGCTTTTTTTTTGTGAGGAGGAAAGTGCGAGAACAAGATTTTCAAAAATCTTAGGAGTCTGGACTGAGTCGACAGGGTGAAACAGTATCCACTCAAACAAGAATCAACATAAGGATAGGAATAGATTTACAGTGAATTGCAAAAGTACCAATGTAATGCGACAAAAAAAGTCTTTTCACACATAGTGGTTGAGGCCCGGAAGTTTAACAAAGACAAGTTTAATCGAAGCATTCAAGTGGGCTTTTGATGATTATTTAAAGAGACATAATCTACAAGGTTACAGAAAAAAGGTTCGAGTATGGCACTAAATCATGATGCTCATTCGGAGAACTGATGCAGACACAAAAGCTAGTCCAGTTCAATTTCTGGTCATTGGGAATACCGATGATATAGAAAGTTGGAAATTCAGCAATGGTAATGTCATTAAATGTCATGAGGCACTGATTAGATTCTCTCTTGCTGGAGATGGTCATTTTCTGGTACTTGTGTCGCATAAATGTTATATGCCACTTGTCAGCCTAAGTCTTGTATCAACCAGGTCTTGTTGCTGTTATCACCCCAACTGATATTATCCCTGGACAAGTCAGATCCCAGACTAAAACTTGGCTTGATTGTTAAAACTAAGATAAAACAACATTTGATCTAAGTGGTTTCTTGCTGAAACATAAGAATGCAATGTTGCAGGTTTTGTCAACACAAGTTTATTAAACAAAAGGAAATGAAGATAAGATAGAATAAACCAAACTATTTACCTGTCAAACAAATGCAAAGATTTTTAAATAAGACCAGTAGTATAACCTCATTAATCCCAAAGATTGGTGGAGTTGCAAACAGTGAGGAGGATTATCAGAGGATATAGCAGGATTTAGTTCATTTGGAAGAATGGGCAGAAAAATGGCAGATGGAGTTTAATTTGGACAAATATGAGGTAATGCATTTTGGTAGGTCAAATCCAGGTAGAAATTCTACAGTGAATCGTAGAACCCTTAAGAGAATTGATATGCAGAGGGATCTGGTGTTTAGGTTCATAGATTGCTGAAGGTGACAGTAGCTTAAAAAAAAGATCTATGGCATGCTTGCCTTCATTGGAAGGGACATTGAGTATTAAGGATAGACAAGATGTGCTGCACCTTTATATGTTTTCAGTTAGGTCACACATTGAAATGGTGCCTATAGTTCTGGTCACTACATTACCAGTAGGATGTGGATGCTCTGGAGAGAGTACAGAAAAGGTTTACCAGGATGTTACTTGGTTAGGGGTATTTTAGCTAAGAACTGGATTTGTTTTCACTGGAACATCAGAGGTTGATGAATGACCTAATAGAAGTTTCGAAGATTGTAAGACAAAGTGAATCAAATCCTGTAAGTGAAGACAACTTGAGGATAGAAAGGCAAAATGTGTTGGCACAGGCTTGGAGGATCGAAGGGCCTGTTCATGTGCTGTATTGTTCTTGGTTCTCTAAAAAAATCTAAGCAATGTAGATTGAATGGTAACCAAAAATTAAAACTGAAGGATTTCATAAAGATGCAGCAGCAAAACAATATCAGAGAGAAAAAACTTGATTTTATTTTAATAACAGAGACAATAGAAATTTTTGTGGAATCTTTCAAGCAAAGACACATCCTAGCCTCTTGGATGGCTTTTCTTTTTACTGCATGCGGTTTTAGTTTTTTGAGCAGAAAACTATTTTCCTCTCCTGAAGCTGACTTCATTCAGATTTGTATGTGCAGAGTTTTCCTTTAAAAATGTTAATATGGTGAAGAGTGTTGTTTCGATGCAAACGGAGGGTTTGATATTTGTGTTAACTCTCATTTTCCACACTTCTATCAATTTTGTGCCAACAATTTACAGATTTGTAGTGCATGCATAGCGACTAGAAACTGGGTTCAATGTGCTTTAAGGTGATTTTTCACAGGACATGCCATGAAGCTGGAGTTGGATTCAAATCTTGGTCCAGCAATCAAAGAATACAAGTTTCGACATAATACACGTGCAGTTTACAATTCACAATATATTGTAGTAGTATTGGCGGAGTACCTGACTATACACAGGATTAAAGTCAACAGTCTTCACCAGTGAAGTCTGCAGATGCTGAAGATCAGAGTTGATGAGGGCAGAGTGGTAGATGTGATCTGTCTGGACTTCAGTAAGGCATTCGACAAGGCTCCGCATGGCAGACTGATTAGCAAGGCTAGATCTCACAGAATACAGGGAGAACTAGCCATTTGGATACAGAACTGGCTTGAAGGTAGAAGACAGAGGGTGGTGGTGGTGGAGGGTTGTTTTTCAGACTGGAGGACTGTGACCAGTGGAGTGCCACAAGGATCAGTGCTGGGTCCTCTACTTTTTGTCATTTACACAAATGATTTTGATGCGGGCATAAGAGGTACAGTTAGTAAGTTTGCAGATGACACCAAAATTGGAGGGGTCGTGGACTGCCTGGATTGGGTTGGGATATCTGGTCTGCATGGATGGGTTGGACCAAAGGGTCTGTTTCTATGCTGTACATTTCTATGACTCTATGACATGCTGCTGTATCACAATAGGACTCTTAGCACAAAGTAAAGGGCAAAATTAAGACTAAGAATGAATGAACAAGTCGAACTCTATTTTTATTCCATGATATTCTTGAAGTTGAACTTTTGCTTTGAGAATTGGATAACATAACCCTCACGTCTCTTCACAGATTCAAAACAGAGAATGAAAATCAAGATAAAATTAAGATTTGACAAGTGAACTATGGTGTTATTTATTTAGAAATACAGGGGAGGTTGAGAAACGCTGGTTTTAAAACTCAGATTTCTCTTGTAGCTAGAAGTAAATTGATGTGAAAGTTCTGGGGTGAGCAAGCTCCAAAGAGGGCGATCAGCTGATGTCGCAAGAAGAATAATGAACAGGTAAGCTCTCAGCTAAAGTTAACATTGTGGAGCCAGAATTACAAGGAGCCCAGTTCATTGACTAAAAACATTCAAATCTCAAAGTGAGAAGTGCAATCTAAAAGCACTGGTCAGATTTGAATCCAGGTTCAAGAAATTAAAGCTAACAATTGAAACTTTTAACCTTTTTGTCCTCTGAAACCTTGAAAATTGGGCCGGTCATTGCACAGTGAGTCTCATGTATTGCTTAGCATTTTTTTTGGAAAAGGCTAGCTAAATTAGTAAATTTATCTTCATCTTTCAACAACAAAATTCACATCAAACTCAAATTATACTCTGGACATGCACACTTCATAGGCATCTCAAACCTTATTGATAAATGACACCTAAATATTTGAATGGCCAAACTAGCTCATGCAATCTTGTCCACTGATTTTCCTGTTCTCAAATCTCAATTTATTCTTTGTTAAACAAAAACATAATAAAACAAATAGGCATCTTCTGAAAACACGACTCAAGCAGCCTGTAAATTGTAATGTTCGGTCCCATGTACAGCACAGCTTTTAATCTAACTGACCAGACAACTGAAAATTGCTGCCCTTTCCGTTCCTCATCCGATTGATGTTGGGTCCCTGTTTTTGATGACATCTTTTCCAACTGCTCATTTGGAAGAAAACTTTTATTTTGCAGGGAGGAGACAGCAAGAAAATAAAGCCTTTCACAAGTGACTGAACTTGCTAAACTCTTTGGAGTACCTTTTATTTCCTGCTCTACAGCAGGACCCCACCCCACCCCACCCCACCCATGCATCATTTCCACTCTTTTTTAATTCACTCTTGGGATGTAGGAGTCACTGGCGAGACCAGCATGTACTGCCTAATCAGAGTTGCCCTTGAATAAAACAAGTGCCAGGTCATTTCAGAGAGCAGTTAAGAGTCATAGAGTCATGAAGATTTACAGCACGGAAACAGACCCTTTGGTCCAAATCATCCATGCCGACCAAATATCCCAAAATAATCTAGTCCCATTTGCTAGCACTTGGCTCATATCCCTCCAAACCCTTCCTATTCATATACCCATCCAAATGCCTCTTAAATGTTGTAATTGTACCAGCCTCCTCCACTTCCTCTGGCAGCTCATTCCATACCACCCTCTCTGTGAAAAAGTTGCCCCATAGGTCTCTTTTATATCTTTCCCCTTTCACTCTAAACCTATGTCCTCTAGTTCTGGACTCCCCCACCCCGGGGAAGAGACTTTGTCTATTTACCCTATCCATGCCCCTCATGCTTTTATAAACCTCTATAAGGTCACCCCTCAGCCTCCGATGCTCCAGGGAAAACAGCCCCAGCCTATTCAGCCTCTCCCTATAGCTCAAAATCTCCAACCCTGGCGACATCCTTGTAAATCTTTTCTGAACCCTTTCAAGTTTCACAACATCCTTCTGCAAGTGGCCTAACCAATGCTCTGTACAGCTGGAACATGACCTCCCGACTCCTGTACTCAATGCTCTGACCAATAAAGGAAAGCATAGCAAACACCTTCTTCACTATTCTATCTACCTGCAACTCTACTTTCAAGGAGCTATGAACCTGCACTCTCTAGGACCTTACCATTAAGTGTATAAATCCTGCTAAGGTTTGCTTTCCTAAAATGCAGCACCTCACATTTATCTAAATTAAACTCCATCTGCCACTCCTCAGCCCATTAGCCCATCTGATCAAGATCCTGTTGTAATCTAAGGTAACTTTCTTCGCTGTCCACTACAAATCCAATTTTAGTGTTATCTGCAAGCTTAGTAACTATACCTCCAATGTACATATCCAAGTCAACTTAGCTTGGATCACATGTCGGCCAAACCACGTAAGGACAACAGTTTCCTTCCCTAAAGGACATGAGTGAACCACATTATTGTTTCACAATAATCGACAGTGGTTTTATGGTCATCATTAGATTATCAATTCCAGATTTTATTGCATTTAAAGTTTATCATCCGTCACAGGGGGATCTGAATTTATGCACCCAAAACACTTCCTGGGTCTCAGGATTATTAGTCCAGCCTTTAGAGTGCAGAAAAGCCTTTTCAATTTCCTGTGAGTACAAGACGAGTAAGTTGAGATATATGATATATTAGGCTGCATTTAGTATCTTGTGACAAAGCAGATAATCTAGTTTTAACACTGGAACTGTGGCAAATAGTCATTGAACAAACATAAATTCTGTTTTTCTTTTGACACAGGTGATATGATACATAATTAATACATCCAGCTTTTTCTGTTTGCATGCGAGGTTTTCAGCATTTATAGTATTTTACTCCCTTGAAAAGAATATTTTATAAAGTCCAAAGTGTTTCATGAAATGATCATCAAAGTCTTCAAATGATAGCACAAAGACTTCAAAAATCTAAAATGCAAAGTTTACTCCATAAGAGGCAAAAATCAACAGATGCAATTTTCACCTGGCACTTTTCAAAAGTTCTAAAATATTATCTCACAGTTGCTTCATGTCCAAACCAACACATCTTTGTCACATCCCAAGCTATACATATGAATAGTGTTTAGTCACAGGTTGAAAGAGAAGTTATTGCAAGCTGTACTGGGTAAGGCGCAAAAATGTCTTTTATAAAATGTGCATATTCTTACCTCGACTATGGATGCCAACCACCAAACTCTTGCATTTAAAATAAATGACAGTTATAATTTGAAACGTCAAACCACTGATAAAAGTGTCCAACCATTATCTTTTAAAAATATTCCATGCTTTTTCTAAATAGCTTTTATGCTATCTTTTCAAATTTAAGGGCAGACTCTCACAACCGCAACTGTACGCTGTCCAACCTGCAATTCTCTCAGGCAAGAAAGAGTTCATCAGCAGCCATTTGTCTTTCTAAAAAACACATTGCTCTGAAGAATAAAATCTTCAATTTTGTTTTGGCTATTGGCAACAAAATCGACTATATAGATGACATGATAAATCACTGCATGCAAGATCTTAATTTAGGAACATTGGGTACTGTGGCTCCAAGTCAATTGTAAGATGGATTATATCTGCCCAAAGTTTACTTGTGTAAAATCTACAGACAAAATGAGAACAGAGGCACAAGAATGTGGATTTATACAGTGAGCTTAATGTAGTAAAGCATCTCAATGTCTTTCCTGGATGTTATCTATGAAAATTGACATTCAACCACGTAAAGTGTTACTAAACCAGATAACCAAAACCTTCGTCCAAAAAGTAGGTTTCTAGAATGTTTTAGAGATATTTTGCAAGGACATTCCATCGCTTGAAGCCTAGCAAGGTGATAGCATGGCACTTAAGATGAGAAACACATTAGAGAAACAGTGCACAGGTGTGTTAACTGTCAGACCTGTTTTAGTGTTCCAGAAAGGCTCAGCACAAGCTGGAAGAATAGCATTTCATCTTCCATTTGGAGACCCTGTAGCTTTCAGGGCTCAATGTCAAGTTCAATAATTTTAGAGCCAATAGACCAAGTTTCAGTTGCTTTACCCACGCCCACATATCATACCCTGTCAAGGTATGGTCTGCTTTCAGCACAACCATCTTTCATCTACTTGTGGTCTCCATTATCAGCTTTTCTCCTTCCCTTTGTTTGTTTAATTTTCTTGCTTTCTCTAGGCTCGGTCTCAAACTATCCGATCACTCCTTTTCATCCCATCCCCTGTCATCAGCATAAATAAATCATTTCCTGGTTACTAACAATTCTGAAGAAGGGTCACTAGAATCACTGTGGTAAATTGCTTTCTCTCCACAAATATTGCCAGACCTGCAGAGTTTCTCCTTCAATTCCTATTTTGTTTTATTTTAACTTAGTTTTATAACACACGAGTGTACAAGCTCAAAACTGAAGTCCTTTTGAATAGGAATATGGACGCTTCCAGTTGAGAGTACACTCTTTCAGAATGCCTCTCCCAGTACTGTTGTCTTCTAAGCATAGATTCTACAATGATCTGGAGATTATTGAATCAGGCACAAACAGTGTTGCATGAGCAGATCTTGCTTGACCAAATCTAACCTTGAAAATTTTTGATAAAAGTGAAGAATGTCAGGAACAATAAGAAACACTCCTTACCTTGTTCACATGCAACGCAGAAAGAGAAATCCATTTGAATCAAGACATAAAACAGCCCAAGCTCATTTTCACTCTTGAACCTTACCAGTAGATATATCTTAATACACTGTTCGGGATACTCTTAACAGACACACATTCAGACACATTAGTGCAAACACAACTTTCAAAGGAAACATGATGCATGATTGATAGATTTATATGGTCTCTGAAAGGAAATTCCAAACACTTAGCTCACTGGTGTGCAAATAACATTTTATAAGTTCTTAAACCATCTGCAAATTGATTGCCCCACCTCTCTTGAAAATATAAATTTGTAGAGGCAAAAAAGCTCTATTGTCAACAGCAGCTCTCTAATTCTTATTCAAATGTTATCGAGCAAGCACCAGCAAACTAATGTCAAAAGGAGAAAACAGAGTCAGGCCCAATCCTTTCTCAACAAAAATACAGACACAAAATACAAGTGAATAATTTGTCATCAGAAGAAACTCCTGGCTGATATATATTGTGAATAGTATCAGTGAATAAATATTAATTGTTTGGATGAGTGAACAAAATGTAACATCTCAAAGTTTGCAGATGATACCAAGTTGGGTGGGAGGGTGAACTGTGACAAGGCTGCAGAGATCGTTTAGCATGATCTGGACAGGTTGGGCGAGTGGCCAAACCAACGCCAGATGCAGGATAATTTGGGTATTCGCTTTGGAAGCCAAAACAAGGCGGCAGATTTCTACTTGAATGGCTGTAAATTGAGAGAGGGGAAGTGTGCAGAAGGACCTGGCTGTCTTTGTGCATCAGTCACTGAAGGTGAACATGCAGGTGCAGCAGACAGTAAAGGCAGCAAATGGTCTGCTGGCCTTCAAAGAAAGAGGTTTCCAGTACTGGAGCAGGGATGTGTTGTTGCAGATATACAGGGCCTTGGTGAAGCCACACCTACAATACTGTGCACAGTTTTGGTCTCCTTTTCTGAGGAAGGATGCTCTTGCTCTTGAGGGAGTGCAGTGAAGGTTTGTCAGGCTGATTCCAGGGATGGCAAGACTAACATATGAGGAGAGATTGATTAGGTTAGGATGGTTTTCGCTCGAGTCCACTTGAGTGAAGAGGGATTTCAGACAGACTCAAAATTCTAACAGAACTAGACAGGGTAGATGCAGGGAGGATGTTCCCGATGGTGGATGCATCCAGAATCAGGGGTCACAGTACGAGGATTCAGGCTGGATCATTTAAGATGAAGAAATGTCTTAACCCAGAGAGTGGTGAGCCTGTGGAATTAATTACTACAGAAAGTAGTTTATGCCAAAACATTGAATGTATTCAAGAGGCAGCTAGATAAAGCACTTGGGACGAATGGGATCAAAGGTTATGGGGAGAAAGCAGGATTAAGCTACTGAGTGAGATGATCAGCCATGATAATGATGAATGGAGGAGCTGGCTCGAAGGGGCGAATAGTCTCCTCCTTCTCCCATCTTCTATGTTTCTATGTTATTCAATTCCTGTTTCAGTGAACTACATCACCATCAGGAAAGATTAAATGTGGAGCATCTGATTCCTGTTTGTCAGCATCATAATGAGTGAAGCCTTTGCAAAAGCGGCAGATGTACTTGAAGATTGCTAATACTTTTTAATGCTATCACACTTTTACCAAAGTGGAACGAATAAAATACTTCATATTAAATCACTTGTAGCTGTATTTCATTTGTCTGTCACCAATGTAGATACCAGCTGTAACATCTTAACTGTACACAGTGGATTAAAGTTTACTGAACTATGATACATACCCATTAAAAAAAGCCCACATTGAATTTCAAATGACTCATGTTTATTATAGTCTACATATATTATATCTGCAATGAAGTTTTTACTATATGTTATGTTTGAATTGGTAACAGAAAGCTATGTGCAGGCAACAATCATCTTTGACTGTTAAAATTGTGTCAGTCTCCATCTCAAATACATGCACTTTGAAAATTCAGACGCATACTTGGGAATTATGTGTCTGCTTTGGTAGTTTTTTCTCTCTCTCTCTCGAACAAGTAACCCTGATAACAGCAGTGATGCAATAACCTGTACTAGGTATCTGCCAATGCTGCTTTTGAGCCAAGAGGTGTGCTGACCTTGCTTGGGCACAGTGTCCGAACAGTTGGAGAAACTATTTCTATACATTGGAGAATCAAAGACTAGGGGACATTATCTCAAACCTAGAGCACATCTTTCAGAAGTAAAGTTAGGAAACACTTCTACTGGCAATAGTGAAAAGTAATTTTGTATTATCTTCTGAGAGCATCACTTGATAACTTAATTGTTAACATAAAAAGGATATATTTCTGATTACCCAAGTTATTAAAGGACTTCAGGAAAATCAAGTGATTGTTGGAGATAAATCACAAACTAGGCATCATCAAATGCAACATAACATGCTTGACGGGGCAAGTGGATGGCTGCTTCTATTTCTTTTTAGCATGATACCATAAAGAGGGATGTTGAACATTTGCTTTTGATAACGAGCAGATAATGACATTTGATGTCGCCTGTTGGAAAGTTTGAGAGAGAACAGTATAGAAACATGGTCAAATGTGATAGCTCAGCAGACACGAAGCCAAAGGATCAACTTGGTCCATTGAAGAGTACTGCAGGTAAGCCATGCAAAGCACGAGATACACATAAAAATGAGGAGATTTCTTCGGGGGATCCAGAAGGATTTCTTGAAGCAATTGTAAATACTTCAACGAGGGAAAGGGCCATTCTGGATCTAATAATGTTGGGCAATGAGCCCATTCAGGTTTTAATCGGGGAGCATTTCGGTAACAGTGACCATAATCCCATAAATTTGAAGTAACTTGTGGCTAAGAATAACAGAGATCTTCGGATCAAAGTACTAAATTGGGTGAAGGCTAAACTAGGGCAATATTAGGTAGAAAATTAGTAATGTAAATTTGGATGACTGTTTGAGGGTAAATTCAGATCTGTCATGTGGGAATCTTTTAAAGACCAGTTGATGAGAGACCAGCATGCTGCTGTGGAAGTGAATTATAAGGATGGCAAGATTCAGGAACCTTGGATGACAAGAGAAAATGTGAGCTCAGTCAGAAAGAAAAAGAAACTTTACATAAGATTTCGGAAACCGAACATAGACAGAACCCTCAAGAAAGCTTCACCTGGTCAAGGAGGAGGCAAAGACATTAAGAGTGAGACAATCAGAATGAGCACATACTACAGGAAATTTGGAGGCAACTCGGGAATTCGTTGCCAAAGGCAAGAGGTGCTTTCGGCTTTTTCTTTGGCTTAGCGACTGTAAGGTTTTTCAACTAGATAAACTGAAGCCGAGGATCAAGGAAGAACATCAAACAGTGATATCACAGGCGAACTGTACATTCATTGGTTGGTGACAGCTACAAATTTGACTATTTATTGTCGGTAACTTTGGTAACTTTCAGATTGAAGGCAAATAGTGGAATTATTTCCAGGCAACAAACTAAAAGACCAGGACAATTTGTTTAAAAATCAAATTAACAACTAAGTAATTAAAATAGACATGCTGGGCCAAGTGATGTGTTGTAACCATATGACGTGGGTACTAGTGGACTCCATTGCTTTTTGTAGTGACCACATCTGTAGCAAATGTTGGTTGCTTGAGGAGCCTTAGCTCAGAGTGGATGGGCTGGAGACTGAGTTTTGAACACTGACACACCAGGGTGAGGGACAGTTACCTGGTCGCTGTGTTTCAGGAGATTAACAAACTTGAATTCAAATCCATGGTCAGGGACAGGTTGGTGTGACGAGAGATCAGGCATGGGACCTACATGTCCAACGATACACATCTTATCAAAAGGTCAGGCAGATGGGAAGAGAGGCAGGGTTGCTTTGTTAATAAGAAATGAAATTAAATTGATAGCAAGCAGTGACACAGAATCGCAAGACATAGAATATGTGCAGGCAGAGTTGAGGAACCACAAATTAAACAAAAACACCCCGATACGAGTTGTGTACAGGCCTCCTATCAGGAATCAAGATGTAGGGAAGAAAATAGATCAAGAGGAAGAAAAGACATGTAAGAATGGCATTATTAGAATAATCATGGAAGACTTCAATATGCAGGTGGACTGGGAAAAATCAGGTTGATCATGGATCTCAAGAAAAAGAATTCATGGAATGCTTATGAGATGGTTTGCTTGAAACAGCTTGTGTCAGAGCCCACTAGGAAACACATAATAAAGGATTTGGTGATGTATCATGAGGCAGGCATGATGGAAGAGCTTAAGGTGAAGGAACCCTGAGGAGGCAGTGACCTTAATATCATGGAATTCACCCTGCAATTTGCCAAAGACTGAATCAGACATAATGGAATTACAATTCAGTAAAATTAACTGGAAAGACACGAGGGAAGAGCTGACCAGACAGCTGATTGGAAGGGTAGCCGAGCAGGGAAGTCAGTCGGCAGCAATGTCAGGAGTTTCTGGAAGTAATTTGGGAAGCACAGCAGAAAGGGAAAAAAAAACATGCTCAGGGGAGAGTGAAGCAACCATGGCTGTTCAGGGAAATCAAGGACAGCATAACAGCAAAATAAAAAGCACACAATGTGGTGAGGATTAATGAGAAGCCAGAGGATTGTGAAGCCTTTAAAACCAGCAGATAATAACTTCAAAAAAGCAAAAGTGTGTATGTGTGCGCGTGTGTATACGCATGTGTGCAGATAACATGTCTTTATTAAAAATAAGTGTATTAATATCAGACTTTTAGATATCTAAAAGCTACAAGAGAGCCATGAGTGGGCATTGGACCACTGGATGATAGGGCTGGAGAAGTAGTGACTGTGAACAAGGAAATAACGGAGGAACTGAATCACTACTTTTCATCAGTTTTCACAGTGGAAGACACCAGCAGCAGACTAGAACTTCGAGAGTCGGGGCAGACGCAAGTGTAGTTGCTGTCACGAAGGACTTGCTGGACAAACTGTGAGGTCTGAGGGTGGATAAAACACCCAGACCAGATGGACGACACCCCAGTTTTCCAAAGGAGATAGCTGAGGAGATTACAGAGTCATTCGTGGTGATCTTTCAGACACCACTGCAGTCAGGGAGGGTGCACCCCTATTTAGGAAGGGAGGTAGACAGAAAAGAGCAAACTATCCGCCTGTTCGCCTGACCTTGGTCATTAAAAAGATTTTAGATTCCATTATTAAGGATAAGATTGTGAATACTTGGAAATGGATAGGAAAATTGGGCTGATTCAGCATGGCTTCATCAAGGGAAGGTCGTGCCTGACAAATCGGTCAGATTTATTTGATGTGTTAACAAGCAAGTAGAGCCAGTGGATGGATTTCCAGAAGGCCTGTGACAAGGTGCCACATAGGAAGTTGCTAATAAAGATAATAGCCCATGGTGTTAGGGGCAAGGTACTGAGATGGATAGAGGATTGGCTGCCTGGCAGAAGGCAGAGTGGGGTCAGGATAAATAGGTATTTTTCAGAGTGGCAGCAAGTGATTAATGGAGTTCCACAAGGGGCGTGTTGGGACCACAACAACTAACATGATACATTAACCATCTGGATGAAAGAACTGGGAGCACTGTCGCTAAGTTGCAGATGACACAAAGATAGGTGGAAGGACAGGTAGTGTCGAAGAAGCAGACAGGCTGCAGGCAGTCTTGGATACGCTCAGAGTGGGCAAAGAAGTGGCAGATGAAACAAAATGTGATTTCATGCACTCTGGTACCAAGAATATTGTGGAGACTATCTTCTAAACAGGGAAAGTCTCCAGAAATCTGAAGCACAAAGGGACTTGGGAGTCCTTGTTCAGAATTCTCTTGAAGTTAACATGCAGGTTCAGTTGGCAGTTAGGAAGGCAAATGCAGTGTTGGTCTTCATTTCTAGAGGGTGAGAATACAAGAGCAGAGATATACTGCTGAGACTGTACAAGGCTCTGGTTAGACTGCATTTGGAATATTGCCAGCAGTTTTGAGCTCCATATCTAAGAAAGGATGTGTTGGCCTTAAAGGGGTCCAGAGGAGGTTTACAAGAATTATCCAAGGGATAAAAGGGCTGTTTGTGTGAGGAGAAGTTGAGGACTTCGGATCTGTACTTGATCGGGTTTAAAACAATGAGCGGAGATCTAATTGAGACTTACAGAATACTGGGAGGACTGGACAGAGTGGATGTGGAGAAGATGTTCCCACTGGTTGGAGAGACGAGGAAACAAGGTCACAGCCTCAAAGTGAAGGGACTGATTTCTGGAGACTTTCCCTGTATAGAACTGAAATGAGGAGGAATTTCTTCAGCCAGAGGGTTGGTAATCTTTGCAACTCTGCCACAATGGGCTGTGGAGGCCAAGTCGTTGAATTTATTTGAGACGGAGATAGATAGGCTCTTGATTAATAACAGTTACAGGGAGAAAGCAGTGGAATGGGGTTCAGAATCATATCAGCCATGTTTCAATAGTGGAGAAGACACAATGGACTGATTAGCATAATTCTGCTCTTAGAACTTATGCAACATAAAAAAGCAGGAAAGAACTTAAAAGGAGAAAATAGCAGGACTACAACAAGCCATGAAATAACCTTTGCAAACACGATTATGGAATGTCCCAAGGCTTTTTATTCACATATAAGGAACAAGAGGTTATGTCCACTCATGGACAAGGGAGGAAATTTGTGTGGAGCCAAATGATATGGGTGAGATCTTTAATGAATACTTTGCTTCAGTATTCACAAAGGAGAAGGACATGATGGTTGGTGAGAAGAGAATGTTGACATTCTCAGGCATGTAGACACAAAAGTAAAGGGAATTTTGGGTGTTTGGAAAAGCATTAAGATAGACAAGTTCCCAGGACATAAGGGAATCAATCCAAGAAAACTAAGGAAGGCATGGGAAGCAATTGCTGCGGCTTTATGAAATTTTGTATTCTCTTGAGTCACAGGTGAGGTCTCAAAGGACTGGATAATAGCAAATGTTGCTCCTTTGTGAAATTACAGGCTCCTGATTTTTACAGCAACGGCAGGGAAGTTATTGAGGAGATTTTTAGAGATAGGATTCACACTTGGGAAAATATGAATTCATTTGTGACAGGCAGCATGGCTTTATGCAGGAGAGATGACGACTTGCCAACTTGTTTGTATTTTTTGAGGAAGTGACAAAGATAATTCATGAGGGCAGAGCAGCGGTTGTCATCAACATGAACTTTAGCAAGGCCTTTGACAAGGTCAGTCATGGCAGGCAAACTCAAAAGGTGAGGTCACATGGGACATGTAGTGAGCTAGTAAGATGGATAGAGAACTGGCTTGGTCATAGAAGTCAGAAAGTAGCAGAGGGGTGTTTTTCAGACAACAGATCTGTGATCAGTGGTGTTCTGTGGGGATCAGTGCTGGGACCCCTTTTATTTATAATGTGGATAACTGATTTGGAGGAAAAAGTATAGGTGGTTTGAGTATTAAGTTTGTGGATGACACAAAGGTTGGGGGAGCTGCAGATAGTGAGGATGATTGCTCGAGGCTACAGCAGTATTTCGATAAGATGGAGACACTTGGCTGGAAAAATGGCAGATGGAATTTAATCCAGACAAATGCAAGGTGATGCATTTTCAAAGGACTAATGCAAGAGGGATTTATATAGGAAATGGTAGAATCCTCAGATGCATTAACATACAGATGGATCAAAGTGGACAGGTCCACAGTTCCCTGATGGAAACATGGCTAAGGTGGTCAACAAGGCATATGACATGCTTGCCTTCATCAGTTGGGGCAGAATGCAAAGATTGGCAAGAAATATGCAGCTGTTTTGAATTCGGACACATTTGGAATGTTGCGTACAGTTCTGATTGCCACACTAACAGAAGGTACAGAAAAGATTTACCAAGATGTCACCTCATTTGGGGGGTATTACCTAAGAGGAGCGATTGGACAAACATGCTTTGTTTCACTTGAATGTCAAAGGCTGATGGATGGGCTGATACATGTTTACAAAATTATGACAAGCACGGATAGAGTAAATAGTTGCAGTCTTTCTTTTCCCCCAGGATAGTAATATCAGAGATTTACAATAAAATAGGGTAAGTTTAAAGGAGATGCAATTTTTTTTTTGCAAACACAGGGTGGTAAGTGTCTGTTACATCCTGCCAGAGATGATGGTTGAAACAGATACAAAAGCAACATTTAAAAGGCATCTTGACAGATACATCAATAAGCAGGGAATAAAGAGATACAGGGCGTGTGGAGACAAAAGGCTTTCGTTTTGAAAATGTGCCAGTACAAGTCAAAAGACCTGTTCTTGTGCGGTGCCTTCTTTGTTCTCGATACTGTAATGCCTTGTGATCCCCAGTAACATTCTGACAACTTTTGAACACCTGCACTCCGTGGATAACGTATCGCTCGTCGAACTACTCCACTGATTTACTTAGATTTACTATTGTAATGTGTACCGAGGTACAGTAAAAAGTGTTGTCTTACATGTTTTGCAGGCAGATCTTACAAGTGTATCAGGGTAACACAACAGAGTTCAGGATACAATGTTACAGCTACCGAGAAGGTGCTGCGAGAGATCAACATTAACAGTGAAGAGATCCATTCAACAGTCCAATAACAGCTGTGACAACACTGGCATCTACCTGACAATGCTAAGAATATCCCACTTGTGAAAGCCAGAACAAACTCAGCTGAGTCATGAGTCACATATTCAACTTCCCTCAAACATCACAAAAAAGTCAGACACAGAACTGTCCATTCACATCTGAAGCTAATAATGTGCTCTGCAATGTTCAGTTTGGGCTTCACCAGGACCACTCAGCTCCTGATTTCATTACAGCCATGGTTCAAACATGGCAAAAGACCTGAACTCAAGCAAACATTCAACTATGTCCCCTTGCCTCACTTGGATACTCCTCAAATCCCTTTCATTATCTACAAGGCAAAATTCAGGAGTGATGAAATATTATTACCATTTCCATGGATGAATGCTGCTCCAACAACATCTGGGCAGCTCAAATAAAGAAGCCTGCTTCAATGGAACCCCATTAATCACCTTCAGCATTCAATTCCTTCACCACCACAGTTGTTATGAAGATGTGAGTCAACTGTACCTTTAAGAGAATTAAATGCTAGCAAAAACTACCCGACAGCACCAAGTGCCCTGAAAAAAAGAGACAACGTAACTACTAAGGTAGCTAGGATGGCTGGTTGCCTGGAAACAACAAAACAAATTCACTTTAAGCCAATCAGTTTAAATTATACCCCGAAAAATACCAAACTCCAATCCAGTTTGCATTTAGTATACTGACAATCTTAAAAGCCAATGACACAATCCGACGTTTTGGGGGTATAAGACCAGGGAAAATTGAACAGTTGAGATGAGAACTGCCAAGTTGCCAGCATGTCAAGACTGCCTGAAAAAATAGCTCTCTTAAAAGATGCCTTTAATCGATCAGTAACCTGTGAAGCAGAATCCCCAAGAAGTAGAAAAGACGACCGGAATACAGAGAAAACTGAAAGCTGCCTGATTTTGAGACAAGTTTTGTTTTGTAAATCATAATCGGGAGTTTTATTGGACTAGTATTATAAAAGGGAAGGTAAAATATAGGTTAGACAGGAGTTGTAAATAGTTGTTAGTTAATTATTCCCTGTTATACTTTAAGAAATAAAGTTGTTAATTTTTACTTTAACTAGTTCTTGGCCTCTCAAATTTTCACAAATTACTGCACAGGATATATCTTTTCTGTGTTGCTGGTTTACAGTAAGCAGGAGAGTTTACCCCAGGTCGTAACACAGTGTATCAGTATGCACCTCATATAAGATGTGGTACATAAACTTGCCAGGGCTCCTTTCACAGCACCTTCTAAGCATGCCATCTTTAACTTTGAGTAGGACAAGGCTATGAAGTGTGAGGGAGCTCGCCACTACAGTCTCAACAATTGGAGGCTGGCAACAAATCTAGCTTTGCCTCTGACCCCATGTGGCTTGAAAGCATTTTTAAAAGATAAATAGTCAGGGCTGACTTCTGTTATGAAGATGTGGGTGTACTGTACGTTTAAGACAGCCAAAAGCTCGCAGAACTACCCGATAGCACCATGTGATCTGAATGAGATACAATGTAACATGTGGTCCAGCAGTTAGGGTAGCTGGTTGCCTGGAGACAAAAACAAATTTGAATTAGGCCAATCAGTTTAAATTTTATCACCCCCAAAAACAAACAAACTCCAATCAAGTTTGAATTTAACATACAGAGGAACCTCGATTATCCGAATATCGGATTATCCGAAGGGGATCGCAAGGTCCCAATTGAAAAGTGATATCAAAGAGCTGTTTCAACCCTGATCACATCTTTTGTTTACAGGTACAATGATTAAAAACGAACTCGGCTCACTGAAATGCTGCCAAGAACAGTCCTGGACAGTCCAGACACCGTCTCTAAATGACTGACATCCCGGCCTCTCTCCCCCAACACTTACCCTGGAGTTCTACACAGGCGTGAACCCTGAACCTCGCCCTCTTCCCCAGATAATCTCTCCAACATTGTCCTGTTCTAGAAGTATCTTTCTAGAGAAGGAGTTTGCACAGAGAAAAATATTAGCATCAACCTGGAGAGCAAATCTGCAAAGAGAAGATTCGACAGCTGACTGGTTTTGAAATTTGAATATTTCAGTATATCTTACTCAGGGGTTTGTTGGAGTAATATTATGGAAGAGAAAGTAAAAGTTAGGTTAGAGGAAGGAGTTGTAAATAGTTGTTAGTTAATTATTCTGTTATATTTTAAGAAATAAAGTTGTTAATTTTCACTTTAAATTGTGCTTGGCCTCTTGAATTTTCAGATTACTGTATGGGATAAATTTTTCCTGTGTTGCTGGTTTAAATTAAACAGGAGGGTTCATCCCGTGTTGTAATGAGAATGTGAATAGGGTATGAACAGGTAGGGAAAGGAGTTAAGTTTTGAGTTTGGTGAAACAAGAGGTTCAGCTGAGCATGACTCAGATCAGATACGAACTTACAGTTAACAATGGGGTGGTGGCGGCAAGGGTAAAGGGTTAACAAGGTGGAAAAGCATTCATTATGTCGAGCCATTTAACAATATTGGAAGCATTCAGTATGTAAGGTCAGTTTAACAAGGTGAAAAGTCATGATTTGGAGATGCTGGTGTTGGACTGGGGTGTACAAAGTTACAAATCACATAACACCAGGATATAGTCCAATAGGTTTAATTGGAAGCACTAGCTTCCGGAGCACCACTCCGAAAGCCAGTGCTTCCAATTAAACCTGTTGGACTATAACCTGTTGTTGTGTAATTTATAAGGTGAAACTTATTCATTATGTGAAGCCAGTTAAGATTAATAACATGCATAGTGCAACAGCAGATGGCTTAATCTTTACTATTGATACTTGTTGATAGTAATGGTCACCCAATCAATATGTATGTTGCCGTCTCTGGATGCTCCTCCCTGTAAAATGACTATATAGTTCATTAAGAAACTTATTCGAGAGAGAAGACCGAGAACTCATCTCTGTTGACATGGGTGATCGTTCTCTCTTCCTCGAGGATCCAGAATACAGATAAAGGAGGTAAAACTATACTGGTCTCTGAACGTTTTGCTTCGACTGAGGGGGGAAACGGAACGACTGTAACACTTCATTAAACAGGCAGTGTCAAATACTTTTTGAGGTAGAGGGAAAGAAGAAATAAAGATCATGTGAATTATAAAAGAATAAGTAAAATACTCACTGAGATCTAACAATTAGCATGGTTATTGATATTGCATTAGCTCATCTGCTGAATGAAGTGAAGAATCACATTATCGCAATGGTTACGGTTTTTAGACTGTAACATTCTATAATTGGTTTGTTTATCATTTCATTCAAGGCAGTTCCCAAGACCAGCAGTATATAAATCAACTGGCAGGCTCACTTGCAGGCTGCTACTAACATGTTACACTGCCCATACCTTTTATCAACTCAATAATTAAACTTCTCACAGCCACTTGGATAAGGAGGATACCAAAAGTTAATCTTGATTCAGCTTTATTTGTAGTTATAATGTCTTACTTTGTGACTATGTCTCCTAAACTAAAAACAACCATTACCAGTTTCAACAAGTTTCTCCTCATATGTGCTGAATAGTATGGTACGTGGCAAGGAGTTGTCAAAGTTGTCAAGTCAAACAAAACCTGTTTGATTCACTTCAAATGTAACCCTACGGACATTATATGGTCAACTTGTGCAGTAAATCTCTGCATTTACATTACACAAGTCTGAATCTGGTAACAAGTCAACTGTAAAGCCAATCTTAATTCTTCGAAGATGGTTTGTCTCTTTTACTTGCCAAAATCACAGCAGTCACGTATCCAGAGAATAGCCAGCTGTACAGAACATTCACTTTCAGAATAAGCAAAAGCTTGGTTTCTTGAAATGTAAAAATATACTTATAGGTTTATAAATATGAACACTGATTTTGCACACTGTTCAATCATTATCTCAGGCTCGATCAGACAGTCTGCTTTCTGTCTGACCCTGAAACAAACTTCTGTCACCTTCAGATCATCTCCACTACGAAGACCAACAACTTGCACCATTATTTGATCCCAGGTGTTGCTCAAACTGCCAAAGCACATCACTTATCTTTAAGTTTTGTAACTTGAATTAATAGAAGGTTGGCCTCCAACTCTCCAGCTTTCCCAATTTTTTGTGACAAGCTGCCCATATTGCATTACATACCAAGTCCTGCTCAGCCACTGCCTCTCTCCACCCACATGTGCTTCCAGTTTCCCAAGACAACAGATTTGAATTTCATCCTTGAATTTAAAACCGATGTCTTGACCCTCCCAAAGTTTGGTGTGACAAGATAAGACTGCCATGGTGGGCCAAGTGGTCCATTCTTCACAACTGCATTTTTTTTTTTAAGTGTGTCATCACACCTTGAGCACAAATGAATTTGCCTCATTCTACTCAGTTTATACTCTGATTGGGTAACTTCTTAGACAAGCAGATTCACTTAAAGCTGACACATTAGAATTCATAAAAGTCAAAATGAAAATCTTACCCACATCTGAAGAATTGTTTCTATTTTTTCAATCTTTTCAGTAATCTTAAACAGGTTACAGATGATGTGTAACTTACAAGAATTTGTAACATACTTCACAGAAAGTGCAACCATTTTACAGAATTACATTTCAGATACAGAGGCAGTGGGAAACTATTTGAGGAACTATTTCAGAAACAATCAGATTTTGTGATGAGCCGTGGGGGGTAGTACAAAAGAAGGCAGAGCGGTGTTATGAACTAAGCTAGAGAATATTGATCATTTTCTCAGCCCAATTTATCCCAAATCAGGATACATTTTAAATACATGAAGTGTAGTTCTCACCTCTTCCTTGAGGAAAGCCTTTCAACCACAATTCACTTTTCAGTATTAGATGCTCCATTGTCTTTCTGTTTTTGATTTTTACACCCACTATTTCACTAATATTTTTAGAGTGCGAATAAACAATATAGCTGGAAAGATAGAATACAAACTCTCAGATGGCACAATGGTATTGTCCTCTGAATCAGGAAAATCAGGTTCAAGTTTGACTTGCTCCAGGGAGTGTGTTAAAACATCTCTGCACAGGCCAATATTCTCTGAATCAGAGAAGGTAATAGGCTCAATCCCCAAAAAGAGCAACTTAATTTGCATGGAAGGTACTGAAATGTACCCTTAAGAATGCGAGTTGGCTGCAGAGTTAGTGGCTGATCACCAAAGCATTAATACAAAAATAACAATACACAGTCTGGAGAAAACCTGGAGTTAGAGAGAAAAAGACAACAATAGGATAGGGAAGAGGAGAAGAAATTAAAGCAAAGAAGAAAATCAACATTGTGAGCAGAAAATCCTGCTATATCAGGTAATAAATTGTGGCAAACTGGTTGAAAGTGAAAGTACAATTCCAAAAAGAACTAATTGGCACTTAAATAGGAGAAACATTTTGAAACTGACCAATTAAACACACCTCACTTTCTTCAGACAAACGAGTGAATAATGCACATTTCTGAATCGGGATTTGCACAAATGGACTCAAAGAAGAAAGCTTAAAACACAGGTAATTTTGCACAAATTGCAGTTCACACACAATACGTATAAACATACAAATACAGCCAACTTCTTCAAAATAATTACTTTCCTCAAGCATCCCTTGGTTTGATACCTTTCTCAGCAGGGAGCAAAGGACATAGTATTCTTTGGTTCATGCACTAAATTAACATCTTTCAACTGGTTGACCTGTCCTCACTCCCTACCGGTAACTAAGCCCATGTCAGTGCTCAAATTAAATACCCTATCCTTGTGTACCATAAAGCCTATACAGGCTGCAAATTATACTTTATTTATTCAAAAAAATCTTTCAGTACATATAAGAGTCCTAAAACAGTTCAGTACAGCTTTTCCAGAAAAAAACCAAAATGCCTTGGAATTTGACATTCCTCAGAACTTCCCTGCAATTGCAAAAAAAGGTATTCCTTTTAATGCAGGAAACTCTTTACATTCACTTTCAGGCAACAAAAGGTGGCTCAGAACTTAATGGACCCTTGTTATAAGATAAAAGCCCATGTGAACTGCAGTTCATTGGGCCAGGTACAGTGAGATAACCTTACTGGTTGTTGTTCCATTCAGCCATACACACCTCCTGAACATGTTGTGTTGACGCTGAAACACAATAAAGATTGAGGTGATAGTTTCACTGGAAATACTAAGGCAGTCCACCATTTGTCAGAGGATATTTTGGACCTGACATTAAAGAAGACTCTGTATATCTTCCTGTTCAGAGACAGATAAAAACTTTCTTTGTTTGCAAGCCCAAGAGTCAGGTTAAGAATTTCTGAGAATTTCCTAAACCTCACCCTTAATCATTTGTCGATCAGCTATAAAATACATCAACAATTAAGCAAACCAGAACACAACTTATTCTATTTAAATTGTATACTGAGGCTGCTGGCATGCCAAGGGTACCATAGATGCTTTGGATATCTTTAGCACAGGTCATGATGTTTGCTCAGTTCAATCTGCTCCTGTGCCTTATTCCTTCCTCAACCAACATAGAACAAAAGTTAAGTTCGCAGTAATATCACCTGCTATCTATGTGATCACGCTCTGTCCAAATTAGTCGCTGCTTTTATCTACATTACAAAAGATACTACGTTGGCCATAAACTGCTTTGAGGATAGGTAAGGTGCAATGTGTGGATGCAAACCAATGTATTTTGGCTTATGTGCATAAAGCAACCAAAAAGCACCACACAATTTCTACTGGCTTGGATTCACTCCATTTATTTGGTCACTGGGGAAATAAATAGCCAAAGGTAAAATAAAGTACAGACCATGGACTCACCAGATCTGACAGCAACTTGACTGAGTTAGCTGGGGCAGTGGTGTCCTTAAAATCGGCTTCAGTATCACTGAACGGGGGTACATTAAACCTGCCTCTGGACCCCACTCCTAATCACCTCCAGTGATCTTTTCTGGGCATTATGTTGTGGGGATTGGCTTTTCTAAGGTAGCCTCAGCAGTCACTGTTTAAGTGCACAACAATGACCATTTGACAGAGGAACTAAATGGACTGTTAGAGTCACAGAACTGAATGCCAGCCAATATGAGTCAGAGAGAAAATAAAAGACAACAATAGGGTAGCGAAGAGGAATAGAAATTAAAGCAATATCATATCCAGGAGCCAAGTGTTAAAATGGTTACCTGTAATGGAGCACAAGTTTTTAAATCCAGGTCATTAAAACTGAAGAAATTTGGATGCGAGATTTAGTTATGTTTACACGAAAATTGATAAAGTGCAATGCTAAGAAATTTTACCCAATATATTTTAATTTTATGTGAAAGGATTTTTTGTTTTAACTTGCAAGCAATTTGCAAGAGATTATAAATCACAGCAAACCCTGCAGCTGAATTGTTTTTAACTTGCAGAAGTTAATGCTATACTACACAATGTTAACACTCTCTAAACAAGACTTGAAGAATTTTATGGAATTTCACTTCTGATATATCTAGATATCATACAGCTCTTGCACTGTTAGTGTTTTTCCAAATGTGTGGGTAGAGGTGCAATAAAACACCCAGCTGTCTGCATGCATAGTTTCAGCAGAAAATCACAAACGTACTGTATTTGTTCAGAAGTTTAAGTGCCAGCCATCTGAAATTCTCCTCATAAAACACTATCTTAATCAAATAAAAAGATGGCTAACATCGCTGGTAAACATTAATCTCATCGTCAATACAACATGACTTTACAAGACAATGCGTTTTAAAATAGATGATGTATGTACCACAGAAGACCATGAATTATTAATAAAGGGATTAGGCTTTGAATAGACAGCCGTTGTTACGAGGATTTCAAAAAGAGTAACAATCAACATGTGAAATGGACAGCACTATAAATAGAGGTTTGATTCTGTTAAATGTTACTTTGAATATTTTGAGTAATCTGATATTCGGGTCAACAGTGGTTACAAACCTTCCCATTCATCAGAATGGTGGGGAACGGAATCAAAAGTGATGACTACATTTGAAGCTGTGTGGAATAACAATGAAAATTGATGTGAATGCAGTGTCCCCTTTTCATGTGTTGGGACACCAAACACAGAAAAAAAAAGACATTACATTTTGAGATAAACTCTATCAACTTGCAGAGTACTCAAACTTACAAAGGAAAGATACAGTGTTTTGTAACTCTCAATTCTGTAATTACTAATTTTCACCCCTTAACGAAGAAACCTTTGTTAATGGAGGGCAATTATCTATAGGAGTTGTAAGGGATTGGCACTTCCTTTATCCAAGCCTCGAATGCACTTCAATGAAAGACGGTTATGTATCCACCTCCAACACCCAATTGAAAAACAGTTTATTGTTTTCTCTTCAACATTTAAGATTTTAAAAAGCCCCTTTCTAAATACATATTATTATTGTAACGTTTCAAATTTCATTGACTATTTTATATCGGCAATTGCAGTCTCGACTTCAATCCTAATTCCACTCAAGAGCCTTAACTTTAGTCATTTTAGAAATTCATTGCCTTCTATGATTTTTTTTCCTTCTTTCTTCCAAAAAAAGTGATCCGCTAGAAAAAGAAGCAAATTTTATTTTTATATTTTCGACCTTGAAAGGGAAGAGTCATAGTGGACTCATAACATTAAATCGATTACTCTCTATGTAGACTTAAGAACTTTGTTTTTATTTACGAAAAATATCGACCCTGTTAACAGAAGATTACAAACTGAGGAACAAACTTCTGGAGTTACTGCTTTTTGCAAAGCTGCTCCAGCCCACATAGATTCAAAATGCTCAAATACCTAGAGTAAAAACATTGAAGTCTGAAATTTGATAATGAGCATTTCAGTCAGTTGGAATTTGTCAAGCTGGCCAACATGAAAAGTTTGTATCATCTTCACTTGTGCATTCGTAACAATTAAGATGAATTTTGTCTGGTCAAACTAATATCTGTAACAGTCAATACATTGCAAGCACTGTTAAAATTGCAGCAAAGTGGAGATCCAATATGGCAGCGACCCAGCAGGTCTGAGTCTGCAGAGCTCTGCCCAAGTCTCAGGCAGAGTGGGATGCCCACCCTCACTTCGCCTGTTAAATTACTTAAAATAGTTGTAGAAGCATGCTGCAGAAGCATGATCGAGAAACTCGGCAGCGTGTTGGAGCGGCAGAGCAATGGGCCGCAGCCTTAGAGACTGCTGATGAGTCATCAGTGGGTCAGGTCCGGGCTCTGGAGCAGCGAGTCCGGACCCTTGAGGAACACATCGATGAGAATCGAGGTCGTCGGAAAAGTATTCAGTTGCTGGGCCTTCCCAAACAGGAGGAGGAAGGCCAGCTTGTGTAGTTTCTGGAGCAATGGCTCCCACAGCTGTTTAAACTGGAGTCAGAGTTGGGCTGGGTGCGGGTTGAGCGGGCCCACTGGGTCGCTGTGCGTAAGCCAGGGTTGGACTGGCGCCCCCCCCTGTCCTCGGCTGACTTCAATACTACAGAGAAAAACAAATGTTGCTGAAGGCCTCCAGAATCTTGGAGAAGGATCCCCATGCCATGATGTACAAGGGCTCCAAGATAATGTTGTTTCAGGACTTTTTTCCAGCTGTGGTCAGCAAGAGGGCATTTGACGAGGCGAAGAAGCGTCCGTGAGACTTAAACATTCAATACTCCATGTGATATCCAACAACGCTGCGCTTCAATCATGGAGGATCTGTATATAACTTTGGATCACCAGAAAAGGTAAAAGAATTCCTGGACGCTCTCAAATAGACTGCGGGACTTGAACTGTATGGACAATGACTTTATTTTGCCCCCTCCCTTTGTCTTTCCTTGTTCCTCTCTCTTTCTCTCTCTCTTTTGGAAGGGGTGGGGGGGGGGTGTGGGGGCTCGTTCCTTATTCTTTCTTTAGTCTCTTATCTATCACTCACGTGGTTTATTTGATTATTGGGGGATGTCTCAGAGTGGGTTTTTTTTCTTATTTAGTTGCTTCATACTTGCTGGGATTGTAATTTTGTAATCTTATATATTGTTATCTTGTGCTGTTTTGTTAAGTATATTTAGGTGATAGCATGGGAGGGTGGTTGGGTCGCCCACTTTCAACTTCTATTTTATAAGATACTGGAATTTATTTATTTTAATTTGTAATGCCTGGGTCAAGGGCAGGACTCTAGCTGGAGAGGTTATGGAAGGTAGTAGTGCCCCCTGTGAGTAAGGGGGGAAATCTCCCTTTAAATATACTTTATATTATTTTTATTTAGGAGTAGTCCTTAGTTGTTTAGATTTAACAGTTTTAAAGAGTTTTTTTAAATATGTGAATTGTTTTTGGTCTGTATTCAAAGTCTTTTGGGTGGGATTCTTCCTCCGGCTTGCCTGGATGATCATGGCGAGCCATTCGTTTGGGTGGTGCACGTGGAACGTCAAAGGGAGCCACTCGCCAATCAAAAGGAAAAAGATATTATCAAGTCTTAAAAAGAAAGGGTTGACGTCGCTCTCTTACAGGAGACACATCTACTTGATAAGGAGCACCCGAAGCTGCAACAGAGTGGGTTTGACTAGGTGTTCTTTTCATCTTTCAGCTCAAAAAGTAGGGGAGTAGCCATTCTTATTCCGAAGAATCTTCCCTTCCAAATGCTGAGCCAGATAAAGGAAGAGTCTTGATGGTATATATTGATTAAAGCCTTAATTTATGGAGAGGAATGCGGGATTTTGAATCTTTATTGCCCTCCGGCACACCCTTTTAAATATGTCATGGAAGCATTCTCTAAGTTGATGGCTCTCGCGATCCGCCATACAATTATAGGGGGAGATTTTAATTGTATCCTTGACCCAGAGATGGACAGGATACCTAGGAGCTCTGCAGGCATACCTTTGAGATCGAGGCAGCTGGGGGATCTGAATAGGGAGTTGGGGCTGGTAGATGTGGGGAGGTGTCTCCATCCTGAGGGTAGAGACTTTACTTTCTATTCTAACTCACACAAGTGCTATACCAGAATCAACACTTTTTTGTCCCCTCGATCCTTTTGAACTCGATATTGTCTTGTAAAGTAGGTAATATAACTATTTCTGACCATGCTGCAGTATATATGGAGGTTAAGACTAGTGATGATGGGATAGGTCCCCGACACTGGCACATGGACCCTTTTTTGTTGGAGGATAGCAAGTTCATAAAATATTTTTCACAGGAATTTAAAATCTTCTGGGATATCAACTCAGGCACAGCCAGTAACCCCTCGACGATGTAGGAGACGGCAAAGGAGAGGCATGGTCACCTCATATTCTGCGACCCAGAAAAGACAAAAGGGAGAGCAACAGCATCTGCTCGAGGCTCGCCTTAAGGCAGCTGGGACAGCGTATGTTGATAGGCCCTCCATTATTAAACTACAGCAGCTCACAGCCCTTTGGCCAACCTTGAATACCGCATTTTCCCAAACAGCAAAGAGGGAGATATGATTCGCAAAGCAGAGGCTATTCGAATACGGCGATAAGCCTGGCAGGTATCTAGCGTACCTTGCCAGAAAGAAAAAGGCTCCACAAGCCATTACATCTATTAGAGTGTGTACTGGTACCCTGAATTGTAATCGTAAAAAGATCAATGCAGCCGATAGGAAGTACTATTTTAAATTGTATAAGTCGCAGGACTGTGAGGACAGACGAGGAAGATGGAATCTTTCTTTAAAAATCTGGACCTCCCAGGTCAAACCTCGGAGCAGGTGTCATTCTTGAATGCCCCCCTGGCAACCCAGGAAGTACAGAAAGCGGTGAAGCAGCTTCAGAGTGGCAAAGCGCCTGGACCAAATGCATTCCAGGCTGAGTTTTATAAATAATTTATCAGGGAACTGGCCGGACCATTTATAAATATATATAACTGGTCATGTAGTCAGGGTTGCCTCCCACCTTCGCTGAGAGAAGCAAATATTTCTCTAATTCTTAAGGGAAAGACCCCAAAAGACTGCTCCTCATATAGACCCATATTCTTGTTAAATGTGGATTTTAAAATTCTCTCAAAAACATTAGCATTAAGACCGGAGAGGGTCTTACCATTCATTATAAAAGAGGACCAGACAGGGTTTATAAAGGGTCGCAGATCAACCAATAACATTAGAAGAGTCTTAAATATGGTACAAACCTGCCTGCAGGGAGTGATACTGGGTTTAGTTGTCTCCCTTGTTGCAGAGAAGGCATTCAATCGGGTAGAATGGCCATATCTTTTTTGTACTCTGGAATGGTTCGGCATTGGAGAAGTCTTTGCTAAATGGGTTTCAGTATTATATAACGATCCCAAAGCAACGGTGATCACCAATGGTTTAATTTAGTCTCGGCAGAGGCTGTCGTCAGGGGTGTCCTCTCTCACCATTATTATTTACGCTCGTGATTGAGCCGCTGGCGGAATGTATATGAACTGACCCTAACATAACGGCTCCGGAGGTTGGATCGGGCAAGCACAAAATTAGTCTCTATACGGATGATGTCCTCCTTTCCTTAAGTGATCCTTTGACATCTGTGCCCCACCTAATTCAGGTGACCAATTTATTTGGTATTTGGTATTTATTTGGTCAATTTTGTGAAATCTGAGGCCATGCCGTTGGGAGGCCTTGCCAGTATATCCAATTTTCCGGACGGATCCGGTTTTCCCTTTCGATGGTCACTCGAAGGTTTTCTGTACTTATCTATTTTGTTACTCCGGCATTTGGTCAGCTATATAAAGTGAATTATACACACTTATTAGGGAAAATAAGACAGGAACTTCAACACTGGGAAGATCTCCCTATATCTTGGTTAGGTAGAGTAGCTTTATTAAGATGAATATTTTACCTAGTCTTTTATACCCTATGAGAATGCTCCCCTTAATGCTGCTGAGACAGGCATTGCGTAAGCTTTATGGTTGGCTCGGCTCCTTTATTTGGAGTCATAGAAGGCCCCTTATCAAATTAGAAAAGCTGTAGCTTCCACAAGTAAGGGGAGGGCTGGATTTTCTGGATTTCAGGAGGTACCAGTTGAGCTCCCTATTATCTTATGTAGCTGATTGGGTCTCTTGTGACCCACAAACAATCTGGTTAGATATTGAGGTCTCCCAAGCAAAATGTCCCCTCATCAATTTACTATTTATAGACAAGATCAGAATTATTATGGATTATTGTAAAATCCCTATTGTATTAAATACAATAAAAAGCCTGGAGGATAATGTGACAAGACAAGGGTAACCTGCAAAAAACACCTCCGCTTATACCCCTTTAGTGGGAACATTAGGATTCCAGCCACGGCTGACCGATGCTATATTCAAAATCTGGGAGTCCTGTTTGGGAGATCTGTTCGATGGGGAGGTTATGATGTCCTTTAAGCAGTTATGCCAGAAGTTTGGGCTGCCCAGCAAGGAGCTCTTTTAGTATTTTCAAATAAGAGACTTTATACAAAAGAAGACCACACTGATAATCAACCCTTATAAATCGGATAGGAAAAGGAGTGTGCTTCGGCCGATGGGTCCGCCCTCAGAGAGTACTCCCTATCACCGACTTTGCAATAAAGGTATCGAAGGACATGGAATGGTTATATAAAACCTGGAGTCAAGAATTAGGGTGGGAAATCTCCTTAGAAATGAGGGAGGACGTCTGGGAAAATGCCAGGAAGATTGCTATCTGTAACAGAACTCAGGCAAATCAATTGAAGATACTCCACAGGGCTCACATAGCACCTGAACAACTTGCAAAGTTCAAGACAATCTCCGAAGTGTCCTAAATGCAAAATTGAAGTTGGCAGTCTCATGCATTGTCTGTGGACATGCCATAAGATCCACAGGTATTGGGACAGAGTAATAAATGCCTTGACAAAGATTTTTGGTACGGAGATTGATTTGGACCCAGTGTCCCTACTCTTTGGCTACTGGGATTTCCCCTCTTTGGATGTATGCGGGAGGAAATTATTCACTATCTTTTCCTTTTGTAAGAGGAAAAATATTTTAGTGAATTGGGTATCCAAAGGTCCCCCAGGACTCTAGTACAGAGAAGTCATGGAATATATCCCCCTTGACTTCCTTACGAATATGGTGCACCAAAAAACAGAATTATTTTATAGAACATGGCAGCCCTTTTTGAACTATACTGACGCAGATATTTCGGCCATATTGTCCAGGGCCTTTGTTTAGTCGTGGTAATGATTCCGGCTGGTTCGGGGGCCCCTGGGAGGAGGAATCCCGTATAAATATGGGTTTGTTATGACTTGATATAAATCTATTTTGAGTAGGTATTTAGTTATTTGTTTACTGTTAGTAATGTATGATGCCCTATTTTATGTTTTGGTTGTTTGCAGAATAGATTAGTTAAGTTTTCTTTTTAAATTTCATATTGATGCCGTTACTATATTGTAAAGTGGAATATACTAGTTTGTATTATTTTTGTAACTTTGTAAAAAATCTTTAAAATCTTCTTATTCATTAAAAATATCTATTTAAAAAATTGCAGCAAAAAATTTCATGAAAGCTGAATCAAGTGTCATACCTACTGTGACGATGCTGTCCCTTTAAAAAGGTTATTTTGTCCTTTTATTTGAAGAAATATCATAAAGGCAGAGGTGCCAAAGAGTCTAGCCTAACAAAGGAAGGGGAGTGGCCAGTTCTCCCAGTTCAGATTTTTGTCTCATTTGTTTTTTTTTGTAGCTACAGCAGTCACAAGATGTGAGTGTCCATGGGAGTTGCAAGCTTCAGTAAAGAATTCCTCTGACTTTCTTCTAAAATGTCTCTTTGAAATTTGTTCCCTCCTGCCTGTAAGAATCTGTGTTAGAATTTACTTTTTGGTCAAGGGGTATGCTTACAGGATGTTACTGTATTGGAACAATTAATTAGTAATCGTTACTGTATCAAGTCAGTTAAGTTTTTCGCAGTTGTTATTCTATCTTCCACTTTCTTTTGATCATGTTTTAATTGTGGTGTTTACATAAATTTTGTTTTACTTAAATCCAAGTTGTTTGACGGCTGCATCACACCTGGCACACCCACTTCACATCCGCCTTTAAAATAAGAAAAGTCAGGGTCTGAGCCAACTCCTTAAAATAGTTTGAGGGGGTCTGGCCTGGTCCATAACACTACAGTTGAAAGTAATTAATTATCTTAATGCCCGTTTTTCAGGATTTATCATTGCCAGCCAAGAATGGCAAACAGCAGCTTTTTTTCAAACCCTATTATTGATAACTACACTTCGTCAGGAAATTCATAAACAAGCAAGTCATGAATAAATTACTGCACTATGCACAAAGGAAATCAATAGACTGATATACAACCTAAATTTGATCTGCAAATTTATTTCCCTTAGAGGTTGAAGTTCAAAGTACAGAAAACTGCAGCTAAATGCCCCAGGAGTAGCACTTTGCCTCATGTCAACGAAAGATTGCGGCAGAAATACCCACCACTCTCCCTTTGCACCGACTTTACTCCTTAGAAACATGATAATTTATATACCAACAGAACTTATCCAAATGCATGCTTTCTGCAAACACTCTGAAAAATATTCAATAGGCACAGAGCAGATAAATTGTTAATACAGCCAGGCGACATCTGTATTACTAACACTTTGTAGTATAGACACACATGAAAATTTTACTCTTTTGTTGATTTGTGTTTCGATTTTGATTATTGACCTTGATAATTTTTTGTAGCAGCAACTAGAACTTCACTGTTTTTGAAAAAGAAAGTAGACAAGTCGGAGGCTGGAAGAACACAGCAAACCAGGCAGCATCACGAGGTGGAGAAGTCAACGTTTTGGATAGAAGGGTTATACCCGAAACTTTAACTTATCGATCTCTTGATGCTGCCCAGCTTGCTGTGTTCTTCCAGCTTCCTGATTGCCTACTTTGGATTTCAGCATCTGCAATTTTTTTGTCTCTTTGAAAAAGAAATATCCAGAGCAAACAGAATTCAGGTTTTTAAAAGCAAGAGTTAGGGAATGACTGAAAGTTTTTGAATCCAATCATCTGATATGAACCATGAAAAGAATTTCAAAATCATAAGATATGTAAACTCAAAACAGAAGGAAAATAAGATCAGAAAGCGCTGAATAGCAGGTCTGACATCAGTGAAGACAGAAACAGAGTTTACAACAATTCTGAAAAATTCATATTGTACTCAAAATACTAACTCAGTTTCTGTTTCTATAGATGCTGCCAGATCTACCGAGTTTCTCCAGCACTTTGATTTTACTTCATCTCCATTGTCCCACCGTTGTGATTCGGGATTTTTATAAGCCAATCATAAAAGTTCTGAATTTTCCTTCCCTAAGTCTCCCACTACTTTCTGCTCCATTTAAGAAATAGCTTTTGGTCTCTTGAAATCCCTATATTTACTCCATGTCAAATTTTTGAGAGATTATACAGTGCCTTTAATCTAGAGAAAAATCTGAGGAGTTTACTGTATTTTGTTTACAATATAGATTAGACCAAGCAGTCTTGATGCGTCAAATGATCAGTTTTTATGCTGTGGCATACAATGACCCCATTTAAGCAGAAAATGTTGCTTGATCCTCGAACATATTGTTACGTACAATCAGAATTATGCAGTACAGGAAAGCCCTTTGGCCCCTCACGTCTGTATGGCTAACATGGTCAGAGAATGTTTGCAACTGACTTTTGGTGACCTAAATAACTGTTACGACGCGGAGGTCGAACCCTTCTGTTCATTAAACCCAAACAACCAGAAAAGCTCATCAATGTCTCAATCTGTTAATGTGTGTGTGAGTGACAGAGAACTCCTAACTTCTACTATTTAAAGAGAAATAACAATTTCATTTAATAGTGAACACTAAACCAAAACTATTCAAAAAATCCAAGCCCCCCTTTTTCTTAACTACATACGATCTGACCCCAACTCTTAAAATAAATGCTGTTCCAATACCACAATTAATAAGCATTACACTAATCTCAAGACAGTCTCTGATTCTCCGCTGTGTTCAGTCTTCTGTTTGACCTTCATCCGTTGACAGAGTATATTTAAAGGAAAAGGTAACTTTTAACAGAGTGCTTTCTTATTTCTTTGACAGCAAGATGTTAGACAGGCAGTCAGCTCTCCAGCTCTGTAATAGTCACTCTCTGACCAATTTTCAAAACACCTGCAATTTTTTTTTTACACCCCCCAACATCGTACCGTTTTATTAGTCCGATGTTGTCAAAACAATAAGTTCAAACTCAACTGGATTTTAGTATCCTGGGCATAATATAAACTAAAAGGCAGCACAGTGGCTCAGTGGTTAGCACTACTGCCTCACAGCACCAGGGACTTGGGTTCGATTCCTCCCTCGGGCAACTGTCTGTGTGGAGTCTGCACATTCTCCCCATGTCTGCATGAGTTTCCTCCAGGTACTCCAGTTTCCTCCCACAATCCAAAGATGTGCAGTCAGATGAATTGGCCATGCTAAGTTGTCTGTAGTACATTAGTCAGGGGTAAATATATGGTAGGGGAACAGGTCTGGTTACTCTTTGGAGGGTCAGTGTGGACTTGTTGGGCCGAAGCATCTGCTTCCACACTGGAGGGAATCTAATCTAATCTGGTTAAATTCAAATTATTGTCAAAACAGCAATCAAAACTCAGGTATCCATTTAACAGCTAGTTGTTCTTTGTATCAATTTTGGAACAGCTCATCTCCCAGCCTTTCCATTCGGACAACTAAGCCTGCACTTGAAGTTTACTTCAATATTCAGAAAACATTCTATTTTACAGTGAGCATACATGTTTTCGACTTCATAATATAAGTACTGCATGCAAAATTCAAATTTTGTTAATTACTTCCAAGACTCCATGGTACTTTTGAGGAGTAAATCAGTGCCTTTTTAGAAATTTTAACAAATGTATAACTTAACAAATGCAGTAACCTGAACTCAAGTTATTCAAATCAGTATAAATTTCAAAGAAATCAGGAGTTCAGCTTCAAAAGACAGAAGAATTTACTACAATCGCATTGCAAAATATTACTTAAAATAGAGAACAAATGAAGAATTTGAGGTGCACAGGAATTGAGACGTTCCAGACATAGGTCACAAAAAGTAAGTATGCAGGTTATCAGGAATCCTAACGGAATGCTGTCCATTATTATGAGAGCAGCTGAATATAAAAGTAAGGATGCTAATTTCAGTTGGAGAGGGCACTGGTGGGACCATATCTTGAATAGCAAATGCAATTTTGGCCTTCATATTTTAGTAAAAATCTAATTGCATTGGAGATGGTTCAAACAAAATTTATTGGACTGATGAAAGCAAAATATAGCGGATGATAGAAATCCAAAGAGAAAATTTAAAATGCTGGAGAAACTCAGATCTGACAGGATCTGTCGGAAGAGTAACATTACTCTGAAGATAAACATGTGACTCAAACATTAAATCTCTCTACAAATGCTGCCCGACCTGCCGAGTTTGTCCAGCATTTTATGTTGCTGTTATACTAGACTAACACGTGGAATATATCTTCTAAGAACAGGTTGGACAAACTGGGCATGTTTCTGCTGGGACTTAAAAGTGTGAGGGGTGACTTGATTGAAGTAAATAGAATCCAGTATTGACAAGGTGGATATAGAAAGGATGCCTCCTCTTGTGGGTTAGTCCAGAACAAGGGGACACTCTTTAAAAATTAGGGGCTGCCTTTTCAGTGCAGGGAGCAGGAGAATTATTGTTTTGCCTTGCCATATTTTTTCTTATTTCTTGGAACTAAAAGCTGAAATTGAAGTTGGACTGCGATAACTGGAATAACAGAAAGCTTTGTGCAGTTGGAAGAACTATCCTATGCAATGTTGTTTTTGTTGAAGCAATGAGGAGAAACTCAAGACTGAGCAGCACTGAGAAGAATCTTTTGAGTTAAGGAAATTCTGCATAAATGCCTCTGATTGGTTGAGCTGCAGCATATTAAAAAGTTTTAAGTGGCAAGAGCAGCACAGAGTGAAAAACATCCAGAACCTGCAAACAGAAAACAACCACCACTCCTTCATTTTTCCAGTGTGGTGAAAAAAGGCTAAAGAAAAGTTGAAAGAAAGAACGAGGACAAGAAAAGGCACAAATTCATCTGATGACCAATCCAATTGAAGATCAACTATATCCCGAGAGATAACAACATATCACAACTGTAAAAATCAAAACGGAGCAAGAGGAAAATAACTTTTCACAACATGGTCTGGAATTTTTATGTCCCCAATTTTGCTTACCCTGCATATAATCTTTTTCCGCCAATAGAATGTATGTTAAACCATTTTTCTGTTATGCATCTTAATTGTGATTAAGATTGCATGTATTTGGGTTTTAACATATAATTTATGTTGTGTAAATTAGAAATTTGTTCCTTTCACTGCTCGTTATCGCTAAATATGTTTCAATAAATGGAGGTATTTTAGATGTTACTCAAAAAAACCTATGTGAATTGCTTTTGGCCTCAGTAGCAGTCAGTCAGGTAAATTAGTAAACTTTGTGGTCTCAATGAGGTTTTCTACACTTCTGCATGTGGTGATGGTTTTTGGAACAGTGGGACAGGATTATTTGCATATTTTGCCCAGATAAATCATGACAGGGAGCTCTGCAACTTACGAACTGTTTGTCTCAGAAGGTAGAAAAGTGAGATCATGAAATATTTTTAAGGCAGTGGCAGATATGTTCTTGTTCGGCAAGCAAAATAAAAGGTTATTAGGGATATATAGGAATGTGAAATTTGAAATGCAAACAGACCAATTCCAATGGCGAAGCAGGCTCGAAGGAATACATAGTCTTCTACTGCTCCTCTTTTAATGAATACTTTCTAAAAATCTATAATTTCCATTTGTAACATCTGCAAAATGTACATAGTTGGCTATTTTAGTGGAGTCTTCAGTAATTCCAGCATCCACGTTGAGTTTAAAACCCACCAAAATCAGAGCATACCAACATATCAACAAAAACAAGAGTGGGTCACTCAGTCCTTTGAGCCTGTTACACCATTCAACAAGATGTGATAGTAACGTCAAATCCACATTTATGCATACCTCCTGTAACCTTTCAACACCTTAGCAATCAATAATCTATTCACCTCGGCCATAAAAATACAGAAAGATCATGCATCTACTGACCATTCAAGAGGCAATGTCCACAAGGTTACCTAATCGTTTGAAATACCAGGGATGAATTTGATTTGATTTGATCAATTCTCTCATCACAAGACTTGCAGCAAAAGTTTGTGATATGAAACATAATAGGAAAATACTGCACCTTATCTGTGATTCGTTCCGACTCATCCCCTGTTGGGTGGAGGATACCAATCTCTCCTGCAGTAAATGCCGTGTCTGTGGTGGATGACGACCTTGGTCTGTACTGATGCTGCTGCAAAATTGCAGTCAGTGAACTGTCCTGAGGTGCCTTTCGGGCAAGATGTGGACTCCCTTTCTGGGTTTCAGTTGGTCCACTTTTTGACCTTCTGCTACTGCTATGGAGGCTGGCTCCTCTTTTGATGGATGGTCTCGATCGAATCTGTTGCAAGACTCTGTTGAAGGCTGTGGGACGGGCAGGAAGATCATGGAGGGACATGGCATAAGAGACTCGGTGCATCTCAGGAGATCTTTCCTTTTCATCTGCAGAATCATGATCAGAGTGTCCATGAGGATGGTGGTAAAGTTGAGAAGATTCTTGCATACTCTGATCGCGCTCCCGAGACCGCTTTCGGTGATGGAAAAGTTGCTTCAGACCATGTCCAAACATACCACCTGAACCACCTCCTTCAGATAGCTGCTGAATTTTCTTTAAAATAAGAAGAATAAAAATATTAGATCCACACCCTCGGACATTTGTTTCCACTCTACCCTACATACCTTATCCCAAAAACAGCCCCCAAAGCACCATACTTCATTGTTCAACATTAACCATGAAACAAGTTTGGTCCCAGACTTCTGCTCACACCAATCTTTTAACATTCTGTTCATAGGAACAAAACAAAATCAAAGAATATACTCCAGTGAAAATAGTGAACATAGACTTTCTGAAATTCTGATGTCAACAATTTTTCTTCCTTGTCTGTTTTCTACTGAAGTGGATTATACTGGGATACTGGTAGCAATCTATTCAATTTATTCCAGTACAGTGTTTGAGGCTGTTTTTGGCACTGATCACTTTTGGAGAACTGGGGTATAGATACTGCCCCACAGAAAAGAAAACCTGGCTGAAGAAGGTTGTAAGCCTGGAACAATTTATGGAATGGGGAAGAGGAGAGGATATAAAAACAATTTGCCACACTTTCCACAACTTTCTACACTTTGCTCACAGAGTTCCACAACAGCATCCGAGTATCATGCTCAAATGGTTCATTTCCACATGAGAACTTAGGCAGGTAACAGCAAATGTCATGGTCTATTCAGTTGTGATATACTCCCTGTTGTTGAATAGTGTATCGACCAAGTCCGTCAACTGAGCACCATACATGGACACTTTTCAACAGGAGTAACCACATGCAGGAACGCCAGGCCATTTAATTTGTTGCTTGCTTCCCAACCCTAGTGTGCTGAAACCAACTGCTTTATTTGTTAGATTGGATAAGATCCATATTTATTGTCACTGAACATATTTTTCTTAAAATGTCAGACATAAAAATATAATGTTAACATCTTTCCTATGCTTCTGAATGATTATGAACTTGTACAATCAGTCAATTGCTCCAACTAGATTGGGGTCTTGAGTGCATTTTATCAGCACAGATATGAATGCATAATTGCAGACAAATACAACAGACATAACTGGATTACAGTCAACATTTCACCTGTAATTTGGGTAGAGGTAAACTGTATTTAGGAATATTTACAAGATATAAATATATCTTGTTATTTATTGCAAAACTTTGTTTGTCATTGAACTCAGACTTTTATCAAAGCAATCTAGTCTCAAAATATAGACTCTGCTTTGATTAACTGCTGTTATAATTATTGACAGCGGTACTGGGTGTGTGCCAACTTACAAACTTTATTTACACAAAGTGAAGATGAATTTCTTCAAAATAAAATCATTTCCTTCTGAAATGGTATAGCTGGTGAGGTTTCATGTCCTTTGCCTGGTCTGTGTTGAACAGGATTACAGTCGGTGGGACACTCCATTGAATTTCTGCAACTTCAGGTTTGGAAAGAATACATGGAGGGAAATTGCAGAAATATATCAAATATAGTAAAGTGATGCCTTCACCCATAGTCATAGAAGAGCAGTCATAACTACCCTTCAAAACTGGGAATGCCAGTAAAAGAATCAAATTGCAAGCAGATCAAGAAAATTTACTCATGTATGCAGATACAGAACAAAGAGGATTTTCAGTTCTGATTTAAAGAGCTTTAACTTAAAATGTTAATTCTTTCACCTGAAACAGATCCTGCCTGATCTGCAGAGTCTTTTCAGTATTTTCTACTTTAATGACAATAGGAATTTAACTGCCTGCCTGACAATTCTGAGGCATGTTTTACATTGGAGCTTTATTGTTATATAAACTTAAGTAGTCATATGACTGGATTGCAGTCTATTCTGATTTCTTTTTGCAAAACACTCCCGGTCATAAATACCAAAAGTTGACATAATTAGAAAAAATACTTTCTCTGGTAAACCATCAAATTGGTGCTAGTCTATCTACTGGGTGGCTCAACTACTTTTCGCACTCAAGATGTCCTTGATCATCAAGCTCAATGCCTCCAAATTCATTTCTGCAGTATAGCTATGACAAGTTGAACAAATATATCCCATCTCAACAACTCAGAATTCCTTTATAACCACTTTTAGCATAATATAAACAAGGTCACTGAACCAAATCCATTGTTTATGATAAAATAAACTGATTAACACTGTTCTGCAAGATAAAACAATGATTGAAATACATAAAATTTAGCCTTCAGTAATTGCCCTCTATGATATATTTTACAGTATACCAGCCTGGCACATTTGCTGCAGAAAATATAACTCAGAACAGAAGGTAGAAAAAAAATACTGGGAGTACTTCTGTCCTTCTAAGAAGAAAAATCCTATCGCCCAGCAATATCTCACTCACCCAGGAGAATAAACTATTAATTAATACACAAACCAAATTAACTGAATTATCAAACACAGATTCTGGACATATACTGGTTAACTCAACCCTCAGGTTAAATGAGAAGCAATTTAGCATATTAAAATAAAAACAAAGAACTGTGGTTGCTGGGAATTCGAAACAAAAACAGAAATTGCTGGAGAAACTCAGCAGGTCTGGCAGCATCTGTGGGGAGAAAGCAGAGTTAACATTTCAAGTCACTGGACTCAAAACGTTATCTGTTTTCTCTCTACAGATGCTACCGAAACATGCAGAGGTGATGTGTATTTTAGGTCAAGCAGTTCAACCAATTTGGATGGAGAAGAATGGAACACAAGATGTTGATAAATAACAGGAGTTCTATCCCTCCCATTACCATCCTCATCATGAGTGGCAAAAATCAACATGAAAATAAAATAAAGAAGATGTTTTATTCATGACATTGTCCAGAGCTATTGCTCCTGCCAATTTCTTATTTACTGTAAGGCCTGAGAGTTGAGCAAATAACCGTTGCTGAGGGGAAGAGAACTTTGACTTACAATGAAGCTTCCCCCCGGTGACATCTTTCACAACTTGTCTTGGCAAGCTGATGGAAGTGGTAATGCAGCACTCACCTCCATATTACACCAAGGCCTACACCGTATTCTTCCAGCACATTCTTGCCCATTGAGTTGTCACCTTGTTCCATCTCTCTCACCGCTCTTCTAAGAGCTTCTTCTTCTGCCACCTTCTCCAGCACAGCAAGAAGTACCCATTATGATACGTTCACTGCTTGCACCAATACGCTCCTTATCCTTAATTTCAACCTCCATCACAACTTATCAGCTCTCTTGCTTCACTCATGACCCTCTTAACCTAAAATGTCTCGCTCCATATAAACTCACCAACCAACATTCACCCATCTGCATTTTACAATCTCACTTCATCTTGCTCGTTCTTCCATTACAACTGCAGCCCTCATTTCTAATCCTTCATGTCCAAGGAAAGCAGACTTGAAAGGAAATGGGGGATAAGTGGTTTAGACTGCCAAATCTGGTCAGACCACAGGGTTCTTGCTATTTGTAAGATATGTTTCATAAAAATCTGAAAAAGTCATGGAATGAAAATGGGGGATTTATTTTCCCTCAGAATGCATGAATTAATTTTCAACAACACACTAAAATAATATTTTAAATATGTAATAGCTGAATAACTAACAGAAATTGATTTCTAATTAAATAAGGACTATAACTAAATGAGGAATAGAGGTAAAGAATAGTGTGGACCCACTGTATAGGTACGGATCTCTTCCACAAATGGCAGTGGATGCTGAATCAGCTGTTAATAAAAAAATCTCTCTCAGATTTAATATTCAAGTGTTAAGGGATACAGTAAAGTAAATGGAGATCGGCCACAAATCAGCCATGATCTCATTGAATGGTGGAACAGGCTTGAAACGCTAAATGTCCTACTCCTACTCATATGTATCAAAACTGATGCGTTCAAGGTCATAAATTACATTCTATCAGAGTATGGAAAAGGCAAACTCAGTAGCCTTTTCAGAGACACATTTCACCACACTATCCTCCTCCAACATCTCTCCAATGCTATCTCATTGAAAGGGGCTGCTGTCACCTGGTTCCATTCTTATCGATCAAATCAAATGACTTGTATTGGATTTCTTTTACTTCCAACACAGTTACCTCTGGTAACAAATTCTTGGTCCTCTCCTATTTCCCAAGTTATATTGTCCAAAGGCACAGCTCCAATGTATACATGTAAGCTAACAACACTGAGGTCTGCCTCATCACCGCCTATATTAATTCAATTATTGTTCCTAAATTATCAGTCAGTTTATTCAACATAAAGTACCAGGTAAGCAAAAATATCCTCCAGCAAAATATTACAAAAACGGACACCATTTTTTTCAGTTCCTGCTCCAATCTTGGTTCCCTGGCACTCATCTGAGATTAAACCGTTGTATTGACAACCTACATGTAACATTTGATTCCAAGATAAGCAACTGATCTCACCCATGTCATTATCGAGCCTTCTCATTTCTGCCTCTGTAATATCACTTGACTTTGACCCTACTCCAGTTCATCATCTCACTTCTGTCTTTGTTACCTCTAGACTCAACAATTCCGATAGATTCCTAGCTGGTCCACCGCATTCTGTCTTATGCAAACTGGAGCTCAAGCAAATCTATGTTGCCAGTGTATTAACACCCAGCAAGTCCCTCTCACCACTTAACATAATGGCTCCTCATCCAAGCAACATCCAACATCTTTATTTTTAAATTTTCATCCTCATTTTGAAGTCCCTCCATACCATCATTAAAATCTCTAAAATTTCCTCCAACTCCACAATCCCCCAAGAAAGCTGCACTCCTCAAATTCTGGTCTCGAGGTCATGTCCAATTCCAACTGTTCCACCATTTACGGACATTTTATTAGCTGCCCAGATATTGAAGTTCCAGTAGACTCTCTCTACACCTTTGAGCCAAACTCCCTCACTTTCCTTCTTTAAGATATTCCTTATGTCATACTTCTATGACAAGCTGTTTCATAGCGCCAGGGACCTGGGTTTGATTCCAGCCTTTGATGACTATGTGGATGTTGCAATGTTCTCCCGATGTGTTTCTGCCAGGAGCTCTGGTTTCCTCCGACAGTCCAAAGGTCTACAGATTAGGTGGACTAGCCATGATAAATTACTTCATAGTGTCCTAGGTTGTGTACTGAATCTGGGAAGGATAGTATTCAGAGGGTCCGTGCAGACTCGATTCCCAAATTGCCTCTTCCTCCACTGTATGCATTCTATGATATCATACCTTTTTATAATCCTGCTATGTTCCTTTGGGTCATTTCATACCATGAAAGGCTCTACAGTGATTAAAAAGCCAATCAAATTCCCAATTTCAGGTTTGTTGCAATTGCAAATACACCAGTTTTTTCTAAGATATTCTGCAATAAAACCAAACTAAATAACCAATTTATTATTTCTGAATCCTTCAGTTATATTTCTATGCTCATTAAAAAGAGACATGTCAGATTTTACTCCAGCAGATTTTGTCCAAAAAGTCAGAATAGTGCAAGCAATGGTACCAAATAGTGTTAACTACTAAAATACCAGAGCTGGACACTCAAGTTATGCTATTAGTTCAAAGGCAGTAGACACCGTAACTTGAAGATCCAATGTACCTCTTAACCCATATAGTGGAATTCACACCACAAACTGAATTATCTCTACAGAAAAAAAAAAGTCAGCCAATCTGATCATCTTGCATGATTCTGCAATGGCTGTTAAGTATTAGAACAATGGAACCGAAATGCAACATTTCAGAACAACAGACAATGTCTTGACCTTGTTCCTGCCTAGATTGAAGACTAAGCATGTAGCTAAAAGAAATAAATAACTGTAGATGCTGAAAACCTGAAACAACAGAAATTGCTGGAGAAACTCAGCAGTTCTGACAGCATCTGCGGAGCGAAAGCAGAGTGGATGTTCAGGTACAGTAATCCTTCTTTAGACCAGACTCTAAACACTGACTCTTCTTTCTCTCCACAGATGCTACCAGATCTGTTGAGTTTCTCCAGCAATTTCTGTTTGTGGAAGCATCTTTAGCTGTTTGACTCACACAAAAATCACCATGGTAATTATGTAGTTTCACCACCTACATTATTGAAAATATCCAAAGCCTCCGATTTCTGTGAACATAATTTTAGAAAACTTTATTAACTTATCTGGCCAGTTTCAATCATTTTTCTTCTACCAAAATTCTAGGCTTTCCTTTGCCAAAACAGAAACTGATGAAATAAATTTTGAGCAAAGGTTCTACTGAGGTAGAGTCCACTGCACAAAGTGATGAGTCTACTTTACAAGGGAGTAACTAAGCATTAAGATTTTGGTCAATTCACAATTTCTATGTCTTACATTTCAAGCAACATGGAAAGACAAGTTCCAAATATTTGCATTCCAAGTCATGCCCTTTTTAGACATTTTAATAAGATCTAAAAAGGATAGGCTGCACTTTTCTCAATAATTTGCAACATGTTAAGTGTTGCAGATTAAGGGATTTGCAATTATTTGATCAATACAGTAACACATCTACACCACTCACTTCTGCAACATGGTTGAGAACTCAAAGCAAACACTGTGGGATCCATGCTCTGCAGCCCACAAGTACAGTCTTTTCATTTATATTTCTTTCATTTATACTTTAGTTCTACTGTCATTTTTGCTCCTTTGATCTGCTTTTCATCTTACCTTCCCCTCGTGGAAGAACAATCTCGCAGTTACATTCTGTTCCTTAAGCAGCACTGCATAGTCCAAGAAATGAATATTTTGCATCAGTATTTACTGTGGAAAAGTTTATGGAAGATATAGATGTAAGGAATTAGATGGTGACATCTTGCAAAATGTCCAGATTACAGAGGAGGAAGTGCTGGATGGCTTGAAATGGTTAAAGGTGGATAAATCCCCAGGGCCTAATCAGGTGTACCCAAGAACTCTGTGGGAAGCTAGAGAAGTGATTGCTGGGCCGCTTGCTGAGATATTTGTATCATCGATACTCACAGGTGAGGTGCCGGAAGACTGGAGGTTGGCTAACGTGGTGCCACTGTTTAAGAAGGGTGGTAAGGACAAGCCAGGGAACTACAGACCGGTGAGCCTGACCTCGGTGGTGGGCAAGTTGTTGGACGGAATCCTGAGGGACAGTATGTACATGTATTTGGAAAGGCAAGGACTGATTCGGGATAGTCAACAGGGCTGTGTGTGTGTGGGAAGTCATGTCTCACAAACTTGATTGAGTTTTTTGAAGAAGTAACAAAGAAGATTGATGAGGGCAAAGCAGTAGATGTGATCAATATGGACTTCAGTAAGGCGTTCGACAAGGTTCCCCATGGAAGACTGATTAGCAAGGTTAGATCTCATGGAATACAGGGAGAACTAGCCATTTGGATACAGAACTGGCTCAAAGGTAGAAGACAGAGGGTGGTGGTGGACGGTTGTTTGTCAGACTGGAGGCCTGTGACCAGTGGAATGCCACAAGGATTGGTGCTGGGCCCTCTACTTTTTGTCATTTACATAAATGATTTGGATGCGAGCATAAGAGGTACAGTTAGTAAGTTTGCAGATGACACCAAAATTGGAGGTGGAGTGGACAGCGAAGAGGGTTACCTCAGATTACAACAGGATCTTGACCAGATGGGCGAATGGGCTGAGAAGTGGCAGATGGAGTTTAATTCAGATAAATGCAAAGTGCTGCATTTTGGGAAAGCAAATCTTAGCAGGACTTATACACTTAATGGTAAGGTCTTAGGGAGTGTTGCTGAACAAAGAGACCTTGCAGTGCAGGTTCATAGCTCCTTGAAAGTGGAGTTGCAGGTAGATAGGATAGTGAAGAAGGTGTTTGGTATGCTTTCCTTTATTGGTCAGAATTTTGAGTACAGGAGTTGGGAGCTCATGTTGCGGCTGGAAAGGACATTGGTTCGGCCAGTGTTGGAATATTGCATACAATTCTGGTGTCCTTCCTATCGGAAAGATGTTGTGAAACTTGAAAGGGTTCAGAAAAGATTTACAAGGATGTTGCCAGGGTTGGAGGATCTGAGCTACAGGGAGAGGCTGAACAGGCTGAGGCCGTTTTCCCTGGAGCGTTGGAGGCTGAGGGGTGACCTTATCGAGGTTTACAAAATTATGAGGGGCAAAGATAGGATAAATAGACAAAGACTTTTCCCTGGGGTCAGGGAATCCAGAACTAGAGGGCATAGGTTTAGGGTGAGAGGGGAAAGTTACAAAAGAGACCGAAGGGGCAACTTTTTTCACACAGAGGGTGGTACGTGTATGGAATGAGCTGTCAGAGGATGTGGTGGAGGCTGGTACAATTGCAACAATGAGGTATTTGGATGGGTACATGAATAGGAAGGGTTTGGAGGGATATGGGCCGGGTGCTGGCAGGTGGGACTAGATTGGGTTGGGATATCTGATCGGCATGGACGGGTTGGACTGAAGGGTCTGTTTCTATGCTGTACATCTCTATGACTCTAAATCATTCATCACAAACAATGACAATGAGTTCAACAATATATTTCAATGCTCGCTGGATGGTGAGGACGTGGAGGATTCCAGGCTGACTCCCTCCCACCACCAACACGAAACCCAAACCCAAACCCAACACCCCCCCCTCAAAATTATCTGGGATGGAGAGGTTAAATACACAAATTAACTGATCTCCTGACTCAGACGGGATAAATCAGCAGACCGGAAATGAGGCCTGAGCCCCTCTAAGCTATATATCCTCGCACCACAAAGCCCAAAGCATTGATGCAGGTTAAACAGGAACATGTCTCCCACATTAATTTTTCCTTTTCTCTTCCACTTTATCCAAAGCCCAGTATTGACTTCAAAACCCCCATGACGTGAAGCTATGTTTCTGTCACACCAGACAGTGTGCCTTTATTCACCTGCCCATGAAGAAATCTACTAGTAATGTTAATTTCTCATGGGAGAAAAGGGAGCTCCAGGTATTTTGTTTCCATTTAAGCTTGACGTTTGGCATCATGGTCAGAAAATAATTACACAGAAGACAGGAACAATCAAAATTCCTCTTAAATCATGGAGTTTAGACTGAGTTGAAGTAAGAGTGGATCAGAATGAACCAGTACAGGAAATGAGGGAGAAATAATGGGTGCAAAATAAAACACCATACAAATTCACAAATGGCACTTATTCGAAGAGCAATCATTTCTTTTTAAGAGTGAGTGCAAGAATGCGGTTGAAAGAAAAAATTATGGAGTATAATTTATTTAGGAAAGCTCTGAAATTCCTGTCTACAATTACAGCTCTCTGTCAGGTGGAGTTGAAAGCCAGCATTATTGTACTAAATTCCAGAGAAGGCTTGAAGGGTCATATGATCTGCTTTTGCCCCTATCTTGCATGCTTTTGTGTAACAAGGAGTTTCAGACTGAAATACTGCAGGAGAGGGAGAATTCTCACATATGGGCCTCAAAGTAAATGGTTGCCATTAAATTGGCACCTGCAGCTTCACTTTTTAAAAAAAAAAACACAATTAGTGGATATGAAATACTACTGGGCTAAACAAAGTTCTTCTACTCAGCCATACTACACCTCCTCTAAGTTAACGATTTGTCCTCAAACAAAATAATGAACATTGAACCAATCCACCTGTCATACAATGCCAGAGAAGTAGTAGTCATTTGTAGTCATGGTATCATGAAGGAGGATCAGGACCCTGAAGTATTTTTGGATATATTCAACTTTTAATTGCAAAATATATTTTTCAAAGAATGGACATGTAGCCAGAAGATAACAGTAGATGTAATTTCAATAGTATTTGGAGAGAAGCCCTGGAGTGTCACACTTCAAGGTGTCAAGCGAACTTTATCAAAAGACAAAGGCAAGTCAAATCAAACTGGACCACAATCGCTTAAACCTACAGAGATAAGAATGGGCTGACAAACCACATACAATTGCCTCAACAAAATCTCTCTCAGATCGATGATGTCCCAAGCTTTCATATTTTTACCATTAATGAATGGACAAAAATAAAGATTAAATTCCAGTTTCAGCCATATGTTAGTGTGCACAGTTAGGTGCTGCGCTTTAAAAAAAACCCTGTCACCCATCTCTGTGCTGTCGATAAATATAAAGCAAGTTTCTCTCTTGGTGAAGCAGGAAAGCAAGTGAAACTGCAGTCAAAAGGAAACCAGACTAAGACCTTTAGTGACCTGCAAAGACAAACATCAGGAAACAAAGAACTCATTTACTAACATTAGTGCGACTTATGTCACCCAAGGCTGCAATTTTCCACTGAGCCCTTACCGATCAACCCAGAGACTGATCCTTGTAATGTTTATCTTTTTTTGGACTCACTACATATTCTGAATCGCCATGTATGTGCATCATTATTTCTTCTTGCTTTCAGTAACCAGTAAACTCACTTTTTCATAAACTCAAGGAAACCTGTTAAACCTGGCTTTAAACACAAATTAATTTGGCATGAAAGAAAAGCATCCTTTATAACCTAACCTTGTTACAACCAACTGTATCGGCAAGTTAATCAAGAAGTGAAACCAACTCATTGCACCTCTTGCAAAAGCTTGACAATTTGGGATATCCTGTCTGGGACTGTAATAACTTGAGAAATGATCCCTCGAGATTGATCATATTGATGATGCAAGAAATGCTGATTCACTCACCATAAATTTTCAGTTTTAAAACTGATCAAAGCGCAGGGGTAGGAGCAATATGTCGGAGGTCGAGGGAGACAAACGAAGTGCAAAACGTGGGGCCCTGAATTACATCTCTATTCCATTGTCATAAACAAATAAAACATACAGCACATGGAAACTATAGTAGATGACATGCAAGAACAACAGTGAAAAAGCTACTACACAGACTTCAAACTGTTATTGAGGTAAAGTTACCCCATGCATGACAAGTAATAATTTGGACGGGAAAAGAATTAGTATAATTAATTTGAATTAGTTCATCATATTCCACTAGTAGTAATAAAACGAAGAGTTTTATTTTTGTTTTCCTTCCAGGAAGAGCTCAGGTTTGGGACACAGCAAAACAATACTGTTATCTATTATTCATAGTAAATTAAAAACATGGACCAAAATGATAGGCTATGCATTTCTACTACATCAATGAGTTATTAATCTTCCTTCCTCATGGAAATAAGAGCATTCTGTTCAATGTCATATGCTTTACTGGGTTCTATTTATAAAAATACACCACAGTATTTGCTTCTATTAATCAACAATGAGAGCTCAAGGGGGCAATAATGAGAGTGTAGTGAATGGCCATTGGTGAATAACAAAACAGTAATAAATTTGAGAGGTTCAGACAATGTCAAGGAATCGTAAAATTGAAACGTGACCAATTTACTTCGACAAGTGTAAGACTGGATTATGGTTCTAAGCTCTTTGTCAAGCACTATTTCACTTAAAAACACAGTGAATCTGTAATACATTGAACAAACTAAAATTACTGAAGGTGACTGGATTTATTTGATTTGCTACTTTGATCTTTAGAAAGCTATTTCTTGTGCTATGATTCTAATTAAATAGCTAGCTTCAGTTATTTTTCCTTACGTGAGATCTAAGGCAGCAAGTCTCTGCAGGCTTCTTGGCTGTGCAAATTGGTTGAAGACAGTATTGTGCTGAACTAATGTACCCACACCCACTATCCAACAGGATCTACTGGATAGTTATGAAGACAGGCTGATTTTCCACTCTGTTGGCACAGAGGCGGTGGCCAACAGCCCCACCCAGACAGATCATAGCCCAGCTGAAATAAAGTAACAGCACAGATCACCAGATTCAGTTTGGCTCAATCAAAGGAAACCACTTTCGGCAGCATGCATGATTGAAATTTAATTTCAACACTGAATTATGCACGAACTGCATCTTTTGCAGAACTATTCGCCTGTGATCCCAGTTGTTTACATGATCAGGAACAGCAATTCCTCAGTGCCCAATTACTCAACCTTATATTTCCATTCCAAAACTCTAGATTTAAAAAAAGCTACTAATTATTTAGACCGCACAAATCACAAATAAAGAGTCATTCAGTGGTTTGCAAACCACCTCAGTGGAATATCAGAGGTCAACAAAACTTATTCAGAGGCTGGGTTAAATTTGAAATCAGACAAAACACACTCTTGATTTCTCTTTACCTTAAATCTGATTGTCTTATTGATCAGCCCCAGAACCGCTTTTCTATAGGTTAGATAAAGCAAGGCAGAGGTAGTGAGCACTAATATCAGGCAAGACAAAACATCCCACACAACTAAAAGTTTGAATGCAACCCGCTTTTACAAGGTGCCTTGGACACAGCAAGGTACCCCAAGGTGCCTTACAGGAGATTCATTGGACCCATACGAGACCACAAGGCAGAGAACCCAGTGAAAGAGGTAGGATTTTCATCAGCTTATGTTGTTAGTAGAAAAAAAAGGAAGAACCTATTTGCTCGCTGTACCTTCAGGTCTTGAGTTCTGTTGTTGCGGGATGGTGGAGGCAGTGACAGCGATGGGCAGGCTGCATCTGCTGGAACAGCATCACCTTGCTGCCTGAGCGCTGCATCAGCACCAACTCCCAGCCTCGGCCCCTGCTCCTCATCCAGGGGCAGCTCGTCAGACTTGCACCGCTTCATCTGCGGAAATAAAAGGGAGGCGGTGGGGGTGGTAAAAGTGGGATCTTGCTGTGTACACCCAGTAAAACTCCCACACAAAACGCGAATCAAAAGAGAGAACCCTGAATTAAACATTACCAGTGACTTAAAAAAACGTACTCGCCCATCCATTTCAATCCTCCATCCCAAATACAAGGCGAAATCAAGACTTTGAGGCAAATTTTCATGGCGACACCGCCTTTCGATTTTCAGCAGGAAAATTACCTCGGCGGGTAAAATACACAACACTTTGCTTCATGAATTTACAAATCCGGTAGGTTTAAATAAACGCCAATAGATATTTACATTCTTATTTTTTTAACCGCCATCACCAAAGCCCCTTCGACGCACCGCCGCCTGACTGAGAGGAACAGCCATGTCCGCGGGCTCAGGCGGGGGCGGAACTAAGGTAAAGCCCCGCCCCCTCTGCGCCGACAACCAAACCTCCCCACTGACCGGGAGCGTCAGCCGATGATGACTGACACCCCGCCACCCAATCGGAAGCGGGAGATGCGTGAGATGGTGTGGGCGGGGCTTGTGGGACCACATTCAAGGTTGGTTGCAGCCACTGAGGTTTTTTTTCATTACCTCCCCCCCCCCGCCACTGGTCTATATGGAGAGGTAGAAAACTTCCCTTTTCGCTGGAGCTCATCTGCACCACACAAGGCATGTAATGCTGTCTTGCATAAAATAATAACTTGCATTGATGTGGCACCCTGAACACAGAACGCCCCGATACGCTTCACAGAAGAGAGATGACCAAAAATGTGGACTCAGGGCCTGATGAGGCAATGTAAGGGCAGCTCGTCCGAAACCTTGATCAATGGCAATGGTATTATTATCTTCCTTTTCAGATAATAGTTTCGCTGGGGGGAGCGGCAGTCTGTCAAATTACTCAATCAGAGGGCTGGCACGATCATGAAGAGTTGAATGAGCTGTAATAATTCTGTGGCGGTGGGAGGTGAAGACGAGCTGGTGGTGGAGAAGCTTCAATGAAAGAGAAGTTGAAGGAGGGAAGGAAGGAATTTCAGAACCTGAAACCCTGGCAAGTTCCGTCACCGTCTTTGAGCTGGGGTGGAGTGATTTAAATTGGAGACACACAAAAAGCCACAACACACACACATATATTACATATCAAGTGGGCAACAAGTGATGTGTTCTGCCTCTCTCCCATTTGGTAAATAACAGATTTTCAGAAGTTTTTAAAGACAGGATGTGAGGGAAATTTTGGCCTTTATCTCAAATGGAATGGAGTATAAAAATAGAGCAGTTTTGCTAAAACTATACACAGCACTTATCAGACCACAGCTGCAATACTACAAACTGTTTTGGTCCCCTTATCGAAGGAGGGATGTACTTGGCATTGGAGGCATTCCAGAGAATGTTGATCAGGTTGATCCCAGCTACAGCATGGAGGGATTTTCTTATGACATTGAGTAGGTTGGGCTTGAACTCATTGGAATTTAGAAGAATGAGAGGCAATCTTGTTGAAACATACCAGATTCGAAGGGGATTTGATAGGTTAGATGCTGAGAGATTGTTTCCCCTTGTGGGAGAGTTTAGAACCAGAGAACATGATGTCAGAGTAAGGTTCGTTCATTTAAATGGGGATGAAAATTCTCTTCCTCGCAGGCATAGTGGAATTCTTTACTGCAGAGGCTATAGAAACTGGATCGGTACATTTTTCAAGAATGAGGCTGATGTTATATTAGTATAAGTATCAAGGATTTTGGGGAAAAGGCAGGAAAGCGGAGTTAAGGATTATTCAGGTCAGCGATGATCTCATTGAATGGTGGATTAGACTCAATGGGCTAAATAGCCTACTTCTGCTCCCACATCTTTTGGTCTCATGGAATCAATAAGTATATGCTAAACAGAAACAGTTCATTCAGCATGTGTTAGTAGTTGACATTTCTGCACAAAGTGAGAAATGCCATGCAGAATATACAGGAGGTTAGCCTCTGAGAATATGGTGCTTGGAGGAAATTATAGCCATGGACAGATTTCACGTGTCACACTCATTGAGGAAGTTATAAATGAGAACCAATATTTGCCTGCAATATCTTTGTTTTTTCATTATGTTTTTCCTTGTCAAGGAATAAATCTGGATGTATATTGAACCTTTCACATCCACAGGATGCCTCAAAGTTCTGACAGCTAATTCATTACTTTTCAAATGCAGTTGCTTATGCAGTGGCAAATTGCAGTCATCAATTTGCACACTGGCCCCACCAACAGCAAAGAAATCAATAACTAATAAGCTATTTTAAGAGATATGTTGATTAAAATTTAATAATTGATCTCTCTTTAAATACTATCTTTTACATTCAAACAGTCACATTGAGGTACAGAATTTGAATATTGCTGAATAGAGAGACATGCTTGTCTTGCACTCATCAGGACAAACTCAAGAATACTAAATTTCAAACAATCACAATGTAAGCCTGTGTCTTTTCTGAATTACTGAAGAGATGAGGAACCTATCTATTTTGTGTTCTGCATGTCAATATCAAAATCAAAGTCACCTTGTCAATCAGTTAGCACCCATTTCTCCTATGGCCTAAATTCTTGGGATCATTTGAAATTTGGCATTTTTGTGTTTGTTCTGAAGACAAAGGGCTTCAACAACACATTTCTCTTTTCAGCAATAGTCAAGTACTAATCATGGAATCGTTAGAGCACAGAAAGAGGCCATTTGGCCTGGTGTGACTGTACTGGCTCTACTAAGTACTAGTCAGTCTACTAGCTCCACAACCTCATCTTATTCCCTCAAGCCCTGGAAATTTCTTCTCTTTTGATCATTATTAAATTCGCTATTGAAACTGTCTACACCAGATTTCAGTGCGTTCGTGATCCCTGTCACTCACTGTTGAAAAAAAGGTTTCCTTTTGTGCCTGTTCTGGTTCTCTGCCAATCATCAAGTTGTTGGTTCTGATTGTTGGCTTTCTGCTAATGGGAACAATTTCTCACTGTCCACTCTGTCCAGACACCTCATACTTTTGAACAATGCGAGGTGCTGCATTTTGGGAAAGCAAATTTTAGCAGAACTTATACAGTGAGTGGTGAGGTTCTAGGGAGTGTTGCTGAACAAAGACACCTTGGAGTGCAGGTTCATAGCTCCTTGAAAGTGGAGTCGCAGGTAGACAGGATAGTGAAGAAGGCATTTGGTATGCTTTCCTTTATTGGTCAGAGTACTGAGAACAGGAGTTGGGAGGTCATGTTGCGGCTGTACAGGACATTGGTTAGACCACTGTTGGAATATTGCATGCAGTTCTAGTCTCCTTCCTATCAGAAAGATGTTGTGAAACTTGAAAGGGTTCAGAAAAGATTTACAAGGATGTTGCTCGGGTTGGAGGATTTGAGCTATGTGGAGAGGCTGAACAGGCTGGGGTGTTTTCCCTGGAGCGTTGGAGGCTGAGGGGTGACCTTTATAGAGGTTTATAAAATCATGAGAGGCATGGGAGGACAAATAGACAAAGTCTTTTCCCTGGGGTCGGGGAGTCCAGAACTAGAGGGCATAGGTTTATGGTGAGAGGGGAAACATATAAAAGAGATCTAAGGGGCAACTTTTCCACACAGAGCATGGTGCGTGTATGGAATGAGCTACCAGAGGAAGTGGTGAAGGGTCGTACAATTGCATCATTTAAAAGGTATTTGGATGGGTATATGAATGGGAAGGGTTTGAAGGGATATGGGCCGGATACTGGCAGGTGGGACTAGATTGAGTTGGGATATCTGGTTGGCATAGATAGGTTGGACCGAAGGGTCTGTTTCTGTGTTGTACATCTCTATGAATCTGTGACCTCAATCAACCCTCCTAATCTCTGAAAAGAACAAGCTCAGCTTCTACAATTATCTATGTAATTAAAGTTCATTGTACCTGATCTATTTTGAAGAATCTTTTGTGCATCTTTTCTCATGCCCCCACATTCTTTTTTAAATCATGCTATCCAAGTCAGGGCACAATACTCCAGTTGAGGTCAAACTAATGTTTCATATAGCTTTACCCTAACATCTTTGTTTTTATACTTTTTGATCTTATTAAGAAATCCCAGGATATTGTATGCTTTATTACCATTTTTTCAACCTGCTATGGCAACTTTAATGATTTATGCACATGTATTCCCATGTCCCTCTGAACACCCTATTGCTTTAATTTATGAGGTCTCTTCTCATCCTTCCTATGAAAGCAAAAGATTTCATATTTTTCTGAATCAAATCTCATCTTGTACCTACCATTCCATAAGTCTGTCTAAGACCTCCTGAATTTTACCACTATTCTGATAGTTCACAATATTTCCATGATTTGTAACATCTGCAAATTTTGAAATGATGTCCAATGCACAGCAGTATAGCCAGTAAGTTGTATCAGAAAAGTAACAGCACTGATAACAATCTCTGGCAAACATAATTAAAATGTTTCCTCCATTCCAAAACAAAACCATTCCCAACTACTCTGTTTCCTGGACCTCAGTCAATTTTGTATCCAAGATGTTACTGTCACTTCTGTCTCATTAACTCTAGTTTTTCTAAGAGGTTTGTTATATGGGACTATCTCAGGTGCCTTTTAGAATGCCATGTACACCACATTGACTGCATTATTTTCATCAGTCTCTACCTTAGCTCACTGAAAACTTAGTTAAATATGGTTTTCCCTTTATAAATCTGTGCTGATTTTCCTGAATTAATCAAGATGTATCAAAAGGCTCAATGCAGTGTGCCGAGTGCTGGAAAGTGGGGCAAGTGTAGCTTTGGCCATACAGACTCAATGGACCAAAGAGTCTCTTCTGTACTGTATGATCCTGTAAACTTGAATCCTGCTGAAAAAAGAAATGTGTTGCTGAAGCTCTTTGTCTTGTCTCTGTCCACATCATTGTTAATGTTGTACCAAGTTATTGTTTCTGTAAGCTTTTGCATCACCAAGGTTGAACAAACTGATTGTGCAGTTACTGGGTTATCCTTATCTTTTTTTGACGAAGGGTGTAAATTTGAAATTCTCCAGTTCAACTCGGACACCACCCTTGTATCTAAAGAGGATTCAATAGCCTCTCCAATTTCCTTTCTTCCCTCATCCAGCCCAAATGAATAAACAATGTTAAGTGTAGACAGTCAATCTTATACCTTTTTATAAAATTTTAGTCTAGCCAGTCTCTTAATGACCTTTTCTTTAATCATGGTTTCACCAGCACCTTCTGGGGTGGTTACATGGCACAGTGGCTCAGTGGTTAGCAATGCTACCTGTCAGTGCCAGGAACCCAGGCTCGTTTCCATCCTCAAGTGTCCACCTGTGTGAAGTTTGCACATTCTCCCCATGTTTGCTTGGGTTTTCTCCATGTGCTCCGGTTTCCTCCCACAGTCCAAAGATGTGCAGATCAGATGGATTGGCCATGGGGAAATGCAGGGTTACTGGGATAGGGTGGGTCTGGGTGGGATAATTTTCGGAGAGTCGGTGCAGACTTGATAGGCCAAATGGCCAGCTTGTACACTGTCTGGATTCTATGTTCCTTGATTCTTCCTTGGTTAAGACAAATGTGAAGTACAAATGTATGGTACTTTGGCCATGCTCACTGCCTCATCACTAAATCCTGTTTTAGCAACCTGACAGAACCCAGTTCTCCTTTGAAGCTCATTTACTATTTATGTGTCTTATGGTATAGTTTTGGATTTCTGTGCACAAAGAGGCCTATTTATTACAACATCTAAATTTATGCAGTTGCCCACAAAACAAGAAGGTAAAGTAAATCATAGTTTTAAAAAAATTAACAAACATATTTATGATGTGAAATATAGAACATTTGTAAAATAATTTAAGAAGAGCATAATAAACAATTAGAATGGGTAGAATGCAAAATCTGCAGATGGGTGGAATGAATATTGATTGTTTGTCGTCACAGGCATAGTGTCATGATGGGTGAGAAAACTCAGAGTAGATTTATTTAAATAGTCCCTGAGGATGAAATCAATTAATATTGTGTACAGCCACAGAGACTATTAAAGTAACTTTTCAAGTTGAATGCTTTAAGTGAGAGAAAATTAATATTACCAAGTAGTGATGTAATATTGGTTGGTTTGTGTTCCTGACTATTGTTTTTCTGTTTGGTTTTCTGTATAGTTTAATGAATGTGTGTGTGTTTTGTGTTTATTACAATGGTAACTGTATTTTTAGAAAGCTTGTATGTGTATCCTATTTCCTACTTCTCTTTGCTGAAGGCATGAATCCAAATCAGGGTCAGCAGGTCATCCTGCCGAAAAGCCAATTCCACATATGCCAGTCCTGATGGAGAGTTTTGACAATTATTCAACTGGCAGTGTGAAATAGACAGAGTACAGTGATTAATGGTGAATTTAAACCAGAGCCTGATCTTGTCATAAACAGCCAAAAGCTTCATTGTCTTTTCATCTTTTTTTCACCCTAACTTGAGAGTTTGTAGAAAAGTTGTTCTTGGGATACGGGCAATGCATATTTATTTCCTATGGCAAGTTGCACTGAGGCATTAAGAGTCAGCTACATGGTGTGAGATTGAAATGACATTTAGGCCAAATCAGATAAGAGAGACAAATTCCCTGCCCTGAGGGACATTAATTTCCTTTTCATGAGGAACATTAGAGATCCAGCCAGGTCTTTACAAATATTCGAATCAATTTCATGTGCATTTTTTTTCACAAATTATCATTTTGAGACTTGAACTCAAAGTGTGGTTTGCTTGTCTAATTTGCGAAAAAAACACAATTTCCTGCTACTGCACTGGAACAGGAAGTCAGAGTAAAGATGGCCAATGAAAAGAGACAGGGATTCGTAAAAACCCTTCACGGCCTCAGGGCATGCCAAGACACTTCACAGCCAATTAAGTTTTTTCTTCAAGTGTAGTTATTATTATAATGTAGGAAACAAGATAGCCAATTTGGCCAGATCAGGGTCTTGCAAACAGAAGTGTGATAATGATCAGAATCTCTGTTTTTCTTTCAGAAACAAAATTACCCAAAACGTTAACCCAATTTCTCTCCATAGATACTGCCAGACCTGCTGAGCTTTTCCAGCAATTTCTGTTTTTGTTTCTGATTTACAATAGTTCTTTCAGTCACTGTTTTTGATGTTGATGTCGATTGCAAGATATATATTAACCAGGATACTGGTTAAAATGTCCTTACTCTTCTTTGTCACCAACAATGATCATTATGTTGTTGCATTGTCAAATTCATGGGACATTATGAAAATGTACATTTTTCTTCACCTTTAAATGGTGTAAAGGATAGCACTGACAAAGATCACCAATCTCAACAACCAACTTTGTTTCTCTCCCCACAGTTGCTGCCTGACCTGCTGAGTATTTTCAACATTTTCTTTTTTGATTTTAGATTTCGAGCATGCACAGCACTTTGTCTTCCATGGAATATTGGTTATCACAGAATTGTATAGTGCAGGAAGAAGCCTTTGGGCCCATTCAATTCAGATTGAATGGATAAAAGGCCATCTCATCTTTCAGAATCCCTTGTAATTGTTCAGGAAACTGACATTGTGGCGTCTACAGCCTTAAGTAACAAATAGAGAGCAGAAGTAAACAGGAAGTATAGCAATAATCTATTTATTAAAATTATGGGAAGTGTGTTGAACAGATTACCAGTATGAGTGGTGACACAACAAGCGGTTTCAAATTATATACTATACATAACACTGTGAAACATCTCTAAAAATAATTAACAGCACAACTTTGACACCGAGACACACAACGATGTATTAGGAGAGATAAGCCGTTGTTTGATCAGATGGATTTGAGCTATAGGGAGAGGCTGAACAGGCTGGGGCGTCGGAGGCTGAGGGATGACCTTATAGAGGTTTACAAAGTTGTGAGGGGCATGGATAAGGTAAATAGGCAAAGTCTTTTCCCTGGGGTGGGGGAGTCTAGAACTAGAGGGCATAGGTTTAGGGTGAGAAGGAAAAAATATAAAAGAGACCTAAGGGGCAACGTTTTCACACATAGAGTGGTACGTGTATGGAATGAGCTGCCAGAGGAAGTGGTGGAGGCTGGTACAATTGCAACATTTAAGAGGCATTTGGATGGGTATATGAATAGGAAGGGTTTGGAGGATATGGGCCGGGTGCTGGCAGGTGGGACTAGATTGGGTTGGGATATCTGGTCGGCATGGATGGGTTGGACAGAAGGGTTTATTTCCATGTTACACATCACTATGACTATATAAATTTCAAAGAGCGGTATTAAGGCAAAGAGGAAGAGGCAAGAAGATATAGCTTACTAAGCAGGAAATTAAGCATAGGGTCTGGCCATCTGAAGGTAAGATCATCAATGGCAGACTTAAGGAAGTGGAGGTTACACAAAACTCTGGAATTGGAGGAGCCCAGGTAACAGAGGAATACAGTGTAGAGCATCGAGAGAAGCAAACCCATGGAGACTTGTAAACAAAGGATGAGAATTTTATAATCCAGTGGTGGATTATCCACCTATGGTGACAGAATTTTTCTTTTTCATGGAGTGTTGAGATGGGCATGTTAGATGGCCACAAGCATGTCATCCCCAGTGCTGAAATAAGTCACCTGATTGACATGCAATCAGTTCTTTAAGAGCCAATAGGTGATCATGGGCGGGTTTCTGGCATAGTCCTGGCCTTGACATTGTCGTCAGTGATACTAACCAATCATACGCAAGCAGTTTCTGCATCCCAAAAATTGCAAATGAAGGCATACTCTACAGGGGACTAATTGTGAGAAGGTAAGTAATCTTTTAGACTCTTCTGATGGGATGGTTATGGGATAATATAGGTCAGAAGCAAGGGCAGGTGAGTAGCTTTCAAGGCCACCCCACTGTCCTAATCCATATCTCTGATTACCACAGATTGGGGCAAAAGGCCCACAGTCCCCAACCTTGGAACAGCTCATTTGTGAGGTGGTACAGTTGAGGCCTTTCAGTGGCCAACCAGAGATAAATTAAGAGCTTTAATTGGTGGTGAATCAAGAAGCTAGCTCAGGGTCCATCTCGCCCAGAACTTACATGGTGAGTGCCAAAGAAGGAGGCTGTATCATGTATCTTCCAGGACCAATTCACCCAATTATTTCTCCTCATCGTGTCTCTCCGCATCTCGAGGGAAGGGAAAATTCCACCCAAGGTGTTGCCAGACCAGGAGCCAATGTAGCAGGATGGAGAACACAAGGATGAGAGGTCAATGTGACTTGCTGCAAGTGGAAAGACAGCAGAGGATTGGTTGTTGTGTGGAACCACACTAGTTTCAAGAAGGAATTAAAAAGGCTTATTAATAAAAGGAACACGAGAAATGCATCTGTGAAATGTTATGGGTAAGTGAGCTAACTAGGATGAATATCTTTTCCTGACTCAACCTGTTTTGAATCTGATCTTTCACTCAATTAGAAGTTGGGAATCAGAAAGAACTGATGCAGGAAATGGAACAAGAATATAATAAAGGATGCTCCTACTGGTCATATTCATGGAACAGTACAGTACAAAAGGGGACCATTTGGCCCATCAATATCTACTTCTCATGTCTACTTATGTAATTAGAGTCATAGATATCTACAGCATGGAAACAGACCCTTCAGTCCAAACCGTCCATGCCAACCAGATATCCCAACCCAATCTAGTCCCAATTGCCAGCACCCGGCCCATATCCCTCCAAACCGTTCCTATTCATATACCCATCCAAATGCCTCTTAAATGTTGCAATTGTACCAGCCTCCACCATTTCCTCTGGCAGCTCATTCCATACATGCATCACCCTCTGTGTGAAAAAGTTGCCCAGTAGACCTCTTTTATATCTTTCCCTTCTCACCCTAAACCTATGCCCTCTAATTCCGGACTCCCCGACCCCAGGGAAAAGACTTTCTTTTTATCCTATCCCTGCCCCTCATAATTTTATAAACCTCTAAAAGGCCACCCCTCAGCCATCGAGGCTCCATCCTTGTAAATCTTTTCTGAACCCTTTCAAGTTTCACAACATCTCTTTGATAGGAAGGAGACCAGAATTGCATGCAATATTCCAAAAGTGGTCTAACTAATGTCCTCTACAGCCGCAACATGACCTCCCAACTCCTGTACTCAAAACTCTGACCAATAAAGGAAAGCATACCAAACGCCTTCTTCACGATCCTATCGACCTGCGACTCCACTTTCAAGGAGCTATGAACCTGCACTGCAAGATCTCTTTGTTCAGCTACACTTCTTAGGACCTTACCATTAGGTGTATAAGTCCTGCTAAGATTGCTTTCCCAAAATGCAGCACCTTGCATTTATCTGAATTAAACTCCATCTGCCACTTCTCAGCCCATTGGCCCATCTGGTCAAGATCCTGGTATAATCTGAGGTAACCCTCTTTGTTGTCCACGATACCTCCAATTTTGGTGTCATCTGCAAACTTACTAACTGTACCTCTTATGCTCGCATCCAAATCATTTATGTAAATGACAAAAAGTAGAGGACCCAGCACCAATCCTTGTGGCACTCCACTGGTCATAGGCCTCCAGTTTGAAAAACAACCCTCCACCACCACTCTCTGTCTTCTACCTTTGAGCCAGTTCTGTATCCAAATGGCTAGTTCTCCCTGTATTCCGTGAGATCTAACCTTGCTAATCAGTCTCCCATGGGGAACCTTGTCGATCGCCTTACTGAAGTCCATATAGCTCACATCTACCGCTCTGCCCTCAACGATCCTCTTTGTTACTTCTTCAAAAAACTCAATCAAGTTTATGAGACATGATTTCCCATGCGCAAAGCCCTGTTGACTATCCCTAATCAGTCCTTGCCTTTCCAAATACATGTACATCCTGTCCCTCAGGATTCCCACCAATAACTTGCCCACCACTGACGTCAGGCTCACTGGTGTATAATTCCTTGGCTTGTCCTTACCACCCTTCTTAAACAGTGGCACCACGTTAGCCAACCTCCATTCTTCCGGCACCTCACCTGTGACTATCAATGATTCAAATATCTCAGCAAGAGGCCCAGCAATCACTTCCCTAGCTTCCCACAGAGTTCTAGGGTACACCTGATCAGGTCCTGGGGATTTATCTACCTTTACCTGTTTCAAGACATCCAGCACTTCCTTCTTTGTAATATGGACATTTTGCAAGATGTCACCATCTATTTCCACACAGTTTATATCTTCACTACATTTCACTACTTTTGAAAAATGTAAAACTTTTGAAAAGCCAATTAATAGCTGCCCTTAATGGAGCTTTTGGTCTCCCCTTCTGATGTTTGATTTTTGTAGCGAAACTAACCCTATCGTACCTAATCTCAATTTTGCTTGAGTACATTCTTTTTAAAAGCCTTAGTTGAACGTTATAGAAATACAAGTGGTAGTGCCATAAAAATATGATCGTTTCGACTTCAATGGGATATTTTAATGGTAGTTTCTAAAGCTGGGTTACAGTGCCAAAGAACATCTGACATGGGACATGACTTTCTCTGTGGCTTCTTGAATTGTTGATCAATTTTTAATCTGATTTATTGAGTTTTTAAAACTCAGCAATAAAAAAACTGAGCAGGGGTGTTTAATAATTTATTGCAGTTTCATTTCCTTGGTAATTACACATTGAAATCAAATCCTCAGAGCTAGTGTTTTGTTCGGTCGAAAGATTATTTTCCTTCTTCTCTTTCTGAAAATGAGCTGAAGTGTCATTTTCAGAGCTTGTGCCTCTGGAGGACTGAGTAAGTTCAATCCAATTTTAATTACATGGGGTTCATGAAGTCTTACCAGTATTTTGGTGTTTCTCATTCCACAATTCCGTTAATCAATGACTTTTGTACAGAATCATCCAAAAATTCTGTGAACTAGAAGAGAGATATTTGGCCCTTCATGTGTGCTTGAGCCCTTTGAGACAGCAATCACAGAATTGACATGAAGCCAAAGGATGCCTTTCGACCCATCTTTTCTTTTCCACCTCTCTAAATGCTTTGACTTGGTTCTAAAATTTCTGCCTCTTCCCCAAAACCTTAATTTTGTTTCTAATTCAAATAATCACCCAATGTCTCATTTAATACATTCAATTGAACTTGCCTCCACCTCCTTATTCTTTGGCAGTTCCTTTAGGTTGATGATGACTTGCTTCCACTCCGGATGTGGGCAGATTTCATGGTGGTTGGATAGTTCAGTTCTGGAACTGCAGACTGTCACAGGTAGGGCAGATGGTGTTTGAGATGAGCGGTGGGATGCTCTGGATTCTGGTCTCTCTTTCTGCTGCTTGTGCTTGGACTCCATGTGCTTCATTCAGTGATGTTCACAGTGGTTGGTGCTTTTGCTGATGCTTCTCCAGATTGTGCATTCCAAGGCAAGTGGTGGGGCTTGAGGGCAGATGTCATTGGGGTTGATGCATTTGTTTAGGGAAGCTTCCAGGGTGTCCTTTTAATGTTTCTTCTGCCCTCCTTGTGATCATTTCAGAGCACAGAGTAGAGCACTTGTTGAGGGAGTCTTGTGTCAGGCACATGGACAATGTGGCCCACCAATCACAATTAGTCCTGTGTGACTAGTGCCTCAATATTAGGGATATTGGCTCACATTGGTACATCTATCCTGTTGGTCAACTTGCTGGATTTTGCAAAGGTGGCACTGTTGATAACTCTCCAGCGATATGAGGTATCTGTTGTATATGGTTAATGTTTCGGATGTATACAGCAGGATGGGGACTACAGTTGTTCCGTAGACGTGAGCTTCATGCTGAAGTTGAAGTTTTGCACTTCGAACACTGTTCCTCTGAGAAATGAACTATACAATGTCATCTTGGAATTGAGGAGAAAGTGAGGACTGCAGATGCTGGAGATCAGAGCTGAAAATGTGTTGCTGGAAAAGCGCAGCAGGTCAGGTAGCATCCAAGGAATAGGAGAATCGACGTTTTGGGCATAAGCCCTTCTTCAGGAATGAGGAAAGTGTGTCCAGCAGGTTAAGATAAAAGGTAGGGAGGAGGGACTTGGGGGAGGGGCGTTGGAAATGCGATAGGTGGAAGGAGGTCAAGGTGAGGGTGATAGGCCAGGGTGGGGTGGCGGCGGAGAGGTCAGGAAGAAGATTGCAGGTTAGAAAGGCGGTGCCGAGTTCGAGGGATTTGACTGAGACAAGGTGGTGGGAGGGGAAATGAGGAAACTATAGAAATCTGAGTTCATCCCTTGTGGTTGGAGGGTTCCTAGGCGGAAGATGAGGCGCTCTTCCTCCAACCGTCGTGTTGCTATGGTCTGGCAATGGAGGAGTCCAAGGACCAAGGCCTACTTGCGGAACGTTTCAGAGAACACCTCTGGGACACCCGGACCAACCAACCCAACCACCCCATGGCTCAACACTTCAACTCCCCCTCCCACTCCACCAAGGACATGCAGGTCCTTGGACTCCTCCAACGTGACCTCCTTCCACCTATCGCATTTCCAACGCCCCTCCCCCAAGTCCCTGCTCCCTACCTTTTATCTTAGCCTGCTGGACACACTTTCCTCATTCCTGAAGAAGGGCTTATGCCCGAAACGTCGATTCTCCTGTTCCTTGGATGCTGCCTGACCTGCTGCACTTTTCCAGCAACACATTTTCAGCATCTTGGAATTGATGTTGGATTTCGTCGTCAATGTCTGCTCGCACTGAGAGGATCCACCACAAATGCAATATGAGTGCAAACTGGGGTCAGGCAGGGCTGCATTATCACACCAATACTCTCCTCCAACTACCTTGTCTCCTGAAAAAACTCCTGAGGTATGAGAAATGATCCATGTTGTCCAGCTGTGGATTTTGATTGTCAAGGACTGTGTTCATGAGGCAGGATTGTCAGGGCTGATGAAGAACCTTTGTTTTCTGGATGTTTTATATGAGATGCATTCACTCTACACCTCAGTAAATACGTCAGTGATGGTTTGAAGTTTGACGTCTGATTGTGCACACACCCGCCACACCTGCATTCTGCAGCTCGATGACAGAGTTGAGGTGGTCTTAATACTGCCTGGAGGTGACAAAGGTGAATTGTTTCCCTCTTGTCCTGTAGGTTAACTCCACTCCAGAAGGCAGCTTCATGGAGTGGGGAAGGGGGGTGGGGGGTTGGTGGAGAAGGTGAAATGTTGTGTTGAGAAAGTTGGAGAAGACTGTTAGTGTGATTATGCAGCCCAGCCTCAAGCCAGTTTCCACTTATAGCTCTGTGGTGGATCCATTTTGTCCAGAGGAGAATCAATTGGAGTTTGGTTTCCCCTCTGCCTTCCTTGCCAAACACATCTTTGCATAAATTTGTATCCCTCCCTATTGGCATTGAAGTTGCCAAGGAAAGTCAACTTGTCACCCTTGGGGATGCAGGACAGAAATTGGTTGAGGCTGGTGTAGAATGTTTCATTTGTTTACTTTGTTGCATCTAGGTTCGGGGCATAGGCAATGACGACTGATGTACTGCTTCTTGGCCAGGGTGAGCTTTATGGTCAGAAGGTACTCACTTACACTGCAGGGGGACTTTGTTAAGATGTCCAACCAGCTTTTTCTTATAGTGAAGCCAAGCTGTAGAAACAGAATTCTTCTTCTGGTTTGCCCTTCCAGTGCAAGCACAGCCTTGTTGTTTTAGCTGCCTTTCTCCTTCTGCGAGTCGTGCCTCACTCAGGCCAGCAATGTTAATGTAGTAGCCGGAGTTCCCAGTCTTTAACAACAATGTGCTGTTCGGGTCTGTCATTGTTGGAGTTCACTGTAAGGGTGATGATGTCCAGGTGCCAAAATTCATTTGGGTGGATGGAGGGGTGGTGCTGGGTTGGAAGATGCCTGTGTGTGGATTCTTATAACACTGTGTGATCATCACATAGCTACCACCACATGGTCTCAGTGAAGCAAGATCTTGTCCAAATGACAGGGAAAATCAGCGATGACTAGGCTGTGCTGTAGGATGGGAAGCTATCAAACACTCATTGTCAATCAAACATTCCCTATCACTACCACATTGAAGACCAGCACCATCTGAGTGTCGGAGGGGTATCCAGGCTGAGGCCGGGGCTTGGCTTCAGGCCACTCACTCGCTTGAGCTCCTGCAATAATGGTTTAAAGATCGAGTCAAGATGGCACATGTAACTGGGAGAGGCCCGCCTAGTGGCTTGTTATTAGACCTAACCACTATTTCTCTGTATACCTGGTTTTAGTTCAGAGCAGGCGAAAGTTGGTACTGCAAATGCTGGAGATTAGAGTCAAGATTAGAGTAGTGCTAGAAAAGCACAGCAGGTCAGGCAGTATCTGAGGAGCAGAAAAATCGATGTTTCGGGCAAAAGCCCGCAGATTTGAATTCTTGCTGCACTTTTCGGCACAGCTGTGGCAGTGGCCTCGTCACAATCCTTTGCCATCTTCCCCATTGCCAGCTGCCCAGCCAGGTTCCTGAACCACCACCAGTCTTGGGGGAGCAAACATGGCGTGCCCACCCACCAACTCACTCTAACCTCCAGTTGCCAAAGTGGCTGTATGCCTTTGCTAACCCCCCGGACACAGCAGGGTTGGTAAAGACCTGCTACAGTTAGTTTCAAATTTAAATAATGCCCTATTTAGCAACTCATTTGAACCCACCTTCACATGATTCTAGGCAGAGCACTCCAAACCCAGACCACTCGCAGTGTGAAAAATTGTTCTCACCTTGCATTTGCTGCTTTTGCAAGCAGCTTTAAACCTGTGCATTCCTGGTCTTCAAGTTTCTCCCTGTGTCCATTCAGTTAATCCCATTCTCCTTCCCACAGTCCTGAATTTTGTTTCCTTTTGAGGACACAGTTACCTTTCCAGTTTGGAAATCTATTGTTTGGCAAAATTCAGCTATCTGGAAATTTGTTTGAGTCATTGAAACAACTTTTAGCATCATTTTAATACAGTGGTATGACAGTTGAAACATGGAAGATACAAAATTTGGATAAGTAACACAAATTGTATTACAGCTTTCCAGTATTTTATAACTGTTTTATGCTTCAAGTAAATACAGTACTTAACCTCACTGTGCTTTCAAGTTCACACACTTGTTAGACATTAGTTTAGGCATGACACTTATTCACTAGTAATTTGTTCACCTATGCTCATTTTAAGTACTGTCAAGATGACTTGGCTGCAGTCCTAATTGCAGACTTAGTCTAAACATGAACAAAAGACATCAATTTTGAAGGTGCGGTGAGATTAATCACCCATGACAGCATTGGTGAAGTGTGTCAAGGAGGCTGAGTAATACAGAAGTAAATGAGAATCAGGGAAAAGCTCACCACTGGCCATTGACACAACTAGCACAAAAGAATGTTGCTGTAAGCTCTGAAAGCTGATGCCTCAGCCCAGGATGTGGCTGCTGGAGTTCCTTAGAACAGGCATTCAAAGATTCTTTATAATCCAGAAACTTACAAACTGCAAAAATGATTTGGGCCCAAGCATTCAGATCAGAGAGGCAATGTGTATTTATTCATTCCCTCCTGGATGTTGCAATCTTTTTCCACCAGAGCTTTTGGACATGCATTTCTTATCATAAGAGGTAGCACAGCCAGTGGGAAGGAATTTCCTGGGAAAGAACCAAGGCATCGGTTAAAGTGTGTTTGTTTTAATGCAAGGAGTATCAGGAATAAAAGTGATGAGCTCAGAGCATGGATCAGCACCTGGTGCTATGATGTTGTGGCCATAACAGAGACGTGAGTTTCTCAGGGGCAGGAATGGTTGCTGGATGTTCCAGGGTTTAGAACATTTAAAAAGAAAGGGGGGGGAGGGGGAGAGGATGGGGTATAGCACTGCTAATCAGAGAGGGTATCACAGCTACAGAAGTTACCATTGTCGAGGAGGGTCTGCCTACCGAGTCAGTATGGGTGGAAATTAGGAACAGTAAGGGAGCAGTCACCTCATTAGGGGTTTACTACAGGCCCCCCCAATAGCAGCAGGGAGATTGAAGAAAGCGTAGGGCGGCAGATTTTGGAAAAGTATGCATGTAATACGGTTGTTGTAATGGGTGACTTTAACTTTCCCAATATTGATTGGAACCTCCTTCGAGCAGATGGTTTGGAAGGAGCTGTTTTTGTAAGGTATGTTCAGGAGGGTTTCCTAACTCAGTACTTTGACAGGCCAACGAGGGGAGAGGCCATTTTGGATTTGGTGCTTGGCAATGAGCCGGGCTAGGTGTCAGATCTTGCTGTGGGAGAGCATTTTGGTGACTATAACTGCCTCACATTCTACATTGCTATGGAGAAGGAGAGAAGCAGGCACAATGGGAGGATATTTAATTGGGGAAAAGGAAACTATGACGCTATCAGACGTGAGTTGGGAAGCATGGACTGGGAGCAATTGTTCCATGGAAAGGGCACAATAGACATGTGGAAACTGTTTAAGGAACAGTTGTTGCGAGTGATGCATAAATGTGTTCCTCTGAGACAGGCAAGAAGGGGTAAGATAAAGGAACCTTGGATGACGAGAGCGGAGGAGCTTCTAGAGGATTACAGGCAGGCGAGGAAGGAGCTCAAAAATGGTCTGAGGAGAGCCAGGAGGGGGCACGAAAAAGGCTTGGCAGGAAGGATTAGGGAGAATCCAAAGGCATTTTACACTTATGTGAGGAATAAGAGAATGATCAAAGAAAGAGTAGGGTGGATCAGGATGCATAGGGAACTTGTGTATAGAGTCTGAGGAGGTAAGGGAAGCCCTAAATGAGTTTTTTGCTTCTGTCTTGACTAAAGAAAAGAACCTTGTAGTGAATGAAACCAGTGAGGAGCAGGTAAGCATGGAATGGATAGAGATTGAGGAAGCTGATGTGCTGAAAATTTTGACAAACATTAAGATTGATAAGTCGCCAGGGCCAGACCAGATTTGTCCTCGGCTGCTTTGGGAAGCGAGAAATATGATTGCTTCACCACTTGCAAAGATCTTTGTAACCTCGCTCTCCACCAGAGTCGTACCTGAGGACTGGAGGGAGGCAAATGTAATTCCTCTCTTCAAGAAAGGAAATAGGGAAATCCTCGGCAATTACAGACCAGTCAGTCTCACGTCTGTCATCTACAAGGTGTTAGAAAGGATTCTGAGGGATAGGATTTATGACCATTTGGAAGAGCATGGATTGATTAAATACAGTCAGCACAGCTTTGTGAGGGACAGGTCATGCCTCACAAATCTTATTGAGTTCTTTGAGAATGTTACTAGACAAGTTGATGAGGGTCGAGCGGTGGATGTGGTGTATATGGACTTCAGCAAGGCATTTAATAAGGTTCCCCATGGTAGGCTCGTTCAGAAGGTCAGGAGGAATGAGATACAGGGAAATTTAGGTCTGGATACAGAATTGGCTGGTCGACAGAAGACAGCAAGTGGTAGTGGAAGGAAAGTATTCTGCCTGGAAGTCAGTGGTGAGTGGTGTTCCACAGGGCTCTGTCCTTGGGCCTCTACTCTTTGTAATTTTTATTAATGACTTGGATGAGGAGATTGAAGGATGGGTTAGCAAGTTTGCAGGCGACACAAAGGTTGGAGGTGTCGTTGACAGTATAGAGGACTGTTGTAGGCTGCAGCGTGACATTGACAGGATGCAGAGATGGGCTGAGAGGTGGCAGATGGAGTTCTACCTGGATAAATGCGAAGTGATGCATTTTGGAAGGTCCAACTTGAAAGTTGAGTGCAGGATTAAAGACAGGATTCTTGGCAGTTTGGAGGAACAGAGGGATCTTGGTGTGCAGGTACATAGATCCCTTAAAATGGCCACCCAAGTGGACAGGGTTGTTAAGAAAGCATATGGTGTTTTGGCTTTCATAAACAGGGGGATTGAGTTTAAGAGCCGTGAGATCTTGTTGCAGCTCTATAAAACTTTGGTTAGACCGCACTTGGAATACTGTGTCCAATTCTGGTTGCCCTATTATAGGAAAGATGTGGATGCTTTGGAGAGGGTTCAGAGGAGGTTTACCAGGATGCTGTCTGGACTGGAGGGCTTATCTTACGAAGAGAGGTTGACTGAGCTCGGACTTTTTTCACTGGAAAAAAGAAGAAAGAGAGGGGACCTAATTGAGGTGTACAAGATAATGAGGGGCAGAGATTGAGTTGATAGCCAGAGACCTTTTCCCAGGGTAGAAATTGTTAACACGAGGGGTCATAATTTTAAGCTGATTGGCGGAAAGTATAGAGGGGATCTCAGAAGCGGGTTCTTTACACAGAGATTTGTGAGAGCATGGAATGTGTTGCCAGCAGCAATTGTGGAAGCGAGGTCATTGGGGATATTTAAGAGACTGCTGGACATGCATATGGTCACAGAAATTTGAGGGTTCGTACATTAGGTTTACCTTACATGTGGATCAATGGTCGGCACAACATCATGGGCTGAAGGGTCTGTTCTGTGCTGTGTTGTTCTATGTTCTATAACTTGCTACACAGATAAAATATTGTCCTCTTCACCCTCTGCTTTGTTTGGGTTACTGATGGCTCTCCTGCCATAGAAACAGTGGCTCTTTATTTACTTTGTCAAAGTTTCTCAATGATTTGGTCATGCAAAATCAAGTTCTCAAAGCAAAAAGCAAAAGCAGCAACACTACAAGACACCGTGAATTCCTGTTTGTTCGATGAGTCATGTTAGGATTTGGCCGTATTAATGTCAGACAAGCCTCTACAGCATTTTTTTATGTGCACTCTTTACACACAATGCTTGAGAATGAGTTTTACTGAACAGTTTTCCTTGCTTTGCAGCCAGTTGCTGCTGTCCTCGAAGAAATCTGCCCAGAGAGATCTAACAATCTCAGTGGCATGCATTTCTCCATTCCTGATCAAATCTTGGACCAAGTCAAGGGGATTGTCAACCATGTATCAGTGAGGAAGGTATGCAGCCAATCACATTGAGGTATTCTGACAGACTGCAAGCTCATAAATTTAAAATTCTGAACCTTTAACGTTTTTAAAATTCATGTCTTCAGGTAGCAAAATAAATTACTTGAATGATAAACAAATTAGTCATAACAAAGTGGTCTCTCTCCCTCAACGTAAGCACACAACACTACAGATTTTGTTTTTACAATAAAAGAGTTTCTTAACAAAATAAATGAAGACAAAGTTGAATGAACCAACCATCAACTTTTAAAACAAATTCACAGTTTTTAAAAAAATGTATAGTAAAATAATAATCCCATTAATCTCAAAGCACTTCTTCACCAATTCAAAACAATCAAATTACTTCTATATAACACCTGAAACACACCCCTGGAACAGGATCCAAAACACCACCCACACAACTCTCAAACTTGATTCCCTGTATCTAACACATAAATAAGATTAAGTCACTTTGACTTCAACTTTTAGACAGGAACTGCAGGTGGGATCTTCCTGAAGCTGTTATACACCTGCATAAATGTACTTAGCCGAAAGTAACCTCTTCAAGGTTTCCATTTCTGGTCTAGGACGAACACTAATACTTACACTTCACTCTAAGATAATCTGGATCACTATATATCACTTCCTTCTCAGGAGCACAAGTCTACATAGCCATCCTATTCCAAAACTTTGTAGGACTGATCAAAATCCAAAGTAAAAACTGAAACCAAAATGCTCCTTCTGGAAGTTGTGGGTATTTCCCTTAGGCTTAAAATATGTTTTAGAAGTCTCAAACCAAACTTAAGGTCCCTTGCTTACTACATTGGGTCAAAAACAACCTAAGGAAGACAAACAATCCATGAGTACTGCACACAAATCCAAAAGATTGTCCTCAAACACTTTCAAAAGAAATCGCCATGGCTACAGAAATTCTTAGAAGTTATTTTAATTTCAGACACACCAAAAACCCACAGTTTACTCATTCAAAATCTAGAAATCCAAGGTTACAATAAGTATTTAGAAATATATGTATATCACACATTACATCTCATTCTGAACAGATCCATACAGTGGTTAGTGTTTCTGTTTCACAGAAATTATGAACTTGATATGTGTTTTAAAAACTCAGTAACACCTCATGTAAGGTTTAACTTCTTCTCATTTCATTTACACCAAACTAATAGCATAAGAGCAGAAAATCTTGTAAATTATCAAATCATTTTAAGGTTTGCATTCTGGAGGAACGTCAATTGTGATCACCATGGAGCAGTGTAGAAATACTCTCAGCAACCTTTGGATTTCCATTTTAATTTGCACCCACAGGCTCCCAAAGTTACAGTACATTTGAATGGAGTAATGATGGCAAATGCTGTGCTGTCCCATAATTTTCACCTCTAAATTTAAGTCTTTATTTCTTAAAAATGCAAAAGCAAAATTAAAAACAGGTCCTGCAAATGATGGAAATGAAACACAACAGAAAATTCTTGGAAACATACAGGAGGTCAGTCATTATCTATTTGTAGAGAAAAGATAATGTTTTTCTTCAAATCCCTCTTCAGAACTGGGAAATAAGAAGTAAGCAAACATTTTTGCAAACAGATGAAGAAATCAGACTGACCCAGAAGGAAGGATAAAAATGTTCACATGAGTTAAGTAGTAAATAGAAGCATTATGTCATCAAGGAAACAGATAACCAGGGAAGTCTCTCTCTCACGCTGTCCCTCAAGGCAAGGAGGACACTTGCCATTGCATACAGCCAGTGACAAGAGCTTTTGAGTAGAATTGTTTTTAACTTGTGTCGGCAGCTACACCTGGTTCTAACTGACAGGTAAACTATCCCATTCTTACCAGCTGTGGTACATGTGATTGAAAGATTTATGTATTAATACTCAACCTGTTTGGTCACACTATGAACGCACCTCCCTTAACTGTCAAGTCCTGATGTGAGACTCATACCCAGCACTTTTAATTCAGAGGCTGGGGTTCTATCCACTGTACCACAGAAAGAGGAAAGAAAATTGGAAGAGGTGCAAAATGTTGAAACCTGGAGATCAGGTAAGGTTTACCGGTCCTGCAACATTGTCGTGGAATCTCCAGCAATTAACGGTTAATCTCCTGAAAACTGCTGCAATAAATTGCAAAAAATAGTTTTCTTAGAAGTTTTTTTTGAGTATTCTTGAATCATGATTATTAAAATGAATGGGAAAGGAACAGCAAGGTTTTTGGTTAGAATTGAGACTTACATGACCAATCATGCCGAGATCAGAGGGAAGCAATTTTTGAATCCGAGTCAAAATTTCTGAAGATGAGAGTTTTGAATATTTTAATATTGCTATAAGTGATTAATCAAGTAATAAGAAAATCATGGTGGCTATATTTTAACCTGCAGCAAGTTCCATGCATCCATCATCCCAGTGGTCTCTTACCTCTGTGAGGGGCAGGGCATGATTAATCTATCCCAAGAAGCTGAAGAAGACAAGGGAGGAGATTGCTAGGGCCTTGACAGAGGTCTTTGTATCCCCTTTAACCACAGGTGAGATTCCAGAAGTCTGGAGAATAGCCGTTGCTGAACATTTGCTTTTGAAATTCACGGGGATAATCGAGGAAATGATATGCTGGTAAGCCTTGCGTCAGTCAGAGGGAAATTATTGGAGAAGATTCTTAGGGAGAAGATTTACTCACATTTGGTGAAGAATGGACTTATTAGAGATTATCATCATGGTTTTATGCATGGGATGTCTTGTCTCAAACTTAATTTGAGTTTTTTGAGGAAGTGACAAAAATGATTAATGAGGGTAGGGCAGTGGATGTTGTCTGGATGGATTTACTAAAGCATTTGACAAGGTCCCTTATGGTAGGCTGGTCAAGAAAATTAAGTCGCATGGTGAATTTGCAAGTTGGATATGAAATTGGCTTAGTCATAGATGACAGAGGTGATTGTGAAGGGGTGTCTTTTGACGAGGGTCAGTGACTGGTGGTGTTCTGCAAGTGGTGCTGGGACCACTGTTGTATGTAATATTAAAAAATGATTCACATGAAAATTTAGATGGTCTGATTTGTAAGTTTGCAGATGACGAGAAAAATGGTGGCGTTGTGGATGGCGAGGAAGGTTATCAAAAGACATAGCAGAGGGATTGAATTCAAGAGTCGTGAAGTGATGTTGCAACTGTACAGGACTTTGGTTAGGCCACATTTGGAGTACTGTGTGCAGTTCTGGTCGCCTCAATTTAGGAAAGATGTGGAAGCTTTGGAGAGGGTGCAGAGAAGATTTACCAGGAATGGAGAATAGGTCGTACGAGGATAGGTTGACAGTACTAGGCCTTTTCTCGTTCGCTGCCTGTGGGAGCGTTATAGTCAGAATCTTTGGTGACCTTTAAGCGGCAATTGGATAGGTACATGGATGGGTGCTTAAGCTAGGACAAATGTTCGGCACAACATCGTGGGCCGAAGGGCCTGTTCTGTGCTGTATTGTTCTATGTTCTATGTTCTAGATCAGTTGGAAAGTTGGGAGGAGAAATGGCATATGAAGTTTAATCCAGACAAGTATGAGATTATGCATTTTGGGAGGTCAAATGTAAAAGCCAAATATACAGTAAATGGCAGGACCATTAGGAACATTGACATACAAAAGGATCTTGGAGTCCAAGTCCATTGCTCCATGAAAGTGGCAACACATGTGGCTAGAATGGTAAATAAGATGTATGGTATGCTTGCCTTCATCAGTCAAGACATTGAGTATAAAAGTTGGCAAGCCATGTTATAACTTGATAAGACTTCGGCCAGTTTTGGAGTATTGTGTAGCAACCAGAATTGCACACTATAAAGGATATGGAGGCTTAGATGAGGGTGCAGAAGACCGTGACTAGGATGTTGTGTGGATTGGAGAGTATTATCTGTAAGGAGAAGTTGGACAAACTTAGAATTTTTTTTTGCTAGATCACCAGAGGCTGACGGGGCAATCTGATACAAGAAAATAAAATTATGAGATGCATAGACAGGGTGAATCGTCAGGGTGAATCCCAGGGTGGAAATGTCAAATACTCAGGAGCATAAGTTTAAGATGAGAAGGAGAAAGTTTAAAAAAGATCTGTGAGGCAAGTTTTTTGACACCAAGGATGGTAGGTGCCTGGAATGCACTGCCAGAGGAAATGGAAGAAGCAGATATATTCGCAAAATTTAAGAGGTGTTTACACAGACACATGATTAGACAGATAATAGAGGGATCCAGACCATGTGCAGGCAGATAAGATTAGCTTAGAGTTGCATTATGGTCTGCACAGACATGATGGGCCAAGGGGCTGGTTCCCATGCTGTACTGTTCCAAAATCATCAGCGGTTGTGCCTTTAGCTGTCTCAGCCATAAACTCTGGAGTTTGCTTTCTCTCTTCGTCAGATGCTTATTAACACCTATGTTTTTAATTAAGCTTTTGGTCATCTTCCCTAATAACTCCCTGAGTGGCTCAGCAATAAATTTGGTAACACTACCATGAAATACTGTTGGAGGCTGTTCGTGTATTAAACATGCATTTTGTATTAATAAGAACATGATCTCTATGACTCTGACTCTATGATGCAGAATGGCTGTAAAAAAAAAGTCAAGCTAAGTTTATTTTACACACATGCTGCATCTCTCACAAAACACGAGTTGCCACAAAATATCTTTGTCAATGCTTAAACAATAAATAACATAGATATAAGTATTTAGTTTAAGTGTGGTGTTTGGGATGGGGAAACCTGAAACAGCAAAAGCAAAAGGTACTAAAGACCAAGAATGGGTCTCTTCTCAGAGAAAAAGAAAGAAAATGCTGCGTATGCAGAAATCTGAATAGAGCACATGGGAAATACAAAGCAGTCCAAAATACGCTCAGTGCGTTGATGATAGGGTTGATTATTCATGTTACTGACAGCTGAGAGCAGAGAGGTTGGCTGTCGTCTCTTGTAATGGCACAGCAGGAAGCACATAATCTGAAAAAAACATTGCACATTAGATAATGTGCAATGTAGATTAACCAAATGATTCCTGGGATCATGAAGAGATAGAAGCTGAAAATGCTAAAAACGTACAGCAGTTCAAAAAACATCTGTGGATAGAAGAAATCATCAGGTTGCCCATCACTGAACCTGGACCTACAGATCACGGTTTAAAAGTAAGTGTTTACCTACTTGAAAGCAAGATAAGGAGAAATATTTTTCACTGAGCACCATGAGTCTTGGATAAGCTCTTCCACAAAAGCCAATAAATATTTTTGAATATTTTTAAAACAGAGGTTGATAGATTTTTAAAAACAAGGACAGAGCAAGCAGGAATGTGAAGTAAATCAGATCAGTCATGATGTTATTGAATACTGGAGCAGGCTCAAGAGGCCGAGTGACTCCTATTACATTGGAATTCTCGCTGTGAGCCCAGAAAGATCTCAGAGTATTTTACCAAATGCACCTCATTAACAACTTACTTTACCTCTATGGCCTATCTTACCATGTGTCATTTGCTGAGCAATGCAATATTCCTGGATATCTGCCAAAACACCAGCATCCCTGGTGCCTGCACCATAGTTAACAGGCCACAGTGTAGCAATATTTCCACCCCTTTAATTGAAGACTACTGATCAGTAAGGAAATTAGGCTGGTGTTAAGACTGAGTGCCTCTGTGCATGCCAGTTAGCTAAGTAAGTAAGAGAAAAGAGCAAGCATGCAGCCCGAATCTGGGTGCCTGTCCCTGTATGTGAGGTAACCTTGCTGTAGCCTTCAGTGCTTGTTATCGATGCACCATGCATTGCAAGTTGTGCTTCCTAAGTGGCCTACAAGTGGTTTGGTTAGGTGCCATGATGATACTGAGGGCTTGGTAAATGTTGGATTCCAATTTCTGTGAACGCAAGTTGTGTGTGGCTGGAGACCATGGACCATGTGCTGAGGTGCTGTTTCACGCTGAGCAAAATGACAACACTAATGAATCAGCAATGAGCTGAAGTCACGAGGTACTTGCTGTGATTTTCATGTCTATATTTTTCAATGTCTTGCTTGTTCAGCATGTTTGGTAAGATAGGAAACTAAATATTATTGATGAAAGTTATGGTGTTTAATAAGCTATAATTTACCTTCACTGGCAACTCGCTGCTGCCACAAACTCAAAGTCATACAGAATGGAAAAAGACCCTTTGGTCCAGCAGGGCATGCCAATCATAATCCCAAACTCAACTAGTCCCGCCTGCCTGCACTTGGCCCATATCCCTCCAAACACTTCTTATTCATGTACTTACCCAAATGTCTTTTTTTTTGTGTTTTTTTTTGGAAAAATATTTGTATTCTTTACAAAATTATAAAATTACAAAAAAGTATAACAATCTGAGTGTATAACAACAATTACAATAAACTCACTACTGCTCTACAAAACAAATAATAATAAAAAAAGCTACCCATACTACAATTCAATAAATAATTGTACATAATAACTTAAATTACACAAGTCAGTGCAACTCCACCAAAGCTCCCCATCACCAGGAGCATCAGTTAGCATACCCGTATTTATTCAGGATTCTTCCTCTCAGGACACCCAGCTCATCAGACCCACGCCTCGAGACTAAACAAAAGCCCAAGTAAGTTTGGCAGACAAACCTGCTTTGAGGTGGTTCAGAAAGGACCACCACATCTTCCTGATTCTCCTGTTCCTTGGATGCTGCCTGACCTGCTGCGCTTTTCCAGCAACACATTTTCAGCTCTAATCTCCAGCATCTGCAGCCCTCACTTTCTCCACCACATCTTGTAGAAAAGTTCTGTTTTCTGGTGCACCATACTAGTAAGGAAGTCCAGGGGCATGTGTTCCATAACTAATCTACGCCATCCCGGCAGGCCCGGAGGACTTTCCGAGGCCAAACTCATCAAAATGTTCTTCCTCGCACAATATGTAAGAATATTAAACAGCTTTTTCCTATGCTCTTTGAAGGAAGGCAAATTGGGCAGGCCCAGGAGAAGAGACACCGGATCTACCTTGACCTCAGTCTCCAGGAGATGCCCATGACACTTGCTGTAGTGCCCCAAAAATTGCAAAGCTTGTGGCATGACCATAAATGATGGGTAAGAGTGCCAATACCTATTTTGCATTTGGGGCACAATGGAGAGGCTCCTTTTTTGAATTTCGCAAGCCGCTGTGGGGCCAGACGAACTCTGTGAAGGACCTTCAGCTGCATGGCAAGCATTCTATTGCAAATCGAGATCCTTCTCATGTTCTTCCAAATGTCCTCCCAAATCTCTGATGAAATCTCCACTCCCAACTCTTGCTCCCAGACCCCGTGGAGCCACGAAATATCTTTCGAGGCACCACCTTTCAGTAAATGGTAAAGGATGCTAACTGGGAGAGTACCTATAGTCTGAAATACTCTCCTCTCTATGTTAGACTATAAGGATCAATCAGAAGTGTCGTCTTCTTCTGAATAAAGTCCCTGACCTGAAAGTAACGAAAGAAGTCCCTGCTGGGCAATTCATACTTGGAACTCATCTGATCAAAGGACGTCATAACCTCCCTGCTCAAGTAAATCTCCCAGACAAGACATTCCCCAGGATGCCCGTAACTTAAAACCAGAGTCCAACCCTCCAACCCTGGCCAAAATCTTGACATTCCTACTATAGGAATGAGAAAAGAAGTTTTCGATAAACTACCTTTGCTTTGCCACATCGCTCTCCATGCTTTAACTGTATTAATGACAATTGGGTTCCGCCAATACTTTGTGACTATTCTCATCTTATCCATGAGTAACAGATTAACAGGCCTCGATATCCAGCCATTTTGACGTCAGGTCCTCACATGTCCAATCATTCACACAAAGGATAGCAAGGAGCTTATTTAATACCTCTGAGTAACCCCTCACTTCCCTGGGGAAGCTGCAATTTGGTAAGCTTAATAAGAGGCTGTCAGTGACGCCAAATAAAAGAACCGAGCCAACTTTTGAGTCTCCGTAATGTTTGTCTCGGCATCATCAGAGGAAGCACTTGCATGGGATATAATAAGCAAGGAAGCACATTCATTTTAATAAGAGCTATTCAGCCTAACCAAGATATTGGAAGAACCTCCCAATGCTGAAGATCCTGCCTTATCGAGCAAATGCACAAAGTTAGCCTTATACAATTGGTCACAGGCGGGAGTAATGAGAATGCCAAGGTACAGAAAACCTCTCTGTGACCACCTGAAAGGGAATCGGATTTCACCCTCAAGATCGGGTATTCCCCCAAGACCCCCTACAGACACGGCCTCTGATGTCATAAAATTAATCTTATATCCTGAGAAAGAGCCAAATAAGCTGATATATTGTATTAAATGAGGCAAAGACACTGTCGGGTTTGATAGGAAAAGGAGAACATCATCTGTGTAGGGTATGATAGAACAATACAGCGCGGAACAGGCCCTTCGGCCCTCGATGTTGCGCCGACCTATGAACTATTCTTAGCTCGTCCCCCTACACTATCCCAAAATCATCATCAACAATCTCAGGATTATTTAAATCTCCCTAATGTGGCTGAGTTGACTACATTATCAGGGAGGACATTCCATACCCTTACCACTCTCTGTGTAAAGAACCTGCCTCTGACATCTGTGTTAAATCTATCAATTTGTAGTTTTGCCCCCTCGTACAAGCTGACGTCATCATTCTAGGGAAAAGACTTTCACTGTCTACCCTCTCTAATCCTCTGATCATCTTGTATGTCTCTATCAAATCCCCTCTTAGCCCTCTTCTTGCCAATGAGAACAGGTTCAAGTCTCTCAGCCTTTCCTCATAAGACCTTCCCTCTAGACCAGGCAACATCCTGGTAAATCTCCTCTGCACCTTTTCCAATGCTTCCACATCCTTCCCGAAACCAAGAATCTTTCCACTGACCCAGTATTCTGCCTTCCTGTTATTCTTCCCAAAGTGCATCACCTCACATTTAGCTGCACTGAACTCCATTTGCCACCCCTCAGCCCAATTCTGCAGTTTATCCAAGTCCCCCTGCAACCTGTAACATTCTTCCACTACTCCAACGACTTTAGTGTCGTCTGCAAATTTACTAATCCATCCACCTATGCCTGCGTCTAAGTCATTTATAAAAATGACAAACAGCAGTGTTCCCAAAACAGATCCTTGTGGCACACCACTAGTAACCGGACTCCAGGCTGAATATTTTCCATCAACTACCATCTGCTGCCTTCCTTCAGAAAGACAGTTTCTAATCCAAACTGTTAAATCACCCTCAATTCCATGCCTCTGCATTTTCTCCAACAGCCTACCATGTGAAACCTTATCAAAGGCTTTCCTGAAGTCCATGTATACCACGTCAACTGCCCTCCCCTCATCTACATGCTTGGTCACCTTCTCAAAAAACTCAATGAGGTTTGTGAGACACGACCTGCCCTTGACGAAACCATGTTGACTATCTGAAATCTAATTGTTGCTTGCTCGATGATTATAAGTCTTATCTCTTATAATCCTTTCCTACATCAGAAGTAAGGCTCACTGGTCTGTAATTACCTGAGTCATCTCTACTGCCCTTCTTGAACAAGGGCACAAGGGTGATCTTATGCACCCCAATCCCACCTCTGCTGCAACCATATTGGCTTCCTTCCGAATGGCCTCCACCAATGGCTCAATCACCAGCGTGAACAACAGTGGTGATAAGGGACAACTGTGTTGGCTGCCTCTACCAATACTAATTAGTAAGAACTGCTACCATAGGATCACTATATAACACTTCCACCCATTTGGTAAATACCCCACCGAAACCAAACTGCTCTAGAACATTAAAAAAGATACGGCCACTCCACCCGGTCAAATGCCTTCTCTGCTTCAAGGGAGACCACCAAGCTCGGAATTGACCACTGCTGGCACACCTGGACTATACTCAGTACTCTTCTAACACTATTAGAGGACCTACAGCCCTTAATAAAACCTGTCTGGTCCCCCTTTACAATAAAGAGCAACACCTTCTCCAATCTCAATGTGAGTGTCTTAGATAAAATTTTAAAATCCGAGTTTCGCAGCGAAATGGGCCGATATGAAGCACAGACCTCTAGGGCCTTCCCTTTCTTGAGAATGAGAGAAGTATTAGCTTCTCTCAGAGAGTGTGGGAGGCAGCCCTGACTGTATGAATAATTGTACATGTCCAGCATTGGCACGGCCAATATATTCATAAATTCCTTATAAAACTCACTCAGAAGGCCACCTGGGCCGAGTGCCTTACCATTGTGCAGCTGTCTTACAGGCTCCTGTATCTCTTGCACTGTCAAGGAAATATTCAAAGGGTCACATGCTCTGGGATCGCACCTGGAAGGTTTAGGTTCATAAAGAAGGATTCCATCTTCGCCAACCAGTCCTCACAGTCCTCTAACCGATACAGCTTGGAGTAAAATTTCCTAAAAGCCATATTAATCTTTTTGGAGTCACAAGTAAGAGTTCCAGTGCCCTGTCTGATACATCTGATAGGTGTGTGTGTATAAAGGGGAGGGGGGGGGGTGCTCTTTTTCCTCGCCTAATAAGCCTGGTATTTCCCTGGCCTATCCCCATACTCAAATAACTTTGTTTTGCAAAAGAGATCTCTCTCTTTGCTGTTTGAGTCAGCACAAAATTCAGAACAGCTTGGAGACCTGTGCTTCGCTGTAACTTTAATCACATATGGCCTATTCACATATTTTAAATGTTGTAATTGTATGTGCTTCCACCACTTCCTCTGTTCCATATACACACCACTACCTGTGTGCAAAAGTTGCCCTTTTTAAATCTTTCCCCTCTCACCTTAAACCTATGCCCTCTAGTTTTGGACTCCCACACCTGAGGAAAAAGATCTTGGCCATTCACTCTATCCATGCCCTTCATGAGTGACCCTCCGTAAGGTCACTCTTCAGCATCTGAATCTCCAGACAAAATGCCTCAGACTATTCAGTCACTCTTTATAATTCAGACCCTCCAGTCCTGGCAACATTTGCACTCACTCAAGTTTAACAACATCCTTCCTATAGAAGGACAACTACAACTGAATGCAATATTCCAAAAGTGGGCTTATCAATGTCCTGTAAAGCCATAACGTGATGTCCCAACTCCTATATTCAGTGTTCTGACCAATGAAGGCCAAATGCGTTCTTCATCATATCAGTTCTGAAGAAGGATCACTGGACCTGAAATGTTAACTCTGATTTCTCTCCACAGATGCTACCAGACCTGCCAAACATTTCCGGCAATTTGCTGTTGTTTCTTTACCCCCCTGTCTACCTGCAACTCCGCTTTCAAGGAACTATGCACCTGCACTCCTGAGCCTCTTCATTTGGCAACACTCCCTAGGTCCCTACCATTAATTTGGAGCAACTGGGCTTGTTTACACTTGAGTTTAGAAGGATGAGAGGGGATCTGATTGAGACGTATAAGATTATTAAAGGATTGGACACTCTGGAGGCAAGAAGCATGTTGCTGCTGATTGGTGAGTCCAGAACCAGAGGACACAGTGTAAAAATAAGGGGTAGGCCATTTAGAACAGAGTTGAGGAGAAACTTCTTCACCCAGAGAGTGGTGGATATATGGAATGCTCTGCCCCAGAAGGCAGTGGAGACCAAGCCTCTGGATACTTTCAAGAAAGATGGATAGAGCTCTTAAAGATAGTGGAATCAAGGGTTATGGGGTAAGGCAAAAACAGGAAACTGATTGTGGATGATCAGCCATTATCATAATGAATGGTGGTGCTGGCTCGAAGGGCTGAATGGCCTAATCCTGCACCTATTGTCTATTGTATTTTAACTGTACAAGCCCTACCCTGGTTTGCCTTGCCTCATCGATCACTAGTTCCAACATGCCACAGTGAGAAACCATAATGACGTCCTCAGGAGACAGATACGGGATACGACTGATAAAGTACTGATTGTCATCCAGTGCTTCCCAGGAGCGGAGAAACTACGCCATGTTCTACACAGCCTGCAACACATTATTGATGAGGATAAGCACCTTGTCAAGATCTTCCCTACACCTTTAATTTTCACCTTTAAACAACCACCAAACTTTAAATAGACCACTGTTCACAGCAAACTGCCCAACCTTCAGGACAACATTGACCACAACACCATACAACCCTGTCATGGCAAACACAGCAAGACATATTAGAGTGTCGACATTAGATGTGGGGACACCACCCACCACGAGCGTGGCAGATACTCGTGTGATTCGGCCAATGTTGTCTATCTCATACGCTGCAGGCAAGGATGTTCCGAGGCATGGTATATTGATGAGACCAAGCGGACGCTACGACAACAGATGGATGGACCCCATGCAACAGTCGCCAGACAGGGATATTCCCTCCCAGTCAGAGAACACTTCAGTGGTCAAGGACGTTCGGCCTTGGATCTTCGAGTGACTGTCCTCCAAGGTGGACTTCGGGATACACGACATGCAAAGTTGCCAATCAGAGGCTGATAGCCAAGTTTGGTACTCATGAGGGTGGCCTTAACTGGGAGCTTGGGTTCATGTTACATTACAGGTGATCTCACTACACTATACACTCCCACACACACACACACAAGCAGACATACACACACACTCTTACACATGATCACACTCACGCACTCACACAGACCCTCTCTCATACACACACTCTCTCAGACACACACACCCTCTCACATGCATATACTCTGTCACACTTGCACACACACACGTACACTCATGCACACATATAAGTCTATGGGGTGAATTTCAATCTGCAGATTTGTGTTGCAGATGCACTCTACTTTGTTCAAAAAGCACACCATCTGGAGGCAGGCAATCCATGTAGCATTTTATAAATTCCTACTTTGGAAATAGAACCAGTCTGACTCAAGGTTGGGATACAGACAGACTCTTACCTCACACCTTTAATGCATTGTCTGAGCTGAGATGTCAGTTTTTAAAATAAAACCTTAAGTTATCTTGGGACTGTGACTGGAAAGAAGTTCTGGGATTTATACATTAATCACTTGAAACCTGCATCCCCATTCTAAGTGATTAAGGACTTAACAGCAATCTAGGTTTAATAAATGCTTCAGAACAGGTGTATGGCATTTTGATGTTTTACTATAAATTCTGTTCCTATGATCCTGCCCCACTAGCTACCTGACAAAAGCTTGTACTTCCAAATAAACCTGTTGGACTATAAATTAAAAAATGTACTTACAAATAAACCTGTAGAACTATACCTGGTGTTGTGTGATTGTTTAACTTCATCCTTATTAAAATGCAATGTCCTACATTTATCTAACTTAAACAACCCCCCCGAATATACTCAAGTAATGGGTGATCTCATGAAAATGTTGACCCCTATTTTTGGCCAGAAGATCTGGAATTTTTCCATATATCTCATGTAAAAGTCAACCCTAGTTTTTCACAGATAACAGATCAACATTTGCAAGTCAAGGTATTCTCCTGTACATAAATGTTATGATTAGGAAATGAATTGGGTTTTTTGTGCTATTATGTGATTTGATGTACAATTCACACCAATTTGGCGCAAAAGTTTAAGACGGATCATGTCAGGTGACAACCAACATCATGGAATACTGTCATATGCCAAGTTGAGGTTTTGAAATTTCTTCATCATTTTGTGTAAAAACACCCTCCAGAAAAAACAAACAATATACAGTAGAGTTTAAACCAAAAGTTAATGAAGTCGCAGAGAAGACAACTGTGTTGCAGCAAGAGAAATTTGTGTTTCAGAGAAATTTGTGAGAGACTGGAGAAAGATATTGAACCAACTTCAGATAAGGCTAAAATGAAAGTGTGCCAACAGAAGTAAACCTAGCAAGTGGCCACAATTCAAGAAAAACTTGCTGAGTGGGTACTTGAAAATCATCAAAATGGAAAATGTGTTAATTGTGAAGCCATCTGAATCCATGCATGAAAACAAAATCAAAGGATGGAATTTCAGATTTTAAGGCAAGTGCTGAATAGGGCACAAGGTTCATGAGAAGGCATGACTTAGTGCTTCAGCAGAGAACTAAGATTGCACAAAAGTTGCCTGCTGCATGAGAAGATTTTACAGTTTCACCAGTTTGTCATCAGAAACCTGCAGAAGGAAGGTTACAAGATATCATGCATTGAAAACATAGAAGAAATACCGAATACTCTCAAAATGCCAAAAAGGAGAAAAAACAGTATTGGTGAAGATCCCACGAGCCATAAGAAAAGTAGGTTTACTTTAGTTCTCTCATGTATGGCTGCTGGCACTAAGTTAAAACCAATGGCAGTTTTTAAGAGAAAAGCTTTGCCAAAGGAGAAATTTCCAGAAGGAATTGTCATCCATATGCATCCACAAAGCTGGATGGATGAAGATGGATGTAGAAAATGGATAAAGGAAGTTTGGAATTTATGACCTGGTGGACTACACAAGGAAAAGAGTTTGCTCGTCTGTTGATCACATCTAGTGAAGAATGTTGGTGCTATTGTGGTTCTGTTCGCCGAGCTGGGAATTTGTGTTGCAGATGTTTCGTCCCCTGTCTAGGTGACATCCTCAGTGCTTGGGAGCCTCCCGTGAAGCGCTTCTGTGATCTTTCCTCCGGCATTTGTAGTGGTTTGAATCTGCCGCTTCCGGTTGTCAGTTCCAGCTGTCCGCTGCAGTGGTCGGTATATTGGGTCCAGGTCGATGTGCTTATTGATTGAATCTGTGGATGAGTGCCATGCCTCTAGGAATTCCCTGGCTGTTCTCTGTTTGGCTTGTCCTATAATGGTAGTGTTGTCCCAGTCGAATTCATGTTGCTTGTCATATCCTTAGTAGCCACATACGCAGATGACAAGCAACATGAATTCGACTGGGACAACACTACTATTATATGACAAGCCAAACAGAGAACAGCCAGGGAATTCCTAGAGGCATGGCACTCATCCACAGATCACGGGAGGCTCCCAAGCACTGAGGATGTCACCTAGACAGGGGACGAAACGTCTGCAACACAAATTCCCAGCTCGGCGAATAGAACCACAACAACAAGCACCCGAGCTACAAATCTTCTCACAGACTTTGAATGTTATTGCTAACATCCAATCACATCACACCAATGTAGCTGTAATTCCCATGGACTTACAAATCTTTTGCAACCAATAGATGTTGGTATGAATAAGCTATTTAAAGACATGATGAGAATGAAGTGGAATAACTGGATGTGTGATGGAGAAAAAAACATAGATGAGAGGAGACAGTATGCAGGCTCTATCACTGCCAGTGATCTGTGAACGGATCATTGATTCTTGGAAAGAAATGGAAGCTGACACTATTTTCAAATTATTCAAGAAATGTGCAGTTTTGAATTCATTGGACAGTGCAGAGGATGGTTAGCTGTGGGATGACATAGATGAAGAAGAAGAAGCAGATGATGTGCTACTTCTTACTACGAATTGGATCCATGTAACAATATCACTCATCCTGATGATTATGCAGCTTTATTTAGTGGTGACAATGTTGAACAGCATGATTTTAATGAATTTTTGTATTTGACATATTTAAGATGTACTGTGTAATTGTGATTTTAAGCTTACTAATTCATTTTTATTTCTATTGTCTTTATCCGGTAATTATTTCTTTTCCCTTTATTTGTTTAGTGACCAGTTGGGCTTCTGCTAATGATATGGTATTTTGGACTGTAGCATGAATTTCAGCCCCTCAAACATATTATATGTGTTATAGTTGACTCCATAAATTTAGCCTTAAAAAGAAGTCTTAAAAATTTGACTCTGACATGAGTATATGTGGCATATCTGGCAATCTTCTGCCCATTGGCTCATCTGATGAAGGTCCCATTGTCCTCTGAGATAATCCTCTTCACTATCCACTACACCACCTGTTTTCGTGTCATCTGCAAATTTCCTAACCGTGCCTCCTATATTCAGATCCAAATCATTTACATAAATGATGATAAGCAGCGGCTCCAGCACTGATCCCTATGGCACACCGCTGGTCACAGGCCCACAGTTCTGAAAAGCCTCCTAACTTCAACAAGGTGGCAATGCTGACACAATATGCAATGTTTGGGCTCCTGACCCAGTCCACTCCAGGCTTGCTGCATCTTTCTTTTTTTTTGTCTTTATCTTTCTCTTTTTCTTTGCTTTATCTTCTGATGTCATGTGGCTGCAGAAGCGGTGTGAGCGGGTCTTTGGGTGCAGAGGTGGCATTGCCTGAAGCTGGGATTCCTGGCATCAGAGACCTGGAGGGTGGACTTAGGTTGTTGTGTGTGGCAATCCATGGGGCCTGGAGTGGGGACTCAGCAGCTGCAGCAGGTGTCGTCGTTGTGGAGACATTGCCTGAAATATGGACTTTTGTTCATACTCTCCCCAGGGTGGGGACTCCTTGAGGCCTGGGGGACTTTGAGGAGACCTTGTAGAAGCCCTGGAGCTGTATTTGAAGATCCCCTTTTCAGCAGATGAACTCTATTTATAATATAATTTCATTTTATTCTTTTTGTAACTCAAAATGGTGCTGGATTGTGGCGACAAATCACTTTTCACTATATTTTTCTAGATATATGTGACAATAAATAACAAATAAATAACTCAAGCCAATTTTACATCCGACTGGCTAGGTCCACCTGGATCCTATGTGATCTAACCTTACTAACCAATCTACCATGCGGAACCTCACTCGTAATTTGTTCACCACTGCCCATATTAGGTTCTGGTCAAGATGGCTTGGCATTCCTAATTGCAGCCTGAGTCCATACATGGACAAAAAGATCAATTTTAAAAGTGCAGTAAGATTGATCAACCTTGATGGCATTGGTGAAGTGTGTCATCTCAGAGGCTGAGTAAAACTGAAGTCATTGAGAATCAGGAAAAACCTCTCTGCTCTCTATTGTCACAACTGGCACAAAGGAATATTGCAGTGAGTACTGTCAGCTGATATCTCAGCCCTGAATATGACTGCTGGAGTTCCTCAGTATAGTCTCTGAGGCCCAATCATATTCAACTGCTTCATCAATGATCTTCCCTCCAACTTAAGGTCAGAGGTAAGAGTGCTTTCTGATGATTGCCTAATGTTGTCTAGCTGAGTAGACTGCTTTCATACAGTTCCAGTCTAATTATAGATAGATTGTGAATTGCAATAGCTTAATTCTGATACATGTCTTACATTATTTCTTCTGAATGTTGTTTTCTTGTCAATCCTCCTAGTCCTCATGAAAATGCAGCACAATGCTCACATCATCCAAATGTACAACTTTATCTTTCTTAAAAAGGTGATGAAACTCAGCCTCTATCTCATTACGATCTTTCTTGAATTGCCAACAGGACTTCAGAGTACTGGAAGAGCTGAAATTCATGTCAATTAAGTATTAGGACAGAGCATTGTTTCTGGTTCCCACTTTAAATGTCCATCAACCCATTCCATTACTCTGTTTGGCAATTGTCTGTGATTAAACTAAACTTTCACAACTCTAAGGTACATTCAACAGTATATTCTAATCCCCTGACATCTGTGATATTAATAAACATTCGGGGCAAATGTATGGGAACACCACCACTCATACATTCCCATTCATCCAATCATACTCCATCCTGATTTAATTGGAATTATATTGCAGCTCCTTCAGTGTCAAACTCCTAAAACCTTGAACCTACTAGCACAGTGGGTGCTCCTCTATCAGATGAGCAAGAAGGTGGCTCAACATCAACTTCTCAAGGGGCAACCAGGGAAAGGCTTTTCAGCCATGCCTTAGTCTCATGAAGAGTGAAACAAAGGACCAAATTGCTCAGGATAGTGGCAACATATTACCCAGTCTAATAAACCAAGAACTGTGGATGTTGAAGTATGAGAGCAAGCTAATGTTTTGAATCGAGAAGACTCTTCATTAGAGCTGTCTGATCCCCTGTGATGTGCAGCATATTTGTTTTCAATATGGATTCCAGCATCTGCAGTAATTTGCTCCTGCTGAAATATGACTCTTGTTTAGAACTGAAGTCTTCTGAAGAATGGTCACTGGACTCGAAATGTTAATTCTGCTTTCTCTGCACAGATGCTGCAATACCTGCTGAGTTGCTCCAGCAATTCCTATTTTTGTCTCACAGAATTACTCATTACTGCTGGGACTACATTACCCAGCACTCATTGGGACCTTACAGGATTCCTGGAATTACATTACCCAGGGATCATTGCGACAGTCCCAAACAGTGGCTTTGAAACTACATTACCCAGAATCCCTGAAACTACATCACTCAAGGGACAGCCTTCCTGAAGAAGGACTTTTGCCCGAAACGTCGATTCTCATGTTCCTTTGATGCTGCCTGACCTGCTGCGCTTTTCCAGCAACACATTTTTAAGCTCTGATCTCCAGCATCTGCAGTCCTCACTTTCTCCTAAGGGATAGCCTTATCCAACATGGCCATGGGATTACCCAGACTCCCTGGTGGCACATTAACCATAAGACACAGGAGCTGAAATTAGACTATTCGTCCCATCTAATCTGCTCCACTATTCAATCATGATTAGAGACAAAAAATAACTGCAGATGCTAGAATCCAAAGTAGACAGGCAGGAGGCTGGAAGAACACAGCAAGCCAGGCCGCATCAGGAGCTGAAGAAGGGTTACACCCGAAACTTTGACTTCTCCACATCCTGATGCTGCCTGGCTTGCTGTGTTCTTCCAGCCTCCTGCCGTCTACCTCACCGTTTAATCATGGCTGATAAGTTTCTCAACCTTATTTGCCTGCTTTCTGTCCATAATCCTTGACAACCAAGAGTCTATCTATGAAGAAAGTGAAGACTGCAAATGCTGGATATCAGTGTCGAAAAGTGTGGTGCTGGAAAAGCACATCAGTCAGGCAGCATCTAAGGAGCAGCAGAGTCGACAGTTTGGGCATAAGCCCTTGATCAAGAATCTATTATCTCTGTCCAAAATAAACTCAAATGACCTGGTCTCCACAGCCTTCTCTAACAGTTAATGCCACAGATTCAGCACTCTCTGGCTGAAGATGTTTCTCCTTATTTCCTTTCTAAAAGATCTTCCTTCTACTCTGTGCCCTCAGATCCTAGTCGCTCCTGCCAATGAAAAATCTTCCCAACATCCACTCTGTCCAGGCCATTCAGTATTCTGTAAATTTCAATTCAATCCCCCTCAACATTTTAAACTTAATCAAGCATTGACCCAGAATCTTCAAACAAGTCTTCATTGGATCCTCAGGGATCATTGGGAACTACATTAGCCAGAGATAATCAAGAACACATAGAATAGGCAGCTTTGGGATGGCATTAATGAAGGTTCAATAGGAATACTTACAGCAGGCGGCTTGAGACTACATTAGGTAAAAACAAGGACTGCAGATGCTGGAAACCAGAGTCTAGATTAGAGTGGTGCTGGAAAAGCACAGCAGGTCAGGCAGCATCCCAGGAGCAGGAAAATCGACGTTTCGGACAAAAGCCCTTCATCAGGAATAGAGACAGGGTGCCTGCAGAGTGGAGAGATAAATGAGAGGGGGGTGGGGAGAAAATAGCATAGAGTACAATAGGTGCGTGGGGGTGGGGATGGACCTGATAAGTCAGAGAGGAGGGTGGGGGAAGGTAGCAAATTTTCCTGCTCCACGGATGCAACCTGACCTGCTGTGCTTTTCCAGCACCACTCTAATCTTAAAACGACATGATCCAGGATTGCAGGAACTACAGTACCCAGGGTTCATCGGGAACACATAGTAAATATTGCGCTCGGACTACATTACCCAAGATTCCCGGGACTACATTACCCAGGGTTTACCAAGGAATATACATGGGTCCTGTTGGCTTTGGGACTACATTACCCAAGATTCCCGGGACTACATTACCCAGGGTTCACCAAGGAATATACATGGGTCCTGTTGGCTTTGGGACTACATTACCCAAGATTCCCGGGACTATATTACCCAGGGTTCACCAAGGAATATACATGGGTCCTGTTGGCTTTGGGACTACATTACCCAAGATTCCCGAGACTACATTACCCAGGGTTCTTCGGGAATACATAGTGCTGGCGGCTTTGGGACTACATTACCCAAGATTCCCGGAACTACATTACCCAGGGTTCACCAAGAAATTTACATGGGTCCTGTTGGCTTTGGGACTACATTACCCAAGATTCCCGAGACTACATTACCCAGGGTTCATCAGGAATAAATGGTGCTGGTGGCTCTGGGACTACATTACCCAAGATTCCTGGGACTACATTACCCAGGGTTAATCAGGAATACATGGTGCTCGCGGTTTTGGGACTTCATTACCCAAGATTCCCGGGACTACATTACCCAGGACTCTCCGGGCGGGTGTTGTTCACTGAGGGAAAACAGCGGCGGCGGTCCCTGTCCCCGGAGCTGAGGTCGGTGTCCGTGTCCCTGCAGCCGGGCCCAGCTCACGGCCTTCGCCGTGGCATGGAGGCTGCAGGTGGCGGGCGTTCCCTGTCTCCGGCGGCCAGGGAGCTGCTGCGGTCGCTGGGCAGCTGCAGCAAACACGCCTCGTATCTGAGGCAGAACCTGAGGGAGACCAAGAAATACTTCCGAGAGCTGAGGCACTCGCACGGCAGCAGCCCCGGGTCCCAGGAAGGTGAGCAGGGCCTGGGAGAGGGAGAGGCCGGGCCTGGAGAGGCTGACAGCCAGCCTACACTGCTGGAAGGTGAGCCGGGCCTGGGAGAGGGAGGTAGAGGTAAGGCTGGACTGGCTGGATGGGTGTTAGGGACCATGGGATGGAGACCTGAGACTGGGGACCTTAGCATGGGATGTGACTTGGAACTGTGGGGAGTGATGACCTGGGATACCTGGGATCGTGGGTGGGGTATGTGAGTACTAGGGATCTGTTGATTCTGTTGATTGACCTTTAGGATTTTGGAGGGGGTGGGGCTGATGTGGATGGAGGACTGTGGGAGAAGGTGACTGGGGATGGAGTTATAGGGGTCTCAGGTGACTGGGGACTGCGGCTGGGTATCTGAGGATTGGAGGGAAGAGTTATATCGAGGGCTGGGAAGAGGGAGGGCTGGTGTTGGGGGATGGTGAGGATCCTTGGCTGATGCAACTTTGGAGAGAAGGTGTAAATCTCTAACCAGAAATGGGGCATATCTTATCTTCCAAACATTGCATGTAGGACCCACCCTGCTCGATGTGTTGATTAGTCTCTGGATAGATCTGAAGATTTGTTGAACGAGCTCAAGATGTGATTTTTTTCAAAATGAAAATACTTGTCCATGAGGAAGTAGGATTGTACTGAAATTTGTGGCAAAATGTTGAGGAAGGCTGGGGTCTTGTTTGAGTGCAAAATCTCGCCTTAGAGAAATATTTTTTAAAGCATGCACACTAAATTTATTTAGTTTGGAAGATTAAGACCTTGTGTTTGATCTTGGGCCAAGCAAATAAGAGAGGTTTGTTTTTATTCATTCATGGGATAAGGGCATCACGAGCTAGCCCAGCATTTATTGTCCATCCTTAATTGCCCAGAGGGCAGTTGAGTCAGCATGTTGCTGTGGGTCTGGAGTCACATGTTGGCTAGACCAGGTAAGGATAGCAGTTTCCTTCTGTAAAGGACGTGAGCTTTTCCAGCAATTGCCAATGGGTTTGTGGTCGTCATTAGACTGTTGGCTCCAGAGTTCTTTTCTGAATTAAAGTTTCCCCATCTACTGTGGCTGGATTTCAACCCGAGTCTCTAGAACACTACTGGGTCCCTGGATTAACAGTTCAGCACCAATACCCTCAGGCTGTTGCCTCCTAGATTGCATTCACATTTTTGTTAAGGACCAAAATGTGATGCTCACAGTGCAAGGCTTAATATTGTTTGTAAACCAGCAGCACTGCAAAGGAAAGTAACAGAACAAGGTGTGGGTGTGTCACTTAATGCAAGGTGAGATTAATTTCAGGTATTGGTTGGAACAGGAAAGACTTCAGACCCCTCAATGCATTTAAAAAAAAACTTGCCTGTGAAAGAAACAATATACAAGTTGGTATCAAAGTAATACCATGATTCAGGAATTGGAATCTAAGTTTTTTTTTTCTCAATGAAAATGCAGCAGAAAGCCTAACTTGGCTATCCCAGTGTTTCCTCCATGTTTTCCACCTTATTTTATTTCCTTTCATAAACACATCTTTCTGTTCTTTCCTTCCTTCTTGCTCTCGAGCTTCCCCTAGAGTGCAACATTTTGCAATTGTGCTCTAATTCAAAGTAGCAAGATCTATCCACTGTGTGTTTTGTAAGTTGTCAGAGCAGAAATAACATTTGATTTCTGCACGTCATATGTTCCAAGTTATTGGCTTTAGAATTATCCACACGCAATGGTAAATGTGAATTCAAGTTTGGAAATCAGTTTTCATTGATTCAGGTCACTGACCTTGTGCAAGTCAATTAGTTAAATATGTTTAACTTTTAACACTTAGGATATTTAGATTTTACTTCGATTACTTAGTGTGGAAACAGGCCCTTTGGCCCAACAAGTCCACACCGACCCTCTGAAGAGCAACCCATCTAGACCCATTTCCCTACATTTACCCCTTCACCTAACATGGGCAATTTAGCATGGCCAAATCATCTAACCTGCACATTTTTGGACTGTAGGAGGAAACTGGAGCACCTGGAGGAAACCCACGCAGACACGGGGGGGGGGGGGGGGGGAGAGAATGTGCAAACTCCATACAGACAGTTGCCTGAGGTGGGAATTGAACCCTGGTCTCTGGCACTGTGAGGCAGCAGTGCTAACCACTGTGCCATCGTGTTCCCCTTGGTTTTCTGTGTTTAATGTTATGCTTTTTAAGTACAACTGGTTTTGAGGTGCCAGCTTTCTGAAAGTGGATAAATTAGGAGCTGAGTCATGTTTCAGAATTTGACTGGAAACGATTTGGGAGTATTACTCTATTTAGAAAAAAAGGCCAGAAGAACAAAAAGGGCTTTGAAATGATTGGATGTTGAATTATAACATGTTTGTCTTGATGTTTAGTCATACAGTAAACAAGCAATTTGGTGACTTGTCTTAATAATCGATAAATGTCTTATCCATTGTGAGAAGGTATTTGATCTCCTTGGCTGAATAGTCAGTAATTAAGTATAAGGTCAGATGCTTAAACACAATACACTCTGTCTGTTGCAACAGAAGCTGCAATTAGTGCCAAAAAGGCGGCTGAATAGGGGCATGTATGTTGTTAAATGGAGATCCAAATATCCTTCATAGTAATTGAATATGGTCAGAACCTTTGCTGTCTGTGCATATTCACTGTAGAATAAAACAGCTTGACATTTTTAACCAAGCTTTATCTCACCCCTCGAGATAAAGGGAAAAAGCAGACATGGTGAAGACATTTATCACTTTCTGTTGCATAATGGATTCTACTGTTGTTCAGGTTGAGATGTGGCAGAATGAGTCAACCTCCATCTCCTCACCACCAAACCACCCCGCACAAAAAATTGAAACAGGCAGCTCAGGAGTGTCTCAACAAGAGCTGAGAAAATGGTTACAGAAGATGCAAATTTATTGGAATTATTCGGATCCTCCAGTACATGGTCAAAGCCGGCTTTATCATCTCTTTGCTCCAAAGAACTGCTTGCTCTATTTGCTATGTTGCTGGCAGCATATTGGGTGACTCTCCAAACCCTCACATAGAAAAATAATCTGTGGAAATTGAGAGAGGAATGGGCAATGGAAGTTGTGTAACCCATGTTTGAACAAGGTTTGATTTTTAGTGGGGAGGGATTCTGAAATGTTCTACCACAGGATGACCTGCCTTTTTCTTCACTTCCTGCATGAATTGGAATAATCACACAAACGTACAAGATAGAAGCAGAAATATGCTTTTCCCCCCCCGCCCCCGATCATGCTCCAATGATCTGTTTGTGTTTTGATTTCTACCTTCCCACTTACCCGTGAAAACGTTAGATTCTCTGACCAAACAAGAATCTCGTTGCCTTAAAAACATCAAATGATCCTGCCCTCACTGCCTTTGGCAGAGAGTTTGAGTCTGTGGATTCTGAGAGCAAAACCATTCTCTTCATCTGCCTTAAAGGTTGATGTCTAATTTTAAAACTGTGCCTCGAAGTCTGGACTTCTCCACAAGATTATATTTGATTCCCTACAGTATGGAAACAGGGCCTTTGGCCCAACCAGTCCACACCGACCCTCCGAAGAGTAACCCACCCAGATCCATTCCGCCATCCTATATTTGCCTCTGACTAATGCACCTAAACTATGGGCAATTTAGCATGGCCAATTCACCTGACCTGCACGTCTTTGGACTGTGGGAAGAACCCGGAGCACCCGGAGGGAACCCATGCAGACACGGGGAGAAAGTCCCCCAAGGCTGGAATCAAACCTGGGTCCTTGTCACTGTGATGCAGCAGCGCTAACCACTGAGCCACCGTGCCACCCCAGAGGAGACATCTTTCCTATATTCATCTGTTCAAGATCATTCAGGTTATCATACATTTCAATCAAGTCATCCCTCCATTTTTCTGAAGTTCATTGGATACGAGTCCAGCCTCTCCAACTTTATTCTCCTAAAACAACCCAATCATGCAAGTTACCAACCCAGTAAACCACCTCGGAGTTCATGCAGAATTGTGAGAGGCCGTGTAAGTGAATTAGTGGCTTTCTCCACAAAGGGGAGGCTCTGCAAGGCTCGGATTCTGATGGATCACAACAAATATCATAAAATTTATGTTAGGAAACAAATGCCACCAAAATGGAAAAATCAGCATGAAGTTATTTTGGTATCCCTTTCAAAATATTTCCAAAATTAAGAAAATCCATTCAAACTTGGAGTATGTGAAGGCTACAAACACTAAATTCAGTTGCAGAGAGTTGTGAAAGATCACGTTGGTGAAGGAAAACTTCAGTTCTCTTTTAATTATCGCAGCATCAGCTTAGCTGGACACAAGATTTTAATAACTTGGTGACCATGTGCTTTGGTGGAGCATGCTAACTTTTGAAACGAAAGTTTTTCACTGGAGTTGAGTGGGCACTCAATCTGGTGCTGCAAACACTTGTGGCTGGACCATTGAATATATTCAAGGCAGAGTTAGATTTTTTTTTAAATATAAGTTGGCAAGGGAGGTAAGGATTGTGGGTGGAAGGGTTGGCAAACCAGAAAATGGAGTTTAGGGGACAGTCAAATCAGCCATAGAATGGTGAAGCAAGCTTGAATGACCCAAATGTCTGACTTGTAATTCTTCTGTTTGTGTGAACTATTGGCTGACAAGATAACAGATGGAAATCTGGCTGTACCTTCCTATTTTAATGCAGTTGTGGTTCAGTTACTTGTACTTTCTTAATTGGAAGGTTGGCCTTTCAAGTTCCATTTGAGAATTGACTATGCAGTCCACAAAAGTGCAACATCCCCAGCAAGTTACTGAGACAGTGTCACCTTTTGAACAAGACCTTGAAGTAAGGCCCTGTCATAGAGATGTACAACATGGAAACAGACCTTTCGGTCCAACCTGTCGGCATGCCAACCAGATATCCCAACCCAATCTAGTCCCACCTGCCAGCACCCGGCCCATATCCCTCCAAACCCTTCCTATTCATATCCCCATCCGAATGCCTCTTAAATGTTGCAATTGTACCAGCCTCCACCATGTCCTCTGGCAGCGCATTCCATACACGTACCACCCTCTGCGTGAAAACGTTGCCCCTTCGGTCTCTTTTATATCTTTCCCCTCTCACCCTAAACCTCTGCCCTCTAGTTCTGGACTCCCCGACCCCAGGGAAAAGACTGTCTTTTTATCCTATCCATGCCCCTCATAGTTTTGTAAACACCTTTATAAGGTCACCCCTCAGCCTCCAATGCTCCAGGGAAAACAGCCCCAGCCTGGTCAGCCTCTCCCGAAAGCTCAGATCTTCCAATCCTGGCAACATCCTTGTAAATCTTTTCTGTCTGTACCCTTGATTGGATATCCAAAGATCCCAGTATCTAAGGATCAGATGACAAGTTCCAGACAATATTTCCCTTTCTTCCAGTGCTTGAAAACAAATTGCTGTCAGTGGGATCAAATTGCTGCTACCAACAGGGACAACATTTTTCGGGTGGGTAAGATTTAATTGCCCGTGAATATGTTTTTTTTTTGATGCAAGAAATTTCCTTGATCTGAAATTGTTCATTTTGAAAGAGCAGAACTGTGAATTTTCGCTTTACGAAAATGATCAGAGTGCCGGTCAGTGAGATTCTTCTGAATTGAGGGATTGTGGGATGTGGGTGACATAGTGGAATTAAGGCAGATGTTCAGTGTGATTGTGTATATGGCAGAGCAGACTCCAGGGGATGTGTGGTTGAGTTTGTTGCAATTTTCATGTTCTTTGCAGTTCAAGAAATCTAAACTCTCATTGTCAATAATCAGTCATACCTGCCAGAGTACTCTGAAATGAGTCAAGTGTGGTGCTGGAAAAGCACAGCAGGTCGGGCAGCACCCAAGGAGCAGACGAGTCGCCGTTTTGGGTAAAAACCCTCCAATTCCTGAAGAAGGGCTTTTGCCCGAAACGTCAATTTTCCTGCTCCTCGGATGCTGCCTGACCTGCTGTGCTTTTCCAGCACCACACACTCCGCTCTAATCGCCAGCATCTGCAATTCTCTCTTTCGCCTAGAGTACTCTGAAATGTTTGGTTTGTTGTCATCTTCCGATATTGTAACAAATTCATTGCTTAAGCTTTAAATTGTTCCTGAATAATGGAAAAGTAGCACTTTATGTAGAGTATTTCGCAACTGCTGGGTTTCTCAAAATGCTTCACAACCCATGAAGTACTTTTGAATTGCAGTTACTGTTGCCACATAGGAAACACAGAAAACTTGTGCTCACTCAGCAAATTCCCATTCAGCAAAGCAGTTGTGACCAGGTAATCTGTTTGTGATCTTAAATGGGGAATCCATTTTGGCCAAGACACTGAGGACTGCACCCTTTGTTTTATGTGAAATGACGATTATTTTGGAGGAGAGATGAGCCCTTAGTTTTTAAAGTCTCACCTGATGGTCAGTATTCCCTCGTACTTCACTGGAGTGTTATTATTGAACCCATAGCCCCCTCATGTTTTCCTGGCTGTCTTCCCTGAGCCGTGGTTGACAGTTTGTAGGCCAGTTCCATATAAATTGAATTCCTGATGCTCCACCCCCCTGCCCTCTTAGTGATGTTGATGTAACACTTCTTTTTGTAAATTCTGTGTTTGCAACCATTTGTTAAGCATGAAACCTGTAGCTGAATTGTGTAACATGGCAACTGTGTTAGAGAAGCTAATCTTTGGAAATCAAACAGCTGGATATTGGAATTGTATATTGAGAGCTGCAGCTTTGATACTTCAGATGTCCTAACGTGCTCAAACATTGGGGAATCCGAGAAATATAAACCACAGCTGAAGAACCTAAGGCCCACTATGTCTGTTTTGGTTCAAGGAAAGCAATTCAGCCTGACACTACTTGACCGCTCTTGGTCTGTAGTATATTGAAGGTGAAGTACCACTTGGAAATACCTTTTTTAAATGCCATGAGGGTCTCCATCTCTATCAACCCTTTTACAGTAAGTGAGGGATCCACGCTATTCAGTCCGGTTGTGAACATAACCTCAACCATAATCCTTACATCCATTACTTGAAGTTGATGGAACCTGATAATCAATGCCCTAAGTCTTTACTCAACGTACCTCATGTACCAGTTAAACCCCCTATGGATCTCATTTGCTAAAAACCAAAATGACTCTAATTTGTTCAGTCTTTTCCCAAAGCTAAAATTCTCCGTTCCTGGCAATGACCTTGTTAATCTCTTCTCTGGTACTCTGTTTTAATCTGTCCATCCTGTGATATGGATTAATGATTAATAATTTGCTGTCTGAGTGAGCATACTATGATGTGATTATGCTTTGCTGCCCATACTTGTCCTTCTCCATGGAGTTCTTCTGACATTCTGCTGTCCCTATTTAACTGTCTTCCTCTTCATTCTATTGTCCCAAATTCATCTTTCACTCCTTTTTTTGTTTCCTCTTTGGTCTTCAATATCTTTTTGTAACTAAATTAGTGTTTCAGTGCTGTAATGGAGAAGATCATTCCTCTTGATGGTTTGTTTTTGAATACTAAATTCCACAGAGATGAATTTCAGGGTGACAGTTTGCATAAACTTCACTGGACTACATTGGTTTCCAGCATTGTTGCAGATTTATTCAATCTGCAGAGTTGGCCAAGTACTACAACTTAGTCTCAGTTGTACTTTCTTGAGTTACTTTGGAAGAGGAACAAAAGCAGTGGAAATCACAATCATGTAATTGTTACAAAGCAGAAAGAGGCTATTTGGTTATCATGTCTGTAAAAGCTCCCCAGATTGGATTAATTTGCTTGGCATCACTCTTTAACCTTCTCTCCATAGCCAAGTACAGAACAACCTTGGTGATCCGAATGAGACGGGTGGGGTGTATTTTGTTCAGATAACTGATCTGATGGTAAACCAAGGAAACATTTATGGGACCTTGATCTTGTTCAAATAATACGAAACTCAGATAATTGTTTCGATAACCGAGATTGTTCTGTAGCTTGTTACTTTTCAAATAACTACCTATCCCCCTCTTTTGAGAGCCTAGGTTAAATTTCCCTCCACCAAATTCTTGGACAGTGCATTCCAGACCATAACAATGCATTTCTTTTTTTTTTAAAAAAAGCTTCTTCCCATCACTTTGTCTTCTTCCTTTGTGTCAATATTAAGATTAAACTTGCATTTTTTTTATTTTTGTCAAAAGGAACAATCCTAATTATTGGACCACATTCTGAAAGTTGATCTTGATGCCTAATCTCCAATAATTGACCAATAATATAGTTCAATTTTTTTACTTTGCATAAAAGTAATTGCTTGATTCAAATTTGGATAGATTTATCATAAGATTTTGTGAAACCTTTGTACATGTCACAATCCCAACTAATGGTATTACTGGGCAAGTCAGATCCCAGAATGAAACTTGGCTTGATAGATTTTAATTTTAGCTAACATGTGGTCATTTACAGAAAAATAGTCTCCAAACAGATTTTCTTGAACAGCAGAGTACAAGTTTAGTACACCAAGTGGTAACAAAGAAAGCTAACCAAACTATCTAGGTATAGTACACAAGAAAAATCTTAAATTGAAACCAAGTCAAATGTCATCTTTTTTTCTAAAATAAAGTTAGAGACTCCAATGTCTGGAAATAACCCCTCGGTCAAATTTCCCAGTTTAACTGAATTGATTCTTCCCTGTGAATACTTTGTAAATTAAGAATTTAGATTTTCTCATTTTCGAATAACCAAGCAGCCTTGGTCTGGAAGTTGTGCAAACTAACTTGACCACTGAGATAACTGTACTTTCCCTGAACTGTTTGGTTCTCTTCAAGAAGAGAAACCGTATTTGCTTCTGACGTTTGTTAGGTGTCCTCAATCAGCTAAAACCCTCAATCTTTGGGTTTTTAAAGCTAAGATTAACCCTTTTATTAACCTGAACCAAAAACAAATTCATAGTCTTCAAAGTTTACCAAACTTGTCATAAACCACCACAGCTTAAAAATGTGTTGTTGGAAAAGCGTAGCAGGTCAGGCAGCATCAAAGGAACAGGAGAATCGACGTTTCGGGCATAAGCCCTTCTTCAGGAAACTTATGCCCGAAACATCGATTCTCCTGTTCCTTTGATGCTGCCTGACCTGCTGCGCTTTTCCAGCAACACATTTTTAAGTTCTGATCTCCAGCATCTGCAGTCCTCACTTTCTCCTATCAACTACCACAGCACAAATAATTTACTCCATGAACACTCCAGAGTTTGTCATTTTCAATTTCATAGTCAGATTCTGATCTTTGCCCAATATTCAGATAGCATCTGTGATGCAACACATCCTGTTCACCTGGCACCTGAAGCTTCCTGACTTACATTGGCGCTGATTTAACATCATCTTTATAAATCACTCCATTATCTCAAACCTCTATATCCAACTGCCAGATAACACCTCTTCAAGATCTGTGCTTCTCCTTTATTAGTCTCTTGCACAACCTCTACCTTGTCATTTCTCCAGCTGAAACAGTATTCTTCCAATTGCCAAGGTCCAAAGCTCTTCAGTTCTGTATGCCAATCTACCTGCCTTGTCCTTTAAAATCTTTAAAATCAAGCTCTCCGATTCCTCCTGTTTAGTTACCACCTTGTTTGGTATGGTGTTGGATTTTATGTAACAATACCCTCATGAAGCACCTTGTAACATTGCGCTAAAAAAGTAAATATATGTTCTTGTTATTAAGGTTACACTTCCTTATGCTATAGCTGGTCACATGCAGCAAGCATAACTGTGAAATTCTTGAGTTGAAGAATCCTAAAATTATACAATATAGAAGGAAGCTAATGAACCCATTGTATCTTTTCTGGTGCCTGAAAGATTGACCAAGCTTGTCCCATTCTCCACCCCCATTGCCTTAACCCTCTAAATTCATCATTTTGACTTATGGGCAGCACGGTGGCACAGTGGTTAGCACTGCTGCCTCACAGTGCCAGAGACCCGGATTCAATTCCTGCCTCAGGTGGAGTTTGCACATTCTCCCTATGTCTGCGTGGGTTCCCTCCGGGTGCTCTGGTTTCTTCCCGCAGTCCAAAAATGTGCAGGTTAGGTGAATTGGCCATGCTAAATTGCCCGTAGTGTTAGGTGAAGGGGTAAATGTAGGGGAATGGGATTGGGTGGGTTGCTCTTCGGAGGGTCGGTGTGGACTTGTTGGGCCGAAGGGCCAGTTTCCACACTGTAAGTAATCTAATCTAAATATATATCCAGCAGTCTCTTGAAACCTTGAATGGAATCTGCCTCAACCACTCTCCCAGGCAACGCCATCAAATCATATCCATTGATTGAAGAAGTTTCTCCTCATCTCACTCCTAGCTCTCCAGGTGGACTATCTTGAAGTTGTAACCCCTAGTTATTGAAGTAATTTCTCCATCATTTGCATCTATGCTTTAAGTGATAGTATTTGATAAAGCTACTTTTGGCGCAGTCATAATCACTCATGCTTCAGTATGTTTTGTAATGTGTGGCTCAACCCTCAAGATTCTTCCCTGAAGGCTGTGGGGATTTGTTGTTATCCCCCAGCTGTTATTTCTGGTTTGGGTTGTTAAGATCTTTAAACCAAGTATCTGTCCTCACTTAATTTGCTTGTAGTGTTTTAACCACAAAGAACTCTCGGCAAGTTAATTCTCATTTTAACATGGCAATTCTGTCAAGCACAAGTTTGTCAGGTCTGCAACCATGTCTTCGCAAATATTAATGCAGTTTGATGGCTCTGACATGCTTATATTTCATGTAAGTCAGTAGTCCCAATTGCTTTACCTCTGGGACACCCGCACCAATCAACCCCACTGCCCCGTGGCCGAATGTTTCAACACCCCCTCCCACTCTGCAAAGGACATGCAGGTCCTGGGCTGCCTTCACTGCCACTCCCTTACCACCTGATGCCTGGAGGAAGAACGGCTCATCTTCTGCGTCAGAACCCTTCAACCCCATGGCATCAATAGGGATTTCACGAGTTCCTCATTACCCCTCTCCCCACCTTACCCCAGTTCCAGCCTTCCAGCTCAGCACTGTCCTCATGACCTGTCTCACCTGTCAATCTTCCTTCCCACCTATAAGCTCCACCCTCCTCTCCGACCTATCACTTTTACCCCACCTCCATCCACCTATTGCACTCTCAGCTGCCTTCTCCCTCCCCCCTCCCATTTATCTCTCCACCCCCCGAGTTTGCCAGCCTCATTGCTGTTGGAGGGCTTTTGCCCGAATCGCCAATTTTCCTGCTCCTTGGATGCTGCCTGACCTGCTGTGCTTTTCCAGCACCACACTAAATTTGACTCTAATCTCCAGCAGCTGCAGTACCCACTTTCGTCCAATTGTTTTACCACCCAGTTAGTAGTCAGTACTGTTGGAGACTTTGATTTTGCAAACACTTTGTTATATCTCAAGAGCATTGTTAATTATTTTTAATTTATTTTCAAATTTGTCCCACCACCTTCACTTAAGCTGTTGAATTATGATATTCGTGCAAGTCTCTTTGTCAGGTGTTAACTGTCCTTCATTTAGTTAGAATTGGAATTAATGTCGCCCAGATACAACATGATCAGTGGATGGATAATTGATATCAAGTAATGCCATTATTCCTGTAAGTTGGTTAGTTTTTATCATTGTCACCCACTACAATCTATCTGTTCATCTATTTTGAGTGATCTAATGTTGAGAGAGCAGTATGTAGTTTGACTGGACATGAGTCATACAGTACAGAAAGGCTCTTCAGTCCAACTGGTCCATGCCGAACATAATCCCAAACTAAACTAGTCCCATCTGTCTGCTTCTTGTCCATATCATGCCCTCTTTTTTTCCTCCACCCCCCCCCCCCCCCCAAAAAAAAAACTGTTCCTATTCATATACCTATTCAAATGTCTTTGGAAGGGTTTGGAGGGATATGGGCTGGGTGCTGGCAGGTGGGTCTAGATTGGGTTGGGATAGCATGGACAGGTTGGACCAAAGGGTCTGTTTTCATGCTGTACATCTGACTCTAAATGTTCTAATTGTACCCACATCCACCACTTTCTCAAGAAGCTCATTTCACATGCAAACTACCCTCTGTTTTTAAAGTAATTTGCACATCATATCTTTTAAATCTCTTTGCTCTCACCTTAAAAATGTTTCCCCAAGTCTTGAAATCCCCCATCCTAGGGAAAAGGCACCTACCATTAACCCTATCTATAACCCCCATAATTTGATAAACCTCTCGGGTCACCTCAATCTCCTATTTCAGACGAGAAAAAAATGCACAAGATGTTTCCTCCCTTTGTCACAGTAGTACAGGCATAAATATTGATGAGCAGACCAGAGTTAAGGTATGCCATGTGATGTTTGTCAACTTGACTGGGTAATGTCATTTCACCTGAGAAGCAACACTTATGCGGCATGGTGGTTCAGTGGTTAGCACTGCCCTACAGTGCTGGGGATCAGTGTTCGATTTCATGCTTGGGTGACCATCTGTGTGGTTTTTGCATGCTGTCCCTGTCTGAATGGGTTTCCTCCAACAGTCCAAAAGATGTGCAGGTTAGGTGGATTGGCCATGATAAATTTGTCTGCAGCGTGCAGAGATGAATAGACGAGATAGATTAGCTGTGGTAAATGCAAGGTTACAGGGAATTGGGTGGTGGGGTAGTTCTGGTTGGGAAGCTCCATGGAGGGTTCATGTGGACATGATGGACCAAATGGCCTCCTTCTATATTGTAGAGATTTTATGATTCTATACTTGATATGCAACCGAGTTCAGAATTGTCCGAACCTGTTGAACTTCTGGAATGAAGTTTCAGATTCTGACTCCAAGCTAAGTGTGAGCACTGAGCCAGACAACACCTTGTGACTTTCTTTTTTACTTTGAAGAGTGTGGTGTACATTTTTTTCTCTTCGGTTTAATGTTTTTCTGATGAAAAGTTAGTGATATGCATCATTGTGTGTCTGTGTTAGATCAGGAACCAGTTGTGTTTAGCTTTAACATTGTGAAGTCTTAAGCTTTGATGTATGTATATGAACTATTTGCATTTGTGGAATGTGCTCATCACCAGCTGGGCAGCATTTATTGCCCGTCTCCTGTGCTGTTGAAGTTTGCGTTGAACTGCCTCCTTGAAACGCTGGGGGCAGTATGGTGGCTCAATGGCTAGCACTGTTGCCTCACAGCACCAGGAACCCAGGTTCAATCCCAGCCTCGGGCGACTGTCTGTGTGGAGTTTGCACATTCTCCCCGTGTCTGCGGCTTGCTCCCACAGTCCAAAGATGTGCGGGTCAGGTGAAATGGCCATGCTGAATTGCCCATAGTGTTAGGTGCTTTAGTCAGAGGAAAATGGGTCTGGGTGGGTTTCATCTTTGGAAGGTCACTGTGGACTTGTTGGGCTGAAGGGCCTGTTTCCACAATGTAGGGAATCTTATCTAATCTCATGTCGACACCCATGCAGAACCATGTTAGGGAGGGATTTCCAGGATTTGACCAGGTGACAGTGAAAGAACAGGGATATATTACTAAGTCAGGAAGGTGAATGATTTTGAGAGGTACTTGCAGGTGATGGCATGCCTGTGTATCTGCTACACTCGTCAATCTCGTCGTGTGTTTGAGAGGTGCTGTCAAAGGTGTCTTGGTAAATTTCTGTGGTGTATCTTATAGGACACAACTGTCATTCCATCTCTCTCGATGCATTGTAACCAGCATTTGGAAACTTCACATACTTGACAAACTGTACAAGATGTTGGCAACTGGGTTTTTTGTTTTCACTTGGTATTAGTATGACATAGGACATGCTACAGGTTGCTTAAGATATGAAACAGGTGCCAAGCAATATTGAGAGAAGTGATAATTGTGCATGGCTCAAGAGATAGATGTTAAGATTTCATCGAGGAACTAGTTCAGTAGCAATGCAGAAGAAGTCTAAAGTGGAGTTGAATGATGGAGGAAAACCCAACAGATCAATTGACTTGCTGTTCAGCTTCAGGTCTGTGACTTGAGAGATGCACAAAAATGATGTGAAGGTTTTGTACTCCATGTCCATTTCTCAAGCTGAAAATCTTGAACTGGTATTGCAAGAATAGTGCATTTCAGAAATTTTGTGATAGATGAATTTCTGTTTTTCTTGAAAATTATTTAATTTTGTAAAAACATAAACAGGAGCAGGGATAGATTATTTGACTTTTTGAACATGAGCATCGTTCTTTCGAACAGTGATTGGACTTGAACGAGAAGAACATTTTCCAATCTTCTCCACCATGATTGCGGAACTGGCCGGTGTCAAATTAGAAGTTAGTGCTGTGCAGTTCCCAAATCTGATAGATTAAGCATTTGTGAGTATTTCCTATTTAATTGTAAGCTTATTGCATTTCCCAGACAGGGAACAATCCACTGAGCTCACTATCTGTTGCTAAGTCTGTATGACACAGGAAGAATGTCATAAAAAGGGCTTTTTGGCTTGATTCCTAGCCTGGTGCTCTGTTAACATTTATTTTGAGTATGATGTGCTTTTTGAAATTAGTTTATCTAGGCCACTGGGAATGAGAAGATAGGTAAATTGCCTGTTGCTGCTCGTTCAGCGCGGTACATGGGAGGCATCAGCTCTGAGCTCTACTGTGATGCTCTCATAGCAATATCTGAAGCTGTGTTTGGGTTTGTGAGAATTATATTGTGACATAGAAACTGTTATGCCTTATTCAGGGTCAGAGCCAAAAGGCGACTCTGTTCAGGTTCATCAACTAGTTGACCATCTCAGAGAAATAAAGGAATATGTACAGACTCTCTGATTTAGTCCAATGTTATAGAGTCATAGAGATGTACAGCATGGAAACAGACCTTTCGATCTAACATGTGCACGCTGACTTAGATATCCCAACCCAATCTAGTCCCACCTGCCAGCACCCTGCCCATATCACTCCAAACCCTTCTTATTCATATCCCCATCCAAATGCCTCTTAAATGTTGCAATTGTACCAGCCTCCACTACATCCTCTGGCAGCTCATTCCATACACGTACCACCCTCTGTGTGAAAAAGTTGCCCCTTACGTCTCTTTTATATCTTTCCCCTCTCACCCTCAACCTATGCCCTCTAGTTCTGGACTCCCTGACCCCAGGGAAAAGACTTTGTCTATTTACCCTATCCATTCCCCTCATAATTTTGTATACCTCTATAAGGTCATCCCTCATCCTCCGACGCTCCACGGAAAACAGCCACTCCCTATAGCTCAAATCCTCCATCCCTGGCAACATCCTTAAATCTTTTCTGAACCCTTTCAAATTTCACAACATCTTTCCAATAGGAAGGAGACCAGAATTGCACGCAATATTCCAACAGTGGCCTAACCAATGTCCTATACAGCCGCAACATGACCTCCCAATTCCTGTACTCAATACTCTGACCAATAAAGGAAAGCATACCAAACGCCGCCTTCACTATCCTATCTCCCTGCAACTCCACTTTCGAGGAGCTATGAACCTGCACTCCAAGGTGTCTTTGTTCAGCAACACCCCTTAGGACCTTGCCATTAAGCGTATAAATCCTGCTAAGATTTGCTTTCCCAAAATGCAGCACCTCTCATTTATCTGAATTAAACTCCATCTGCCACTTCTCAGCCCATTGGCCCATCTGGTCAAAATTTGTTGTAATCTGAGGTAACCCTCTTCGCTGTCCACTATACCTCCAATTTTGGTGTCATCTGCAAACTTACTAACTGTACCTCTTATGCTCGCATCCAAATCATTTATGTAAATGACAAAAAGTAGAGGACACAGCACCGATCTTTGTGGCACTCCACTGGTCACAGGCCTCCAGTCTGAAAAACAACCCTCCATCACCACCCTCTGTCTTCTACCTTTGAGCCAGTTCTGTATCCAAATGGCTAGTTTTCCCTGTATTCCATGAGATCTAACCTTGCTAATCAGTTTCCCACGGGGAACCTTGTCGAATGCCTTACTGAAGTCCATATGAAGGACTACAACCTGGTTAGATCAGTTGCTATCCTTTGTTCTGAAGGGATATTAGTTAACACTACTCGTTGACTTCACAGCTGGAATTGGGAATGTCCTAAATGTTTCTCAAGGTGCGATCAGTAAGGTGCGGGGGGAAAGAAACAATGAGTTTTTCTCATAACCCAATGTCTTATATGACCTTGTTGTCATGAGCACCTTATTTCATTCAACACCTCGTGACAACACCCTTGCTCCAGACATTTACATCATCTGAGCAAGAAACTGCCAAGGTGTTTGCATCAATGCTGTGCTGATCTTCTGTAGCCTAATCTAACATCTATCCATCAGGAGTGGCAGCAAAAACACTTCTGCAGAAAAGAATACCCAGCAAAGAATGAGTTTCTCAAACTCCACAAACAAGAGCATGCATGTCCTCTGTGGTTGTTCTCCCCTTAATGCTGTTATAAAGAGAACTGTAAGGGAACTGTAAGTGTCTCTACCAGGAAATATCAAGACAGATTTAAGAGTGACAAGATCCAGGAGTGAGTAAATGACAAGCACAAGGTATTGCAGAACTGAAAACAGCACAAAACCCAAAAGGAAACAAAGCAGGTCAATGATTCATCTTTGACATGACTACCTTCGACTTGTCAGCCCAACCATTGCAGTACTACCCAACCTGACATTGGTTCTCAGCTGACAGTTGACCATTTCAACCTATAAGGTCAGCAGTAGGTTTAATTGTAAGCTAAAATAATGGTGAAGCACTCTGGACTTGTGCAAGGAGGAGCCCATGCTAGGGGATCTCAGATGTTGTAACTCTGACTACAGAGAAGGAGTTAGACCAAATGTTGTGACGACAGAGGGCTCTCCTCTGTTTTGCCACAAGTAAGATCATTGCAAAAATCCTCCTTAGTTGCTGCCTCCTGGTGACTGAAGAGGCATTGCCCAAGTTGTCATGCATATTCTGTCCATCAACGGCACAGTGGGTAATGATCTTCACAGCAAGGCAAGTCCAAGATGAGGGCAGCAACAACACCTGTGGTTGAAGGTGGCCACTTATCAAGACCTTTGGCTCAGTGAACCATGAATTATGGAGCATCTGCCTCCGGTTTGGTTGCCTGTAAAAGTTTTTGACAATCATCTGTCTGCTGCGTGACAATTTTGAACTTCAACCAATGCACCACACATTATGTGCAAACTGGGGTCAAAACCAAGATCACCCCAACCCGTGATGGAGTTGCAGTGTGCAGACAAGAATTACAGATGCGCCCCAAGACTGAACTCCAGACTGGCTCATTCATTGAGGACGGTCTGAGGCTAAATGTCTGCAAGGCAAAAATCCTTTTCCTGGCTGTTGAGAATGGTTGTTTATTGACCAAGACCTTAAACCCAACACTAAGCCTATGGGACTACATGGCCATGTTAGCACAGACGTTACATTGCCAGGCTAGTACTCCAAAGTCATGGGCAGTGGAAAGTTGAAGGTCAAATTTATGACCATAATCCAGTCAATTTAAATTCAGTTATGAAAATCTGGAATAAGAAATTTGTCTCCCTAATCGTCATTATAGAAATCCTGGATTGCCATAAAAACTCCTCTTCTGGTTCACCAGGTTCCTGTTAAAGGAAGGAAATTCTGTCCTTCGACTGGGAATTCTGAGCTCCAGATGGCCATCACTGCAGTTGACTCATGCCACAGCTTGGCAAATTGAATTTGTTAGCCTCTCCAATGTAGTGATCTGAGGTGGTGGCACTTTGTCACTTCTCGGACAGTTAAGAGTTAGCAATGCTAATCGTTGTTACCCAATGATGTTCATGCCTCATGAAGGAATTTAAAATATCAAGCCAGGCCATGTGGAATTGATGTACCATACTAAAAAAAAGTCTGGGACTCCATATACAACCAAAAGACTTAGTGAGGCTGGAAATCAAGTTGAGTTCCATCAAAAGGATTTACTGAAGGGAAAACAAGTTAAACCATCTAAATGGGAAATTTGTGACACCTGAAAAAAATTGCACATCAGGCTAGTACTTGCTGCCCATCCTTAATGACAGAATCCGCCATGTTGGTGTTAAGGGTCTGGAGTCAAACTTGAGTTAGATCAGGTGAGAATGGCAGATTTCTTTCCCAAAAGGACAAATTTAGTTTTTATGGCAATTGACAGTGGCTACATGGTCATCATTGCACTTGCTTTTATTCGAGACTTTGTATTTTGAATTCCTGATAAACCTGCCACAGTAGGATTTGAACTTCATCTGGAGTTCTGGGTGACTAGTCCAGTGACATGATCATTAGGGCACCCCCTGTCCTGGTATTGATGTGACAATTTAACAACTGACTGTTTGAGCTCAATTGAATTGCAGCAGTGACACCTTGTTTTGGTGTCTGAAATTTGAATTTTCCCACTTATGTGCTTGAGGAATGGAACCACTAATGATGATGATCTGTTGTACATTAAAAGAAATTAGTTTTATTGACTCGGATGAAACCTAAAGCAAAAACTAATTTTACAGGACTTCTGAAGCTCTTCAGAACCTTGCACCTTTTTTTTACCCAGTACCTTACACCAATTCTGTGCAGCAACTTCAACCAAAAATATTAAGTTTCCAGGGTTCCCACATTTCAGTGAACACACTCATCAAACAACCCCAACGCCTTGTGGCTGAACACTTCAACTCCCCCTCCCACTCCGCCAAGGGCATGAGTCCTGGGCCGCTTCCATTGCCAAATCCAATTTAACTGACAACTGGAGGAAGCACACCTTTTCTTCCACCTGAAGACCCTTCAACTGCACTGCATCGATGTCGATTTTTCAACAGTTTCCTAATCTCCCCTCCCCCTGCTTCATCCCAGCTCCAACCATCCAACTTGGCACTGCTCTTTTGTCCATCTTTCTTCACACCTATCCACTTCATTCTCCCCTCTGACCTATCACCATCACCCTACCTGCATTTACCTATCGCCTTCCCAGTTACTTCTCTTTTTGACTTTTTTAAAGTTGTCAGGAATCCCTAAAATTTTATTTTGTGGCTGCCCAGAGTTAATGCACCAGTGCAAAGTGCAAGCATGCTTATTTTGCTGCTTTGACATGTTGTATAAGCGAGATGTCTGATGCCTTCTGACTGACTTGTACTGTGGATATAGCTTCGTGTTCTGTGATATGTGGAACATTATCCTTTGTTCAACTATAAATTCAGGCTTCATAAGAGAAACAAGGGCCATTTGGTTTGCTGACTCTTGGTGGTAGAAATTTCCAGTTAGTCTCACTGCCTTGTTGTCTTTGCTCAGCTCTGCATTTTTAAATTTGATATGTTCATTCAATTTACTTTTGACTATTTAATCAGAGACTGACCTTGCCTCTAGAAATAATTTTTCTAAACTGCGTTATGAAAACCTCTTCACTTTTAAACAGGAATGTGTTTTTTCATTCAAGCACTGAGGAACAGGTTTCAGTCTGTATGTATTTTGGAAAGAATGTTGAAGACAAAGATGGCATGCAACAACATTTGAAATGGCGGAAGGAAACCGGAAGTTGAAGGTTCTTTTGGACGGGCAGTGGAACTGTGTTTTGGGAGAGTGAGTGTTGGAAGTGTGTTAGGGATTTGATCTAAATTGACTTGATGCACAGTGCAGAAACAGAAGTGGGATGGTTAATTCTACTGAATTTTCAAACTTGTCATTTTCAGGGCATCTTTAAGTAGCAAGCTAGTTCTTCAATGCCATTAACATGGTTTAAATTGACTGTGCTGAGAAGTTATCTGTAGAGTCGTAGAGATGTGGAGGACGGAAACAGACCCGTTGGTCCAATTTGTCCATGCTGTCCAGAGATCCTAATCTAATCCAGTCCCATTTGCCAGCTTTTGGCCCATATCTTTCCAAACCCTTCCTATTCGTATCCCCATCCAGATGCCTTTTAAATATTGTAATTGTACCAGCCTTCACTACTTCCTCTGGCAGCTCATTCCTTACACGCACCAGCCTCTGTGTGAAAATGTTGTCCCTTAGGTCCCTTTTAGATCTCTCTCCTCACCCTAAACCTCTATGCCCTCTAGTTCTGGACTCCCCCACTCCAGGGAACAGACTGTATTTGCTCTATTTGTCCTATTCATGCTTCATGATTTTAAAAACCTCTATAAGGTCACCCCTCAGCCTCTGACACTCCAGGAAAACAGCCCCAGCCTGTTCAGCCTCTCCCTATGGCTCAAACCTTCCAACCCTGGTAACATCCTTGTAAGCCTCTTGTGAGCCCTTTCAAGTTTCACAACATCCTTCCAATAGGAGGGAGACTAGAATTGCACACAATATTCCATTCCAGAAAGAAGGAAAATGAACTTTTGAGGCCAAATTGGTTCAGACTTTTTGTTTCAGCTTACCATTTATTTTTGAATGGTCAAAAGTCTTAGGGCTTTGCACTGCACTTTTTTGTTAGTGTAAAATGGTACTGCACTTTACACAAGGGGATCTATGGTTTGTATGAACAGGGCAAGCAATGGTCTGTCTCCTGAACTGATCAAATATGGAAGAAATCCTCACTGCAACACCAACAATAGCAGAGTGTAAAAGTTGGACTCACCATGATTTCAAATGAACAGTGAAAAGGAAGGTGGGGTTGAGAGATTGTGAACATGGAAAAGTAAATTGCTATCCATCTCAGTGCGTGTGTGGTGTCCTGAGATGTTGAGGATATTCTGCAATCCTTGCTGTTGTAAAATTCAGCTCAATCTACAAATCATAACCAGAAGTGTTACGTAAAAGTTTGTGTGAAGTTTTTTTTGATCTTGAATGAACAGGAAGTGAAATCACTTGCCTAAGTAACATGATACCAAGAAAAGTCAGGCTATACCTGTGTTCCCTTCCTTCTTCAGCAAGACTTTAATCAGCTTCCTGTGCCGCCCCCCCCCCACTTTTTTTTGTTTTGGATCTTCCTGTTTTGGGGCTAGCAATTTAATTCGACAGAGAAGGGAAGTTCAAGGCACTTCGCCATAGTTGAGCAAGGTTTTTACTTTTTAGTGAAGCATTAAACTGTGGTTGTAACTGGTATATTTCAACTTCATGGAACTCATTTAGTTGAGAACATGTTTGGCCCATTAGCCTATAAGAAAGGTAACTGCTGACTGTGTATGCTTACATGCCCAGGGCATGTTGTGCGTAATTCAACAGCCTGATAAAGATGTTTATTGTCTGATCAGGGCATGCTCAACCCTTGTATTTTGCTCTCAAAGGCTTGCTTCATCAGAAGCAAGTTTTTCTGTTAGATGCAGAAATTAATATTTGGAGAAGCTCAAGTTATAATGTGGGTTGTGTGAATTTTTGAGCAGAGGTTCAAATCTGTGTTGATCATAGTCAATCTCTTGAAACTGAGGTGAATGAATAACTGGGGTTTTCAGGTCATTTTCAAGTATGTAAGTAAGTTGAATTTGTGGTCATGTAACCATGAATCTTAAATTGTAATGTGTCTTTCTGTAGCAAGGATGAGTTAATTATATTTGAACTAGCCATTGTAATTTTGTACTAACACTTCATGAACATAGTACTGTTGATTTTAAAGAGGTAAAACATTTGTATTACTTATGATCTGACAATTGTCATTTAGTTATCTTATAAGGTCCTGTATAAGTGCTCTGTTTTTTCCACTTCATCAGCTTTGCTGGTTTTTGTAACTTAGGTTGATTCTTAACAGTAATATTTTAACAGTACCTTTCTCATCCCTTGTTTCCATCATTTGGTTGAGTTGAGAGTAAAAGAAAATGATTTTAAGATTAGTCATGATGAAAAGCACTTATTTTGCAGTCAGTTAAGTACTTCTACTGAATTGCAGTGAATGCTGGAAGGTGAGAAATGCAGTAGCGATCTGTGCACAGTACACTGCAATAGTGATGTGATAAGTGATGAAATCATCTGTTTTGGTAATCATTAATGTTAACTATTAACAAAGGTAACAAGCATAATTCCTCTTTTTTAAAAGTGGTAGTCTGGTCTTTTTCATCCATCCAAACAGGCATGAGGACTGTGTTTGCCATCTGTTGCAAATAAAGAATTTCATGAATTTCTTTTCTCGGATGCATCAAGCTTCTCCAAGTTAATTCTACAGCAGTCGTAAATATAGCATGATCTTCTAGAGAATTCTCCTTCACTGCTTGTTTTTCTCAAGTAAAATTTCCATTTGCCACTGAGTGTCTGTGAATGCTTCAGTCTCTTGTTCTCGTTATTTTTAAGTACTTTGAAGCTATTATAGAATCTTCAAGTCATACAGCATGGAAATGAACCTTTGGTCCAATTCATGTATGCTGACCAGACACCCCAATTTTGATCTCGTCCCACCCGCCAGCATTTGGCCAATATCCATCTAAAACCTTGCTATTCATTCACCTATCCAAATGTCTTTTTCAATGTAGTAATTGAACCAGCCTCTACCACTTCCTCTGGCAGCCCATTCCATACATGCACCACACTCTGCATGAAAATGTTATCCCTCAGGTCCCTTTTAAATCCTTTCCCTCTCAACTTAAAGCTCCACCCTCTTGGAAAAAGACCTTGGCTAGTCAACCTATCCATGCCCCTCATGATTTTATGGTCCTCTATAAGGTCACCTCTCAACCTCCACTCCAAGGTAAAAATACTCCAACCTATTCAGCATCGCTGGAGAGCACAAACCCTCCAGTCCTGGCAAAGTCCTTAGAATTCTTTTCTGAGCTATCTTAATTTTAGTAACCGCCTTCCAATAGAAGGGTGACACAAGAATTGAACACAGTGTTCCAAAAGTAGCCTCACCTATGTCCAGATGATGCCCAGATGCTGTACTCAATGTTCTGACCATTGTAGGTAAGTGTGTCAAAAGCTACCATCTCCACCCTGTCTGCCTGTGACTCCATTTTGAAGAATCTGTGCACCTGCACTCCAAGGATTCTTTGTTGGGAAAGCTCCCTGGGTCTGTACCATTAAGTGTATAAACCCTGCCCTGGTTTTCCCCTACCTCACATTTATCTAAATTAAACTCTCTGACATTGTTAGGTCCATCTGATCAAAGTCCCATTGCACTCTGAGATAATCTTCTTCATTGTGCACTGCACCACCTACTTTAATATAATGTGCAAACCATTCCTTATATATTCATATCCAAATCATTTTTATATAAATGACAAAAAGCAGTGGACCCAGCACTGATCCTTGTGGCACACCACCAGTCATAGGTCTCCAGTCTGAAAAACAGCCTTCCACCACTACCCTCTGTCTCCTATCTTCAAGTCAATTTTGTATCCAATTGGCTAGCTTCCCTGGATCCCATGTGATCTGAACTTACTAACCCGTCTACCAAACGTAACCTTGTAAACGTTTTGTTGAAGTCTGTAAAGATAATGTCTATTGCTCTGTCTTCATAAATCTTCTTTGTCAACACTTGAAAACTCAAACAGGTAATAAGACACTATTTCCCCCCCACACAGCCGTATTGACTGTCCCTAATCAGGCCTTACCTTTCCAAATGCATGTAAATTATTTCCCTCTGAAACCTCTCCAACAACTTAACCACCACTGACTTAAGGCTTACTGGTCTATACTTCCCTGGCATTTCATTTGTTACATAACAGCACCACGTTAGTCAATCTCCATTCTTCGGCCACTTTACCCGTGACTATCAAAGATACAAATGTATCAGCAAGGGGCCAGCAATCCCTTTCCTTGCTTCCACAATGTTCTTGGAAACATCTGATCTGGTCCCAGGGGTTTATCTACCTTTTATGCATTTTAAGACCTCCAGCACCTCCCCTTTGGTATTATGAGCTCTTTTCAAGACATGACTATTTCACTAAATTCCCTGGCTTTGAAGTCTTGGAGTCATAGAGATGTACAGGATGGAAACACTGTTCAATCCAACTCGTCTATGCCAACCAGATATTCTAAATTAATCTAGTCCCATTTGCCAGCACTTGGCCCATATCCCTCTAAACCCTTCTGATTCATATACCCATCCAGATGCCTTTTAAATGTTATTTTAAATGCCTTTTAAATTGTACCAGCCTCCACCACCACCTCTGGCAGCGCATTCCACCGCCACTGCTTTCCCTGTCACCCAAACCAATCCAGTTCTGGACTCCTGTACCCTGGGGAAAAAGACCTTGCCTATACACCCTATCCATGCTGCTCATGATTTTATAGGTTTTTATAAGGTCAGCCTCTGACACTCGAGGGAAAATAGCCCCGGCCGATTCGGCCTCTCCCAATAGCTCAAACCCTCCAACCCTGGCAATGTCCTTTGTAAAGTGAGGACTGCAGATGCTGGAGTTCAGAATCTAGATTAGTGTGGTTGCTGGAAAAGCAGCGCTGGACAGGCAGCATCCAAGGAGCAGGAAAATCAATGTTTCGGGCAAAAGCCCATTCCTGATGAGGGCTTTTGCTCAAAATGTTGATTTTCCTGCTCCTTGGATGCTGCCTGTTCTGCTCTGCTTTTCTAGCACCACTCTAATCTAGATTCTGATCTCCAGCATCTGCAGTCCTCACTTTTGCCTAATGTTCTTGTAAATTCTTTCTGAGCCCTTTCAAGTTTCTCACATCCTTCCTACAGGAAGGAGACCCTATAATAAGTCCTTCTCCATACTAAATACTGAGCAAAATATCTTACCCATTTCTTGTGGTTCCACACACAAATGGTCATGTTGATCTTTAATTGGATCTGTTCTCTCCCTAGTTACACTCTTGCCCTGAATGTGTTTGGATAATCTCTTTGGATTCTCCTTGTCTCTTTGTCAAAGCTATCTCATATCCCCTTTTTGCACTCATGATTTCCCTATTAACTGTACTGCTACTTCCCTTTTTATATTCCTGTAGAGATTTACTCAATCCCAGCTGTCTATCTCTGACATGTCTCCTTTTTCTTGCCACAGCTTCAGTTTCTCTCGTCATTCAGCAGTCCCTATGCCTCCTAGCCTTGCCCTTCACACAAACAGGAATGTACTGTTTCTGAACCCTCGTTATCTCATTATTAAAGGCCTCCCATTTCCCGAATGTCCCTTTACCTGCGAGTAGCCTCCCCCAATCAGCTTCCAAATATTCTGCCTAATACAGTCAAAATTGGCTTTATTCCACTTTAGAATGTAAACTTTTAAATTCGGTCTATCCTTTTCCATCACTATTTTTAAACTAATAGAATTATGGTACTGGCCCCAGTGTTCCCCCACTGGCACCTCTTGCCCTACCTTATTTCCCAACAGAGGTCAAATATTGGTCCTCCTTTCATGGGTGCATTCACATATTGAATAAGAAAGTTTTCTTGTCCAAACTTAACAAATACATCCCCATCCAAGCCCTTAACACAATAGGAAGGATATTAAATTGGCAAGATTTACTAGTATGTTGCTGGGAATGGAGGGTTTAGACTGGGACTTTTCTCAGTTTGGTAGGAGGTTGAGGTGTGACCTTACTAAGTTTTTTATTAAATCATGTGGTGTGTAGATAAGGTCAGTTGCGGGTGTGTCTTTTCCGTAGGCTGGGATAGTTTGAAATGAGGGTGCATGTTTTTAAGATGAGAGGAGAGATATAACAAGGACATGAAAGGCGATTTTTTTTTTTTGTTTTTTTTTTTCCCCCCCCCCTGGTTTGTGTGCAGAGTGAACTGCCAGAATAAGTGGTGGTGAAGTTACAATATTTAAAAGACATTTGATCAAGTGTGTAAATAGGAAAAGATTTGGAGGTATATGGGCCAAATGCATCAAGTGGGACCAGTTTAGTTTGGGAACATGGTTGGTGGGTACGAGTTGTACTGAAGGTTCTATTTCCATGCTCTGTGACTGGAAAGTTAAAATCACCTACTGTTACAGCCATATTGTTGTTGATGTCTGATAGTGCCTTCATATTTGCTGAGCAATTTACTGTTGCGTATTGGGGGCACCATAATAGGGACATCAACGTGGTCATCGCTTTCTTATTTTTCAGTTCCACCGATATAACCTAATGGATGATCTCCCAGGTATATCCTTCTGAAATACAGCTGTCGTGTTCTCCCTAAGCAGAAGCAGTGCTCCCCCTCCACTAATGTCTCCCTTTCTATCCTTCCTATAGCATCTGTACCTGTACATTAAGCTGCTAGTTATAGAGTCATAGAAATGTACAGCACGGAAACACACCGTTCAGTCCAACTCGTCCATGCCGACCACACATTCCAACCTAATCTCGTCCCATTTGCCAGCACTTGACCCATATCCCTCGAAACCCTTCCTATTCATATACCCATCCAGATGCCTTTTAAATGTTGTCATTGTACCAGCCTCCACCATGTCTTCTGGCAGCTGATTCCATGTGCCACCCTTTGTGCCAAAAGTTGCCCCTTAGGTCCCTCTTATACCTTTCCCCTCTTACCCTAAACTATACCTTCCAGCTCTGGACACCCCCACCCCAGGGAAAAGACTTTGCCTATTTTACCCTATCCATGCCCCACATGATTTTATAAACCTCTTGGGTGACCTATTCAGCCTTTCCCTGCAGCTCAAATCCTCCAACCCTGGCAACATCCATGTAAATCTTTTCTAAACCCTTTCAGGTTTCACATCATCATTCCAATAGGAAGGAGACCAGAATTACATACAATATTCCAAAAGTGGTCTAACCAATGTCCTGTAGAGCCGCAACATGACCTCCCAACTCCTACACTGAATACTCTGGCCAATAAAGGAAAGCATACCAAACGCCGCCTTCACTATCCTATCTACCTGCGACTCCACTTTCAAGGAGCTATGAACCTGCACTCCAAGGTGTCTTTGTTCAGACACTCCCTAGGACCTTACCATTAAGTGTATAAGTCCTGCTAAGATTTGCTTTCCCAAAATGCAGCGCCTCGCATTTAGCTGGATTAAACCCCATCTGCCACTTCTCAGCCCATTGGCCCATCTGATCAGGATCCTGTTGTAATCTGAGGTAACCTTTGCTGTCCACTACACCTACAATTTTGGTATCATCTGCAAACTTATTAACTATACCTCGTACGTTCCAGATCATTTATGTAAATGAGAAAAAGTAGAGGACCCAACACCAATCCTTGTGGCACTCCTCTGATCACAAGGCTCCAGTCTAAAAAACAACCCTTCACCACCACCCTCTGTCTTCTACCCTTTTGAGCCAGTTTTGTATCCAAATGGCTAGTTCTCCCTGTATTCCATGAGATCTAACCTTGCTAACCAGTCTCCCGTGGGGAACCTTGTCGAATGCCTTACTGAAGTCCATATCGATCACATCTACTGCTCTGTCCTCGTCGATCCTCTTTGTTACTTCTCCAAACAACTCAATCAAGTTCATGTGCCATGCTTTTCCATGCACAAAGCCATGTTGACTATCCATAATCTGTCCTTGTCTTTCCAAATACATGTACGTCCTGTCCCTCTGGTTCCCTCCAAAAACTTGCCCAACACTGACATCAAGCTCACTGGTCTATGGTTCCCTGGCTTGTCCTTACTACCTTACTTAACAATAGCACCACGTTCGCCAACCTCCAGTTTTCCAGCACCTCACCTGTGAGTATCGATGATACAAATATCTCAGCAAGAAGCCCAGCAATCTCTTTTCTAGCTTCCCACAGAGTTCTAGGGTACACCTGATCAGGTTCTGGGGATTTATCCACCTTTATGCATTTCAGGACATCCAGCACTTCCTCCTCAGTAATACGGACGTTTTTCAAGATGTCACCATCTTTTTCCCCATATTCTACATCTTCCATGTCCTTCTCCACAGTAAACACTGATGCAAAATACTTGTTTAATATCTTCCCCATCTTCTGTGGCTCCACACAAAGGCTGCCTTGCTGATTTTTGAGGGGCCTTATTCACTCCCTTGTTACCGCTTTGTCCTAAATATATTTTGTAAAAACCCTTTGGATTCTCCTTAACCCTATTTGCCAAAGCTATGTCATGTCCCCTTTTTGCCCTTCTGATTTCCTTAAGTATACTCCTACTTTCTTTATACTTTTCTAAGGATTCACTTGATCTATCCTGTCTATACCTGACATTTGCTTCCTTCTTCTTCTTAACCAAACCCTCAATTTCTCCAGTCATCCAGCATTCCTGACACCTACCAGCCTTTCATTTCACCCTGACAGGAATACATTGTATCTGGACTCTCATTATCTCACTTTTGAAGGCTTCCCATTTTCTAGCTGTCTCTTTACCCTCTAACATCTGCACCCAATCAGCTTTTGAAAGTTCTTGCCGAATACTGTCAAAATTAGCCTTCCTCCAATTTAGAACTTCAGCTGTTAGATCTGGTCTATATTCTCCTTTTAGAATCTTCATCTTTTTATCTTCCAATGTTGTTGGTACCAATGTGTACAATGACCTCCTGCTGGTCCCTCTCTCCTTTTGAGAACATTGAGCACCCTCTCTGATACATCCTTGACCCTGGCACTAGGGAGGCAATGCAACTTTCTGATGTTTGTTTTTGCTGCTGGCTGCAGAAACGTCTGTCTGTTCCCTGTCCCATCTGAACCATGTTTCTGTAATAGCTGTGATATTTCAGTCCAATATTCCTCGCCGTGCCCTGTAGTCATCTGCCTTGCCTATCAGGCCTCTTGCTTTGAAGTAAATGCTGTTCTTTTTACTCGGCTTACAGTGCTGCACTGTCTATCTGTAACTTCTTTCAGCTGTATTCTCTGAGCAGAAAGCCACACAGATCAAATAGCAACTAAAATCTCACACCAAAAGTACTTGGAGAGCACCCCCTTGATCTGTCTCCCCGGACTCCATTGACATTTTTAGTAATGTAATCTGCTGTAAGCTATTTCCAAACCAATTTAAGGATTAATTGTCCCCCATTACCAATTTCTTCTGATCTGCTTAAGTAACGAGGATTTACAAATGTAAAGGATTTGCTGAATGCTTGTATCCTTACTTAGCTGTCTAAAAGCATCTCTCAGGATTACTCCTGTTCATGAGCATTGCAAATGTCATGCCACTAGCTCCTAGGCTAAATGTTTGTCATCTTGTCTTTCTAGCTGTTAACTTCAAGTCAAAGTTGCTCCCAACTTTTGGAGATTAATTGATACAATGGAAATAAGTTGGAATCTATCATGTGTTGAATAGTTTAATTTAATTCCTAAAACTATATAGGCTATACTCAAATACATAAAACACGAGTGATGAATTAACCAATCAACATAGCATGACTTTTCAGTTGCAATTCAACTGCACAACAGTATCTGCCTTCATGTTTGTGTTCAAACCCTGGAGTGGAACTTTGAGCCTTCTGACTCAGAAGGGAGTGTGTTAACAATTAAGCCATGACTGATAGGCTACTTTGTGGCACTGTCACTACTCAATTTGGTCCTGGCTTTTGCTCTGATCTGTGTATCCGTCTACACTTCCAGAGTGCATCACTAACTCTCATCAGAAATGGGAAAACTTGCTAGTCTGTTTTTCCCTTTGCATTCCTCTCTTGCAAAGTGGACATTTTGACTATTCTTAGCTTTATCCTTCAGCTTCTATTTTTATTTCTAGTTCTAATAATTCCTGAAGTTAATTGCAGTGTTGGTTTGAATCTCATTGAATTCCAATAGGGAGGGTACATGGATTGATAGTGTTACATTGATGGATGAATACCAGCTGAAAGGTGCAGGAATATCTTGGTGCAGACTTACTGGGAGAAGGATAGTGGTGATTTGAAGCAAATTGCTTTGCCTTTTCAGTAGCGAGTGAGTTATTTAGCCCACTGAGGAGCATGCTGACTGAGTTTTTTTTTTAAGGCGTACACTATGGAGTTATTCCAGATGGACTAAAAACAGAACTGACCAAAGCTTTAATCTTAGCAGTTCGTCACATTTGCTACTGCCCTTTCTGGCTTGCAGCAGGAAGATTTGACCATGGATCTTGCTAATTTTTTTTTGCTTTGTGTGTGTGTATGTCACTTTGCTCAAATTGATTATGCTAACCCATGTAAAATCCTGTTTGAACAGGATCAAGGGAAGTCTTTGGTATCTGAACAGTTACTTGCTAGTCACAGCCTATTCTTTTAGGGGAAGGAAGGGTCTCAATGGGAAAAAAGTAGGGCAAGTGGGTATTTGGTAAATTGTACACAACTGCTGTATGATAAGACAGATGGACATATCTGGTATATATTACTCAGTGTAGTGGATGGGCAGGCCATTGCCCTGTATAACCTGGGGTAGTTTTTAATCTGAGGCACGAAATGTTGCATGCACAAGTCTGACCATGAGAGGGGAGCAGAGCTCGGCCCGTTGAGGCTGCTCCACCATTAGATCTTGGCTGATTTTTTTTTTCTCAACCCAATTCTCCTGTTTTCTCCCCATAGCCCTTGTTCCCATTAATCATCAAGAACCTATCCATTTCTATCTTAAGTGTACTCAGTGTCTTGGTCTCTGAAGTGAAGAGTTCCAGAGATCCACTGCTTTGTGGCTGACTAAATTCCTCCTCATCTTGGTTCTCAAGGGGCATGCCTTCTGAGCCGTTGGGATCTAGTCTCTCCCATTAGTGGAAACATCTCCACATCCACTTTATCCAGGCCTGTCAGTAATCTTGAAGTCTCAATCAGATCCCCACTCGTCCTTCTAAACTCCATTGAATACAGACCTAGAGTAAATGACTACTCCTCATATGACCAGTCCTTCGTCACAGGGATCATTATTGTAAACCTTCTCTGGGTCACCTCCAAGGCCAGCATATCCTTTGTTTAGATATGGAACCCAGAACTGCTCTGTGATCCAAATGCGGTCTGACTGGAGCCTTATACAGCCTCAGCAGCCAATCTGCTGTTGTATTCTAACCTCTCAAATCGAATATGAACATTGCATTTGCCTTGCTAACTGCCAACTGAACCTGCATGTTCACCTTAAGAGAACTTTGAGGGCTCCCTTTTGTGCTTCTGATTTCTTGAGCCTTTCCCTGTTTGGAAATTAGTTTGAACCTCCTATTTGTTCTATCAGAGTGCACAAACTCCCACTTTGTCACATTGTATTTCATTTGCTACTACTTTGTCCACTGAGCCTTTCCAGACCTTCTGCAGCTTATCTGCTGCTTTAGCACTACTTGCCCTTCCACCTATTTTTTTGTCATCTGCAGACTTCGCAGCAATGCCCTTTCTTCCTTTGTCCTGATCATGAATGTATAACATGAATAGTTGTTGTCAACACTGCCCACCTGTGGAAGTCCAATAGTTTTGCCAGCTGCCATCCTGAAACAGACCCCTATATCCCTACTCTGTGCCTATGCCAGTCAGCCAAACCATATCCATGCCAGTACCTTGCCCCTAAGCTCATGGACACTTATTTAGCAGCCTCATGTGCAGCACCATGTCACTGTTAGGTTCTTTTCACACGAGATGCAATTTGCATCCACCAACGTCTGCAAACAGTTAAAGGTTATTAAAGCTTATAGAACCTAAGTGACCTCTCTGACACTCTCTGCTGGTCGTGCGAAGTAAAGTCAAAATGAGGCCCTGAACCAAGAAAACACATCCCCTTTATACAGATCTGTTGATAATGCTCACATATACTCTGGCTACTTCCCCCAATAACCATATGTTACCCCAGTTACAACAGTAGGATGAGATGATTCTCTGAGATAATCCTGGGGAATTGTTGTGCAGACTATTTCCTGACTCCGTGATTCCCCAAGACCATGTAGGTGTGATATGCTTCAATATCTGGTATGATCACCCAAGCGAACCTGATTGGGATTGGCTCTGAAAGTATTTCTGAATGGAAGGGGCTGGATGATAATAGTAGAGGTAGTAGTAGCAAATGACTATAAGCATGGCTTACAGCTTGCTGTCTTCTGCCTCCCTTTTAAGATAGTGTTGCAACAGCCATTTTCCATTGCTCTGACACCCACCCTGCCTTCACTGATTGCTGAAAGGTAACCACCAATGCCTCTGCAATCTCTTTATATTTCCTTCAGAACTCTGAGGTGTACTCCATCTGGTCTGGGTGATTTATCCACCGTCAATCTTTCAGCTTCCCCAGAACCTTCTCCTTACTGATGTCCATTGCATACACACCTCTGTCCCGACTCCCATGGAGTTCTGACATTCTGTTGGTGTCTTCCCCTGTGAAAACTGATGAGAAGTACTTATTCATTTTCTCTGCCATTTCATTGCTCTCCATTACTCTGACTTAGCCTCTTTTTTTCCCAGTAGTCCAATGTCTATTCATGATTTTCTCAACTTTTAGGTATCATGACAAAAACCTCTCTTAGAATCTTTTTATTGCTAGTTAGCTTACTCTTGTATCTCATCGTCTCCCCTCTTTATTGCTTTTTCAGTTTTCCTCTGGTTTTTAAAGGCTTCCCAAACCTCTGGTTTCCCACTAATCTTTGTCACATGGTTTGCTTTTTCTTTTGCTTTTATGCTGTCCCTGGCTTTCCTTGTCAGCCTTATTTGCCTCATTCTCCCTTTAGTATATTTCCACCCTTGGAGTGAATTTCTGCTGTGCCTCCTGAATTGCCCCCAGAAACCCCTGCTGTTGCTGCTCCACTGCTGGGCTCCCCTTCCAGTTATCTCTGGCCAGCTCCTCCCTTGTCTTTGTAGTTAGCGTTACTTCATTGTTATGCCTTTGCATCTGAATCTTGTTTCTCCCTCTGAAACTGAAGGGTGAATTCTGTCATGTTATGGTTACTGTATGTGAATTTAACTCCATTATATTTTGGTGCACTTGTAATTTTTCCTAGAAATCACCTCTGTGCATCTGGTACTTGTCCATGCAATAACATTGAAAGCCTCCTGGAAAATATGTTGTGGAGGTAAAAAGAACATTCCTTCAGTCTTGTGCATTTCATGTACTGAGTTGTATGATCCTGGGATTGGGTCAAAAGCAACTTAGCCCTTCTGGTGAACTACATGGGAGGGCTGGACAGGGAAATCAGTTTGGCTCCAGTGTTTTTGGAATAAATTGTCTGGTGAAAGATCATTGAACTGTCATGGAGTGGCTCAGTGGTTAACACTGGCTGCCCCACAGTGCCAGGGACCTGGGTTCGATTCCACCCTTGTGTACAATCCACACAGGCAGTTGCCTATTCTTCCCATGGTTGTGTGGGTTTCCTCCTATAGCCTAAAGATATGCAGGTTAGATGGATTGGCTATGGTCAATGCAGGGTTAAAAGGAAAGGGTAGGGGTTGGGGCTGGGTGGAATGCTGTTCAAAGGGTCGCTGTGGACTCGATGGGCCAAATGATCTACTTCCACACTAGGGATTCAATGATTCATGAGACAAAAGTAAATAGTCGGAGATATATGGCACAGAAACAGACCCTTTGGTCCAACTTGTCCATGCTGACCAGATATTCTAAATTAATCTTAGTCCTATTTACCAGCATTTGGCCCATATCCCTCCAAGCCCTTCCTCTTGATATACCCATCCAGATGCCTTTTAAATGTCGCAATTGTCACAACAGCTCCACCACTTCCTTCTTCAGCTCATTCCATAAATGCACCATCCTCTGTGGAAAAAGTTGCCCTTTAAGTCCCTCATAACTCTTTCCCCCTCACGTAAACCTATGCCCTGGAGTTCTGGACTCCTCCACCCAGGGAAAAGCCCTTGTCTATTTGTCCTATCCATGCCCCTCAGGATTTTGTAAACTTCCGTAAAGTCACCCCTGAGCCTCTGGGGAAAATCGCTTCAGCATACTCTGGGCGGCACGATGGCTCAGTAGTTAGCACTACAGCCTCATAGCACCAGGGACCCGGGTTCAATTCCAGCCCTGGGCAACTGTCTGTGTGGGTTTGCTCCGGTTTCCTTCCACAGTCCAAAGATGTGCAGGCCAGGTGAATTAGCCATTCTAAATTGCCCATAATGTTAGGTGTATTAGTCAGAGGGAAATGGGTCTGGGTGGGTTACTATTCAGAGGGTCGGTTTGAACTTGTTGGGCTGAAGGGCCTGTTTCCACACTAGGGAATCTAATCATACTCCGCCTCTCCCTGTAGCTCAAACCCTGCAACGTGACATCATCCTTGTAAATTTTTTCTGAAGCCTTCCAACAGCAGGGAGAATAGAATTGCACACTGGGTAGGCCACCCAGTATTTGGAGTCCTATGTCATGAACAACCACAATATGACCTCCTATTCTTGTACTATGTGCACTGACCAATGAAGGAAAGCATACCAAACCTGTTCACTGTCCTATCCACCAGCACCTCCACTTTGAAGGAGCTGTGAACCAACTAAGATTGAAGTTGTGAATCTTTGTTATTGGATGGTATGTATATTTTGGAATGGTTTCCCATGGAAAGTAATGAATAGTTTGCAGGGGTTGAAGACCATAAAATGAGCTAGCTTTGGCATTTCGGTATAAGAGTTCAAACAAAAATTGTACTTTTTTGTTTGGAGGTGAAAGGTATTGTACTACCAACTTTGTTTCGAAGATTATGGTGTTGGAAATACGCAATCAGGCAGCATCCGAGGAGCAGGAGAATGGACGTTTCAGGCATAAGTTTCCTGATGGACAGCTTATGCCCGAAAGATCGATTCACCTGCTCCTCGGATGCTGTCTGACCAGCTGTGCTTTCTCAGTGCCACACTCTGATTCTGACCTCCAGCATCTGCAGTCCTCACTTTCTCCTACTAACTTTGTTTGGAGAATATGAAAAAATAGTTTGCACTCTACATGAGTGCGATGATTTCATGTGTTTGTGCTGATCTGAGTTTTGTAATTTCTTTCTGTTAAATTAGTGTCCACATTGACGTATCTAAGAAATATATCCTGTATTGAATTTATGATTAATTCAGAAACAGCATGTGAAGCCTTTTTTTTTATTAGGACTTACACACCTGAGTTTAAGTCCATGAATCTGCAGTTTTTATCAGACTACCTTACAGAGAGCTCTATGGTTTCCTGCACTAGCAATGTCTGTCAAATCAGTGTAAGGCTTATCTGAAGTCACATTGCCCTCTTTTGCACAGATGAAACACAAAAATACACATAACAGCACAATCAACCCACTTTCAATTATTCACATCTACAGTTTTAGAATTCATTTAGTCTCTCTGTATTTCACGATGTGGACCACCCAGGCCCCCAGTTAAATTACAACAGTTGGCGTTGTCTAGATGCAGTGAAAATCATGCCTGTTTCTGAGCAAGCTTTAGAGAAATTTAGTAGGTCCAACAGCATTTGTAGAGACGAACTGAGTTAGCATTGAGTCCCATATGATTTCTACTTCAGTTCTACTTCAAAAAACATGTCACATTTGGCTTCAAACATAAGTTCTATTTGTCGCTGCCAGAAATTGTTTTAACTGGACCAGCATTTTCTGTTTCTATTTCATATTTCATCATTTGCAGTATCTTGCTGTTGTTTCTGGGCAAATGTGTATGTGCTTGACTTGTAACTATGTGCCCACTTTCTTTCTTGTTATAAAATGGGTATCTGGAATTGTCTGCAAAAGTAATAAGAAAATGTTATTCATGTGAGGAATTTGTTCAGTTGTCAGCAAGTTTTTGTGCATTTCAAATAAACCTTTGGGACTATAACCTGGTGTTGTGACATCTGATCTTGTCCACCCCGGTCCAACACCGGCACCTCCATTACGTGGCTTCCATCAAATAGGGAGTTAAAAATCCTCAAATTCTAAAGAAAGAGTTGACCCAGTGTCCCAACCAACAACAATCCTCACCACCAGCAACACTTCACTTTTTCAATGACCATGTGGCAAGCACACTAGCTGCCTTAACCCCCCGGCAATTTTATCAGCACACCTCGGTGATTAATTATGTGACATTGAGAGATGGCAACCATTGAGTCATAGATTAATTTTTCTGCATTACCTTAACTGATCAGAAGCATCTGTTGTAAACAAATATCTTGTGTATGCCAGGCTATTCTGCACGAAAACAAAACTGATTGGTTTTTCTAAATGCAGAAGTGACTTCAAAGCATGTCAATGACTCAGCTAAGCGACAGCTCCAAACCTTAAATTTGTCTTTAGTTTGCATCAACTTTAGCGGCGATCGAATGAAGGCATGCATTAAACCTAATGAGATCGAAATGTCAATTTCACACACGATGACATTGTCACCAGACAACCTTACAGAGAGCTCCATGGTTTCCTGCACTAACAATGTCTGTCAAATCAGTGTAGGGCTTATCTGAAGTCACATTGCCATCTTTTGCACAGATGAAACACAAAAATACTCATTAACAGTACAACCAACTCGCTTTCAATTATTCATAGTTGTTGTCAACTATTCAGCTTTACTACTTCACCAGCTTACTATCAATAATCCTTTTATCTGTGTCCTATTTTTCTCTTGCTCGTTGTGAGTATTGTTTCCATCTATTAATCTAACTCACGATGCAGTTCTGCCAAAGGATGACTGCATTTGAAACGTTAAAGTTTTTACTCTACAGATGGCGCTAAAATTCCTGGGGCTGTCCAGCACATTTTGATTTAGGTGCAACACTAGTTGAACAAGTAATCTGGACTTTAATTAGACATCATCATTGTTATTCTGGACAAAAGCAATATAATTTTGAGTAAACCTGTTGTCGCATGACTTTTGTTTAATGGAAGGATCTGGGTTTTCTTTCAGCTTGCAAAATGGCAAGTCCAGCAATGTAGCACTGTTAATGTATTGACAAGTCAACAAGTTTGAAGTTGTAACATTGAGGCATAATTTAGAATGTGGCCAGCTTTGACAAAGGGTCAGTTAGACTCAAAACGTCAGCTGTTTTCTGTCCTTACAGATGCTGCCAGATCTGCTGTGATTTTCCAGCACTTTCTCTTTTGGTTAGAATATGGCCAATTCATCCAAGCTGGTACTTGGGCGAATATGGAAAAAAGATACTGGTTTGCTATTTTAGTTTGTTGTGCTATCAATTTTAAGCTAAGCTTTGGGTTATGCAATAGTGTTGTGCACCAGGACCAACCTGAAGATTTTGTTTTTCTTTTCAATTAGTTTGGAGCTTGATGCAATTAGTGTCAGTGCTGTGACTGGGGCTGCTTCAGTTGCTGCATGTATGAATTAAGCATCCCAAGCTTTTAACTAACAGGCTCAGGTACAAATTAATCTGTTCTGGAGTTTCAGTAAAAGATCCATGTGTCTGAACAAGTGAATGAAGAAATAAAATGCACAAGTTACTGCCCTGCCTGATGGGTGATGGCTGCAAATTGAATCATCATTCCCAAAAAGGGTGGTGATAAATCATCTGGAAGGAAGAAAAATTATTATGGGGGCAGACATCAAAAACAGGACGTGGTAATAACTGAATTCTTGTTTGAAACAGCCAACACAAATTGCATGGAGTGAACATGGCACTGAGGTTCTGGTCATCAATACAAATGCAATTGTAAATTTTCGTCTGCAACTTACACAATTCATAAAAGAGTGAGTAAGGTGATTTCAGAAAGCCAGACCACAAATAATCCCATTCATTTGAATTCATTTTTAAGCTAGTGTTCAGTTGGTCAAGTGGACCATGTGCTCTATCTTGACACCCCCCTTCTAAGTTTCTCAGGTCAGTGCAAATGAAGGAAAATATCTTGTCAACTTTCAGTTTATTTCGTATCTATAATTTGAAAGTTGGTTTAGTAAAATGAATTAGTCGCAGTTTGCATTCATTAGATATCAGATTCAGCATGACTCCTACCTGATAAATTTCTGTAACAAAAGTTGATATTTTCAATTCATAAACTCGCCAACAACTGAACATCAGAGTCATGATATCTAAACTGATTCCTTTTTCATTATTTAGCTCAACAATATTTTGTTATGTAATTGTCTTGTCATTTTCAGAGTGCATTGTCTGACACTATTAAAGACACTTTGTTGCAATGTCATGTTTGGGAGGGAACCTGCTCTCTTTCTTTAGTCTGGATTTAGGTGATTCCAGTTAGATTCTTAATTGCTTTTTCTGAAGTGGCTGAATGAGCTGTCCAGTGTGTGGAGGATATACCCACAACCATCCTTTATCAGAGCCATTAGATGACTGGAGTAACCAAGTCTTTGCTGCATTAATGGAAATTGCTGGAAAACATCAACATAAGTGGATAGAAATCAGCATTAACATTTAAGGTCCAGTGACTGTGTTCTTCAGAACTAACAGCTAGTAAAAGGAGGGTTTTTGCATAGGAAAGGGAGATGGGGGAGGGGAAATTACCGATAGGTGGAGATGGAGCTCAGAGAGAGAAAGAAAATGACAGTTGGACAGGCAAAGGAGTGGATAAAGACCAGCTTAGGAGAATGAGTAGCTGTTACTGCGGACTATTAGTAGTTGACAATGGATTGTGTGGTAGCAATCCATGTGAAGATGAGGACTAGTATGTGAGTGTGACGGAAAGCATGGCGCAAGGTGCTCCACCCCTCATTGTTGATTTTGGGTATAGAAGGCTGCAGAGTTCTCAGGCAGAAAATAAGGTGCTGCTCTTCCAAGTTTGGTTCAGCTATACTTGAGCACTGCAGCTAACTTGAGGAAGAGAGATGTTGGTGAGGGGAAGGGGTGGTGTTGAAGTGGCAGGAAACTGGAACCTCAGTCATTTCTGTGGATAGAACGGAGGTGCTCTGAGAAGCAGTCATCCAGTCTACCTTTTAACTTTCCCAACTAGAGGAGACCACATTGTGAACAGCAAATACAGTAGACAAGATTGTATGAAGTGCAGGTGAAGTGCTGATTCATACGGAAGGTGTGTTTGGCCCTTGGATCGTAAGGAGAGAGGAATGAAATGTGCAGATGTTAGAATGTCTGGCATTTCAGGGGAAAATGCCATGGGAATGTATTGGAAGTGAAGGAACAGTGGATCAGTGTGTCCTGGAGGGAATGGTCCTTGCAGAAGGCTGAAAAGTGAAGGGAATGGGAGGGGATTTGTCTGAATGTGGATGATGGTGGGGTTGTAGATGAAGACAAGAGAGACTCTTATTGCTGTTGGGAGGGTTGAAGTGTGGGTGATGGGTTGGATGCAGCTGAGGGCATTTGAAGACCCCTTTGCTGAAGTTGGCATCATCAGAACAGACTTGCTGGAGGAACTGGAAGCATGGGATGGTGTCCTTTTGAGGATGGTGGGTGAGGATGTGCAGCCAAGGTAACTGTGGAAGTTTGTGGGTTTGTCATGGATAGCTTGACCACCAATATCCCCAGAAATGGAAACAGATGTCAAGGAAGGGAGATGTCAGATGGACCAGGTGAAGGTGACAGCGGGGTGGAAATTAGAAGCAAAATTAATAAACTTTTCCAATTCCAGACAAGAGGGAAGCAGCACTGATGATGCCATCGAGAAACTTGAGAAATATTTGTGGTTGGGATCCAAAGTAGGACTGGAACAAGGAATGTTCCATGTACCCCACAAAGAAACAAGTATAACTGGGGTCAGTGTGGGTACTCATGACAACCCCTTTGACCTGCAGAAAGTGAGATGGGTTAAAAGAATTTGCTCAGGGCGAGGTTGAATTCAGCCAGGCAGAGTCAAGCGTTGGTTTGTGGTTCATTCAGGCATATTCTCAGAAGAATTGGAGATCCTTGAGATCATCTTGATGGGAATGGACGTGTGAAGGGATTGTATGTCCATGGTCAAAGGCAACTGGAGCCCATCAACTGAAAATCTGAAACTCACCAAGCATCAAATGAATCGTCAATATGACACCCTATCCTCTTGATTAACCCTATTTTCTTCCCTGCCATCAGTTCTGAAGAAGGGTTGCTGGATCCAAAACATTAAGTCTGATTTCTCTCCGCAGATGCTGTGAGACCTGAGATTTTCCAATAATTTTCTTTTTCAGATTTCCGGATCTGCAGTTGTCTTTTCAGCATTATTCATTTGAGACTTATTTATGAACAGCATCCTGGGCAATTTGCCAGTTTATTTTGATCAGTTATGGAATATGGCTGTCACTGGTTAAGCTGCCACCACTTGATATGTTTGCCTCATTACCCTTGAGCAGCTCGTGATGAATTGTCTTTTGAAGTCTTGCACATGGGATAGATAGACTGCTTTATTTTGAGGAGAGAGATTCTGGATTTTGACCGAGTCACAATAAAAGAATGACTGTTAGAATTCAGATTTGAGGATGGTTTGTGACTTGGGGAATTAAGTGCTGGTGTTGCCATGTATTTGCTACCCTTGTTCTTCAAACTACTTAATATTGAAGGTTTGGAAGATGTTGAAGTAGCCTTGCAGAGTTGCTGCAGTGCATCTGTTCTAGTACCCTGATGTACTTTTGTAAGGTATGATTTGTGTGGTCAGCATGCAGTACAATACTTTTCACTATATCCTGGTGCATATGACAAGCATAAATAAATCCATGTTGTAGATGGTGGATGTAGTGAATGGGTTGCTTTGTCCTGCTAGGTTGGGCAGTCTTGAGGCTCAGTGATTAGCACTGCTGCTTCTGTGCCAGGGATCTGGGTTCAAACCCACCCTTGGGCAACAATCTGTGTGGAGTTTGCACATTCTCCCTGTGTCTGTGTTTTTCCTCTGGGTGCTCTGGTTTCCTCCCACAGTCCAAAGATATGCCCATTTGGTTGATTAATCATGGTATTGACAGGGTTACAGGGTAGGGTGGGGTGCTCTTCGGGTTGGTTGGTGCAGACTTGATGGACGAAATAGCCTCTTCCCTGACTCTCGGGGTTCTGATACGGTCTTGCTGCTTTGGGTTTTGTTGAGTCTGCATTCATGTAATTAAATAGAGAATATTTGATCACATTTCTGACTTGAGCCTTGTGGACGGTGACTTTGGGGAATTGGTGAATTTTGTTTTGTAGAAAATCCAGTGTCTGTCCAATTGTTCTAACCATGCTATTTAAATGACTGGTCCAGTTCATTTTCTATTTCATCGTAACACCCAGGATGTTTGTAATGTTGCCACTTTCTCTTTTTTAAAGGTTCTTTGAGCTGCATATCATTCCCACGGCATGAAGAGGAGTACCTGCAGGCAACAGTGGGCTCTTTTCCATGTATTATGATCCTGGGTCAGAACTGTGGGGCCAAGTGTCATGTACTAAACAGTCTCTTGGGTGAAAAACTCTTGCCAGTCATCAGGAGCAGCAATGAGAAGAAATGTAAAAGGAGACGGTTGAAGTTTACCCATGGAAAGAGGACCAGTATTAGCCTGGCCTTGCCTGGTCAATATGTGTTGGTTCATCACCTGGCAGCACACCAGGGCAAATGGGAAACAATTCCTGAGGAGGACCTGGAAATCCAAGATGATAGTCAGGATCCCGCACATCGTGCAGCACATCTGGAGGTAACATTGCATCATCCGTTGTTGCAGGTAATGTAATTTTTGAGATGTTGTGAGATCTTTTTATTTCTATTGTCGTCTTCATTCCTAGTTCTGTAGAAAGATCACCAGCCTGCAGTGTTAGAAATAAATTGCTGCTTGAGCTGCAGAGTATTTTGAGCAATGTACCTCAGCTTTCCAACATCCGCAATGCGCTTTTGTACTGATCATCTGGGTTTGGGAATTTACTCTCTGGTGTTTAGAAGACTGAGAGGTGATCTTATTGAGCATAGTGTTGAGGAGGTTTGGCAGAATGGATGTTTGTTTTTCCTGGCTTTTCAGTTAGGAGTTTTGAGGACTAGTCTTGTGACAAGAGGCTGATTCATCCAGAGTCCTTTGAGGATAAATTTCTTTATTTTAGACAAAGGGGAATGGATATTTCATTAGGAACACCTTTAAAGTGAATAGATCTTTGAACTGTAGAGAAATGAAAGCAATTATGAAGATGGATTGGAAAGGAGGACTTGACATCAAACGTTTGGTTGAATGAAGGGGTTGGTGTGAAGAGTTCATTTTTATGCTCTGTTCCTGCATGTATGTGAATCTTTTCACTGAGTCACTTCTGCCCTGAAGAGTGCAGAATAGAAGACCATTCTGTTTCTGTACCCAATTCAACTATTCCAGGATCTATCATTGTTCCCGTTGCTCTTTATTCTTAAAATTCTCATCTTGTAACCTGAAGAAGATGGATGTCAGCCAGCAGAGCTATTCTCACATCAAGTCCAAGTTAGATTAACTCTGCAATGACTTTATTGACCACTTTTTTGAGTTGCAGAGAGAACATGATTGCACAGTTTGGCACCTTTTCATTGGTAGCTGATTTCAAATGATGTTAGGAACACATGGAAAGGAAGAATATATTTACATTTGAAATCTTTGGCCCTTTCTTACCCAGAAAATGCTTTGAGAAAATCCAACTTTTAAACTGAAAGAAACCTAAAAACATATCTTGGGTCCAGGATGAAATGACTTCTGCATGCAGCATTGAGAGATGAAACAAGTGCCCTGACAAGATGACTGACAATAATGGTTCCCACTTTAAGAATTCAAAATTAACACTGTGACATTTAATGCCCATTTCAAATTAACCTTGATTGGAATGGTGAGTTCTGACCTTGAACTGCTGCAGTCTGTGGATTATCATTTTTGTAGCAGCTTTTGTGCAACTCGATGGCTTCTTTGACCTTTAGTGTAATGAGTAGTTTGGGTTTGGACAGAGGTTCAATATAATGAAGAGGTTTGGGTGACTGAGCCATGAGTGTCCTGCAGCTTTTGAAGTGCATCGGGTTTTTAAAGCTCTATATATAGAATGCAGACAGTGCAGGAAGCCATTCAACCTGAAACACAGGCAGTTAATGCTCCTGTCTATTATTTTCTTGCCTCTCCCCCCACATCTTTCTGAGAAAATGCTTCAATTCCCTTTTTCAAACCTTAGATGATCGCCTCCACAACGTTCTTGGTAATGTGTTTTGGATGCAAACTGCTGTTCACTGCATGAATGTTTGCATTGCTGCTTTTGACAATTACCTTCAATCTGTTCCTGCTGGTTTTTGATTGGTCTATTAATTGCCACAGATTTTTCCCCATCCTTCGTCCATCCAGAAGCCTTATAATTTCAAATACCTTTCTGATCTCCTCTGCTTCCCTTGTAGAAGGAAAGGTTAAATCTCAACCTTTACCATCTTTGCTCACCACTGAATAACCTCATCCCTAGAATCATTTTCATGAATCCTTTCCTTTCCGCCTTCGGTACTTCCAGAACTTTCCTAAAATATGGTGCCCAAGACTTGGATGCATTACTCCAGCTGATGATAAACTAATACTTTTTCCAAGCTTAATGTAATTTCCTTGTTTTTTGTACTCTATACTGTATTGAGAGAGCCTGGGGTTCCATACGTTTCATTCACTGTGCTCGCGACCTTTTCCTGCTACCTTCAACGATTTTTGCAAACAGATGTCCCAGTCCCTTTGCTCCTGCATCCCTTCCAGAATTGAGACCCTTCATTTTGTGTAGTCTTCTGTTATTCCCGCTAAAGTGATTCACTTTGCTCAACTTTCATTGCATAAGATGATGGGCCTATTCTCAGTGGAGTTTAACAATGAGAGGTGATCTGATTGAAGCATGTAAGACTCTGGGGTGGTAACTGGTTGGTTTGGATTTGTCCTTTTTTTTAAATGTACAGGACAAACCTGCGCAATTTTCCACTTTGTCAAGTAGATGCCAGTGTTTTAACTACACTAAAGGGCTTAGTTAGAGGAGCAGCAAGTTCTGGAGTACAAGCCTTCAGTACTTTTGCTGGAATGTTGTCAGTCCCTGCTAACTTTGCAGTTTCTTGATATCATGTTGAGTGAATCAAATTGGATGCGAGACTGGTATCTGTCATGCTGGGGGCCACTGGAGGATGGTGAGATGGATTGACGTTTCTCGCTGAAGATTGCGTTGAGAGCTTCAACCTTAGCTTTTGCACTGATGCGCAGGGCTATTCCGTCATGAAAACTTGGGATATTTGTGCCCATGGCTGCAGATGGCGGGCACAATTCTGCTAGCAACCTCAATTTCTTCCCTAGCTTCCCACAATACCCTAGGATGCACTTGATCAGATCCCTGAGACTGACTTCTAACACTTTTTAAGACCTCCAGCACCACCTCTTCTGTAATGTGAACTGTTTTCAGATATCAATGTTTATTTCCCCAACCTCTCCAGCTTCCATGTCTATTTCCATTGTAAATCCAAGGCGGTGCCAGATAAATTGTCATAGACAAGGTGATGGTTCTTGAACTGCATCAATCCTTAGGGTGTCAATGCTGTTAGGATCAGAATTCAAGGATTTAGTCCCTGAAATTGTGGAAGTATTTGTGCATCTTCTATCTTTGATGTGCAGCTGCAGTCGAATTCAAAATATAGCTAACATTAATCAGCATTAATGGAGCAATAATCGTTTTAGGTGCCATTTTATAACTTCAAAATTGTTTTCCTTCTCTTCTATGTTCACTCATCGTGCTGTGCATCAGCTCCATGTGAAAGTTGCATCATATTTTAGGTGTTCTTTTCATAATTAACAGAAGCTTTTCTCTCTCAAGCCGATTTTAAAACATTTCCTAGTAAAAACATTGTTGCTCAGTGACTTTTTTAAGCACTGAACAGATCAGCACAGTGTAAGCCTAGTGAAGTAAGCTAATAAAATGTGTGCGGTTTGATTTTTATAGTTTCCCTGGACACTCTGACTCTGCATGTCCCGCTTAAAATTTATCCAGTTCTCCATTTAAATTTTGAATTTGCTTCCACAAACCTATCAGCAAACAACTTAGCTCATGACTTGCTCAACAAATATTCTCTAGTTATTTCATTTGCCATGCTATCCTTTTTAAATTCTGATAATTATTCAGCATGTGTTGAGAGTTAACAGGAACATGTTTTGGGTGAACACGTGTGGCAGGAAAAACACTTTTAGAAAATGTGTGTATTTTATTTGTTTGTGGCATGTGTTCATCTCTTGCGAGGATAACATTTATTCCCCATCCCTAATTGCCTTTGAGGTTATGGTGAGTCACCTTCATGAATGTTTGGCATTTATGTGATGCATGTATATCCACAGTGCTGATAAATATATAGTTGGAGTAGCTGAAACACTAGGATCAGTTCCACCATTATCCAAGCCTTTAATTGTTTTGAAATTGAACCCATTTTGGAAATTAGTGGTGCTGTGACTTTCTAAAGGGAAAATCATATTTTAACTAATGAAGTGGGATATTTTTGAAGAGGTGATAGAGTCCTAATGACATTTAAAGCCATCAATGGGATGTACATGAGTTTCCAGAATGTATAATATAGTGCCACATAACAGATTAGAAGACCGAGAGGAGTTAATGGATCAGGTAGTGATTTAGGTACAAAATTGCCTGAATGATAGCATGATGATCAAAGGAGTTTTGGGGCAAGAGGAAGGTGGTTGTGCAGTTTCCCCATGGAATTGTATAGGATTCTTGCTTTTTTCTGATGTATATTAAACTAGGTCTTGATGTGTAGGAACAGTTTAAGATTATACAATACTGAGCATTGTCAACTGAGATGAGGACAGAGTGAAAATCTGAGCATAGACAAGTTGATGGAGTAGGCGGATAAGTGGCAGATGAGGTTCACACAGTTGTCGACTCAGGTCTACAGCACACAAAACCCTTTGGCCCATTGAGTTTGCACTGATCCAAAATAACTACTTAAATATTCTAATCTTGTTTTCTTATCCTTGGCCCATAACCTTGTACACTTGTGCTGCTTAGGTATAAACTAAATACCAGTGAAGTGTGTTGAGGGTTTCTGCATCTACCACCCTTACAGATAGCGTGTTTCAGATTCCCACCAACCTCTGGGTGAAAGAGTTTAGTTTGTATCTCCTCTGAACCTTCTCTCCCTTACCTTTTAATCTGTGCCCCTCTGTTTATTGTTCCTTCCACCAAGGGGAGAAGTTCATTCCTGTCTACAGTGTCTTGGCCCCTCAACGTTTGACATGAATGCAGACACAAATACAGAAGTGAGAGGTGATGCATGTCAGCTGGATGAGCAATGAATTACAATATAAAAAGGGGGATGCATGAGGAGAAGGACCTGGATGTTTGTGCATGAATCATGGAAGTATAGAGAGCCTTAAATAAAATGGGCAGTATTATTGGCTCTGTTAGTACGGATAGGAAGGACAAAAGTCATGCTGAATTTATCTACTTGTTGGGGCTCGGCTGTAATATTCTGCACCGTTCTGGGTGCCATGTTGTAGAAAGGATGTGAATGCATTGGATAAATACAGGAGATGTTTCCAAGAATGGTTCCAGGGATGATGATCTTTAGTTAGGAGGTTATATTGAATAAGTTGGGGCTAGTCTACTGAGAGATCTGAGGGGTTCTCAAAGTTGAGTGGATTCAAGAGTAGATGGCATGACGCTGATCTCATTTGTACAAGGAATAAGAACAAAGTGGAATAGTTTTGAAATGATGTGCAAAATAAATTCTCACCAAGCAGTTGGGGTATGGAAGTAGTGCTTGGAAGAGCAGTGGAAACCGGTTGAGTTGAGGCATTCAAGAGGATATAGGATGATTATTTAACAAGGTTAAGGCAAAAAAGCAAGAGATTTGAAGAGTGGGTGTTGGGACAATGAGCCAAATGTCCAGCACCTGCACTGTAAGAGCTTGGTGATTTTTGGTTGTGATTCAACCTGAGATTTGCCACTAACTTCAGATAAATGAATTAATCATAGTTTTAAAAAAATAATAATTGTCTACCTATTCTAGGTCCTAAAGAAATTGGCAAGATATGTATAGTGGGTGCATTACTGTACACAAGTGTAACAACACACAAGTTTTCTTTTTTCTTCTCTGATCACCTCCAGCCACCTTTTTTTTGCTTCCATTGAAAGTGCTGCTTTGGTAGCTATGAGCAGCATTATGTCATTCTTCATGTAGTTGTGCCAATTAGTGTGCTGTTTGTTCATGTGTTCAACGCAGGTGGTGTATTTTTGGAACCGTTGTGCCAAATAACATTGAGATCAGGTTGTTCAAATTCTTTCACCCACCCTCGCGCTCTGCCTCACTCCGTACAGGCTGTCAGGCTGAACTTTGTGAACCATCAAACATGCCCACAGAGCTCCAGCATGCTGCTCATTTTGTAAGACACCTTGCAAACAGATTTTTGCTGTCATTTACCTCGCCATGAGCACTCCCATCGTCGGTTCACTTTTATAGTGAACCGACTGCTGTCCCTTGACTAAGGGCAACCAACTTTGCACAGGCAGGGCATCGGTGTCTGAACTTTGCGAGGAAATGGTGTGTGACCCATAAGGGAACTTTGCTCTGAGATCTATTAGAATGAATATACAGTGGACACAGGGGTCATCTGTTGGAGGGGGTTAGAAATTAACGTTTAAATCATCAGTTTTTCCAAAAAAAATACAACTGGCCAACTGTATTGTGATATGAAATTATTGATCTCTGCAAACCTGGTAAGTACAAGGTACCAATGAAACTTTGCACCATGAGTACTTCTCAGAAAGACTGTTGTTTTGAAGTAACTATCCTTGTAGAGGGTAAATCATGTTCTCTTCCAATTGCAGCACAAATAGAATGTTTCCAATCCTTTAATTGTTCATAAGGTAGTCCTGCTGACTTGGTGTGAAATTCCCTTGGAAAAGGCCAAGTGACTTCAGCCAAAACTCTGTTTTGTGTTGTTTTCGTTCCTGAACCTGAACTTGTTAAAACACACAGTAAAAGCCCACTCTGAACATCTCAATGTTTATGTAGTTATTGGAAATTTTTAAGTGTTGTGTGCAAAACTAAAACCAAACTGCTGTGTTTTAGAGTAGGCATCTATTTCCTTGATCAAAAACAATAACCATGGTCAGAATTAAATAACTGTCAATGGCTGTGAACTTAAAATGAGGGACATATTAGTGCCTGTCTATTGACTGACTACACCAACTGATGGTCTCTTCCCCATCACCCAGCCCTCTGAAAAAGCATCAACATGTTTGTCAGTTAGTGAAAGTTTCATAAGGTTGTTAGCAAGTGTTGAATCAGATTTGTTTTTTCTTTTGAACCTGTTTTTCTTATGTCTGGCTTTATTGCAGCAAGGTTGTTGGTGCTCAATGATGAGTTTTGGCACCTACTGAAACATTGAACATTTCAGGACCTGTTGTGTTGTCAGGTTGATGTAAAACACTGCGCAGTATCTGGAGTTCTCCCACAACATTGAGAGAATCATTGTTTTCCATACTGAATGTTCTTGTGTCTCTAGCTGGTCTTCCAAAGTGTATATGCAGAAACTGGGTTAATAAAGTGCCAATATTCTTTATGCAGCCCATAAGTATAATTTTTATTGAGAATGAATGGTGGTTCAAGAGGCTGAGTTTGAAAATGCAGCCAAGGATAAAGTGTCAATGACAGATCATTAATGTGAGCCAGGCGAAATATCAAAGTTGATGAGGCAAGTGAAAATAAGACAGACAAAGCATCTGGGAGAATGTTGTCTCCTTGTCCAACATTGATTGGAGATTTGGTATAGTGGGTCAAAGTAATGAGATGCAGAAAGCAAAAACTAGTTCTATTGGGCAGAGGTTGGAGAACTGCAGGATAACTCTGGTATGAATGAAATTCAAAAAGAAGCTAGAGTGTGTACTGGTCCAACATTAATCCTTTGGAGGGAAACCTAGGTGTAAGAAGTTCGGAGAATCCTTGCTGTCCAGGACAATGCAGGACTAAGTAAGTTAGAATACAGCTTGCAGCAAGTCCAAAGGGAGCAATTCTATTACAGCCGTAGAGGAATGTAAGGAACTTAATGTATTTAGAGCAAAAAGGGGGCATGCAAAGTGACTTGCCAACCGGATTAAGGAGAATCCTAAGATACTTTTCCTTGTGAACCGCTTCCCTTGAATGTATTCATAAAGTATGTGGCCCTTCAGAGACCAAGGGGGAAATGTGTGAAGCTGCAGGATATTGGAAGGGTATTAAATGAATGCTTCCCTTTGGTCTTCACTCTGAAAAGGAGACCGGAAGTATAGAATTCAGGGCAAGGGCCTGTGAAGAACTTGTGCAGTTTGCCATACGAAATGGGTAGGCATTGGAGGCTCTGTCAGGCTTAAAGCATAAGTCGTCCCCTGGTCCACATGAATTGCACCCTAGGCTGCTGTGAAAAGAGAGGAAAGAAATTGCAGGGACTCTGGCATTAATTTTTAATTCCTCTCTGGCCAAGGGGAAAGAGCTCGAGGATGGCTAATGTAGTTCGATTTTTTTCAAGAGGGGTAGTAGAGATGAGCCAGAAAATTACAGACCAGTGAGTCTCTTATCAGTGTTAGGGCAACTACCCCTTCAGAATTGTTTCAAGTACATTAATAGCCACTTGGAAAGGCCTGGGTTAATTAGGGATAGCCAGCATGGCTATGTCAGAGGGAAGTCAGGGGTAACGAATCTGTTCGAGTTTTTTGACCAGGTGATAGTGTGTGGATGAAGGAAGTTCTGTTGGTGTAGTTGATATGGATTTTAACCAAGCTTTTGACAAGTCCCACATAGAAGACTGAAGTTAAAGCACATGGAATTGAGGGAAACTTGGTGAGATGGATCAGAAACTGGCTTAGTAATAGGGTACACAGGGTAGTGGTAGAAGACTTTGTTTGTTTGTTTGTGTGCACGTGGGTGACCGGAGTCAAGTGTCCAGCAGTGTACCACAAGGATTAGTATGAGACTTTTATTGGTTGTCATATTCATAAATAATATTGATGAAAATATGGGGGTAGTATTAAGCAAATTTGCAGATGTCACCAAGATTGGTAGAGTGGTTAATAGCAAAAATGGTTTGATCAGATGGTCAGACAAGTGGCAGATGTTATTTAATCTTGTGAAGTGCATCATCTCGTACTTATCAAGAAGAAACAAAATTTGAATGCATTTAATAAATAGGATATTTGGGTAGTTCAGAGGGATCTTGGGATAATTATTCACAGATTCCTGAAGTTGGCAGAGCGTGTGAATAGGATAGTTAAGTCATGTGGGACACTTTGCTTTAATCAGTCACTGTATAGAGTCAGAATGAGGGAGGTAATGTTGGAGGTTTGGGGAATAAGAGGCCACAGCTGGAGTACTGTACAGTTCTGGTCACCTCATTACAGAAAGGATGTGACAGCACGAGAGGGGATGGAGAGGTGCTTCACCAAGATGTTGCCTGGGATGGAGAAATTGAGCTTTAAGAAGAGTCTAGATGGGCTTGGATTGCTCTAGAACAGAGAAAGCTAGAGAGGAGGGGAAACATGATTTGAGGTATGTAAGATTTGAGAGGTATGTATAGGGAGCAGCTATAACCCTTGGTTGATCGATCAATTGCGAGAGGGCATGGTTTTAGAGTAAGGGGCAGGTGATTCATAGGGTTTTGGAGAAAAACTTTCACTGTGGGTGGTAGGAATTTGGAATGCACTGTAGTGAAGACTGGAAACTTTACAACCTTGAAAAAAATTTGGATAAGCACTTCAAATATCATAACCTCCAGGAACAGGGTAGAAGTGCAAGAAGCTAGAATTAGTGCACCCAAAGCAATAGTCCTACCAGTGTGGACTTGATGGGCCAAAGGGTCTTTTCTGCGCGATATGAATCTGAAATCAACAATGACGTAGAACTTTGATATTTGGTTGGTGAGAATCTGGAATGCACTCCTTGCAAGCGTGGTGGAGACTAACTGTTGGATTGAAAAAACATTGGATAAATACCTATGAGGGAAAACAAATGAAATATTGACCTTTATTTCAAAGAATGAAAAGAGGGAGGTTTTGCTCTAACTTTACAAGGAATTTGTTTGTGTACAGTTGGAATACTATCCAGTTTTGATTAGCTCCTGATCCAAGCAAAGATGCACTTGCATCCAGAGGAAGTTCACTGTTAATCCTGGGTATGGAGGGATTTTCTAATAAGAAGTAGAGTTGGTTGAATGAGACGTGACTTTTTTGAAACAGATTTTTGTTTTAGGAGGGTTTGACAAAGGAGATGCTTGACAGGTTGTTGTCTCTTGCAGGAGAGTCACAGGCAAGTGAGTCTAATCTCAGCAAGGGATCACCATTTAAGACAGATGAGAATTTTTTTTCAGGGTCGTGAAACTGTGGAACTCTTTAGTGTATAGGGTTGCTGAAGCTGGGCTGTGATGAACAGATTTTTAATCAGTAAAGAGAATGGTTGTGAGTAAAAAGGTAAGAAAATGGACTTGAGCATGATCACATCAGCCATGATCTCATTGAATGGCAGAGCAGATACAATGACTGCAAGGCCTCCTTCTGCTCGTCACATTGTATGGTCTCGAGATTTGCCAACATATTTAATTTAACTAAATTAATTTTTTGTCCATACACCTTTGTCACAAAGGTTGCTTGATTTAACTTCCAGAATTTGATCCAAGGAGCAGACCATTCAGCCTCTTGAGCTTGTTTGCCAATCAATTGGATCTCTGCTCATTTGTAACCAAGCTCCGTCCACCTACCACAGCTACTTATCTGCTGATGCTGCGAGGTGACAGAAATTTATCAGAATCTGATTTGAAGTAATTTATTTGCATAAAATGATTTGACGTGAAGTGTTTTCTAACTTTGTGCTAAATCGCTTGGCTTTCAATTTAAGGCAGTGTACCCACCCTCCGTCCCAGTTATCAGTTGGGAATGTAGTCAAAGACAAAATTTGTTTCTTTCTGTCTTCCCAGTTCCCCACCTCTGTTTCTGACATCAGTTACTTTCTCTCTGCTGGTTCACCAGTTGAAATGAATGAATTCATGAGTTTCATGCTTGGTTTGTTTTTCTTTATATATTCTGTCTGATCTGTTTTATACCTGCCAAAAGGTTCAGCCATGTTCGAAATACTTAGCTCACCAGTCTCTAGATTCTTTGCAAGCTCCAACTTTTGTTTGCTTCAAACACTTGTCCCTCCACCTCCTGACATTTCGAGCTGTATTGTTTCTTCACCTTGCCCACACCCTAGTGCATTTGCAGACTAATGTTCTTACTAATTTTATATCCTTGGCCCTTCACACTTGGACAAACATTTTTGCATTTCCTCTCTTAAGCCGTGTCATCAGCCACATTGTCTGCTCTTTGCTCATGATGTTGGGATGCTTGCTCTGTGAATGGTGCTGTATAACTCTTAGTGATGTTTAATGCTTCTTCCTCCACCAGTACAGTGTTGCCAAATGGAAGTAATTTGTTACATGGCTGTTAGTTTTTTGGACTGAGCTTTCACAGAAAGTGCTGCATTAACTGAAGCAAATATTGCAGAGTATTGGGAAGATTCAAGTTCTGAAATGCTGTGATGTTTTGAGTTGCAAACTGTGAATCTAAGTTCATTGTGACCCTGCTGATGCATATAGATATGTTTTAACACAGATGTATTTAAAATATTCTGCGCCACTTATGTGAAGGAGGGAAAATAGTCTGGAGGTGACTACAAGTGTTTATCAAGTGAGACATTGTCAATGTATGGTGGATGAAAGTCTGGAAGAGCAGAGATGCTGAAAAGTTAGTGGAGAATAGATGCAAAAGATCTTTGCTGCATCAACTCTGCACTAATGTACTTTGACAATGGTAGAGTATGTCAGGGCCATACCTTCAATTCATTACCTGCATACGAAGAGATGGTTCAATGTTTGGTGACAGCAATCCTTGTTGTGGCTATCACCTATTCTAGGGTGATGTCTACTTGGTGAGTTTGTGTAATGGATGAATATAATTGAACAGGCCAATTCTCTCATTTCAGATCGTTGGGCACGTGGGGCACAATGTCCCACAGGTTAGTGGGATCCGGAGTGCAGAATTTGCTGCTTCTTTGCTCCTGTTCTGCCTTGGCACGAAAATGTGAGCAAGTTGTCACCACTTACCAGGGGTTGGTCGCAAGCAGGTCCAGTTTTTCAGGTTGGTGCTGCTGTGCTTCAAAGGGAGCTGCAATGTGTTTTTTAAAAACATTCACCTTCCCAGTTAACATTGGGAAGATTCCAGAATGAAACCTGACTTCATAGCTCATTTCTTTAAATTTCACAGTTGGCTAGTGTGGTGTTAGGTACTATTTTCACAAGAATGCAAGTGTCTTCAGGAGAACAGATGTGTATTAAACAGAAAAACAAACCTGGCTGTTTATAGACGGCAGATGGAAAGAGCTTGGCAGTTTTAACCTGGATCTTAACACCATTGTTGCAGACTTCATCCTGCAGAAGTTATCATTCTTATCTCTCCACCACAGTGGAGAGTTGACACTTTTTAAATTGCCTCTGGAAGTAATTGTCTGGCTTCTCAGGATGTTTTGAGGCCCAAGCATGTACTTTATTGACTGTTTTCACCTGAATGTTCTTGTGCATTATACAATGTCCAGTAACAAAATTTACTTAAAGCTTTGCTCCCAAAAATATTGGGGTAGACCATACTGATTGAGGACATGAGACTGCCAGCTGTTTTGCTGCCAATTGCCATCTCAGTGATGAATGACATTCTTCAGCTATTTCTAGAAACCTGAATTCCTCAACAAGCTTCTCATTAGTTTGAAACATTCTGCTGGAAGATGTGCAGTCCGGGATTGCTATTGATGCCATTTCTGGCTCTCAATCAATTCCAATTGTTTCGCAGCCTTTCTGCTTTTGGATTCCTTATCACCCTTGAGGCACCATAAACCTTTAGTGTTTTACTGCTATTGTGGGGTTCTATATACAGTTCTTTCTTTGTCATGATTTCACAAGGTGCAGAAGATATAGTTCGATTCGAACAAGAATTTATACACTCTCAACTTTCATAGCTTGGAGATTTTTCATTCACAGTCAAGTGAATACACTAACTGTGTTGCAGAAATAATGTTTGAAATGTGGTAGCTGGCCTGACCATAGTAACATGACAGGACTGAATGAGAGTGTCATAGAGATGTACAGCACAGAAACAGACCCTTCGGTCCAACTTGTCCATGCCAACTTGATATCCCAAACCAATCTAGTCCCACCTGCCAGCACACTGCCCTTATCCCTCCCAACTCTTCCTATTTAAAAAGGCATCTGGATGGTATATAATGTTGCAATTGTACTAGCCTCTACCCCTTCCTCTGGCAGCTCATTCCATACATGCACTACCCTGTGTGTGGAAAAAGTTGCCCCTTAGGTCTCTTACATCTTCCCCTCTCACCCTAAGCCTATGTCCTCTAGTTCTGGACTCCCCCAGCCAGGGAAAAGACTTTGTCTATTTGTCCAACCAGGCCTCTCATGATTTTATAAACTTCTTTAAGGTCACCCCTCAGCCTCTGACACTCCAGGGAAAACAGCCCTAGCCTGTTCAACCTCTCCCTATAGCTCAAATCCTCCTACCCTGGCAACAACCTTTGTAAGTCTTTTCTGAACCCTTTCAAGTTTCACAACATCTTTCCGATAGGAAGGAGACCAGAATTGCATGCAATATTCCAACAGTGGCCTAACCAATGTCCTGGACAGCCGCAACATGACCTCCCACTTCCTGTACTCTACTCAGACCAATAAAGGAAAGCATACCAAACACCACCTTCACTATCCTATATACCTGCGACTCCACTTTCAAGGAGCTATGAACCTGCACTCCAAGGTCTCTTTGTTCAGCAACACTCCCTAGGACCTTACTATTCAAGTGTACAAGTCCTGCTAAGATTTGCTTTCCCAAAATGCAGCACCTCGCATTTATCTGGATTAAACTCCATCTGCCACTTCTCAGCCTATTGGCCCATCTGATCAAGATCCTGTTGTAATCTGAGGTAACCCTCTTCACTGTCCACTACACCTCCAATTTTGGTGTCATCTGCAAACTTACTAACTGTACCTCTTATGCTCACATCCAAATCATTTATGATCAGATATTCTGTCTTAAGCATGAATTGAGGGGTAGATATTATCGGGAACTGGAAGCATATTTCGTTTTTCATCAGGAAAGTTATGATCTGGGTATAGTTGATCTGGTTGAGAGAAACTTCAAGTAGAGTTTTCTCAATCTCTTGATTTGCTTATCAGGTAAGCAGGAACAGAAGAGAACAACATGTCAGTTGAATTGGTTGCTGAAGTCCTGACCAAGTTAGTGTTCATGCCTGAGCCTCCCATTTTTCTCTAACAGCTACAACCTGGTAAACTGGGTGAAACTCAGCTGTACCCCTTCTCTTAAGTCCTCCACTTCCTCAGTTGCCAGTTTGCTGGTTTGTTTTCTAGTCTGGAATAGGTTGAAACTCTTAGTTACCATTCATTCACTGCAATGTTATGGACTCGTCCCATATTCTGTTATTGACTCCTAACCAGTGCCTCAGGCTAACTTGGACTGTTTATAATCACCTATTTGGCTATGCTGAGCATCTCTCCATCACATGCACTGCCTACTTCCAATTCACAAATATTTGTTGCCAAAACGCATGCATTTTGTTCTTTTGCTTTTTAACACCGAACTATTGCAATGCTGTGCTCTCCCATAAATCTGAATTTACTAGTAACTCTGCATCTTTGACTTTCTCCTGTTCTTTTACCCATTGTATCCCCTGAATTGTGAACTTAACTCATAAAGCCTTTGCACCTCACCCTTTTTCAGACGATTCATCATGAACCTTTGTCCAAACCTTTTGTCACCTGTCTAGTTGCTGAACACAATCCTGTGAAACATCCTGAGACCTTAAAGTTTGTTTTTAAAAAAAACTACATTTCTGCACATTTCTGGTCAGTTTCTAACCTTTGATGGAAATCATTGTGCTAATTGTGTTTTCTGGCCTCTGTCATGATTGATGCCTTATTTGTTGAACCTTTGTTTCCTAAAACACTTTTTTTTTGTTGCTGTCTTTTTCCTGTCAAACAGATCTCAGTCCTTCTGCTTCAATTCTGCTCTAGCTCCTGGCATCTTTATGCTATTGTATAAAATGAGGGACGAGAAACTAGATCTTGTCACAAAAACTGACTGTGTGTGCAACTTCATTGTTGGATATTTGAGTCTCCATTTTAAAAAGCACTTTTCGAAAGTTGTTGTAAATTCTGCACACCCTTCTAAGATTTCAAATAAATCTACCCAAATGTACTATTTATAATGGCTGGCAGTGGGTATTTGGAGAAATAGCACATTTTGGGTGGATTTGTTTACATTTCTTTGTCAGTGTGCTACTGTTTAAATCAATTACTCTTGAAAAACTAAGATCACGACCATTTGTTCAGTTTCTTTGTAGCCTGCTGACTCAGCAACTTATTGTCAAGGGTTCAGTGATTTGTATGAAAATATTGAAATAAGCAAGGGTAATTGCAGATATTCAGACAGAAAACTTCAAAGCCAGAAGCTCATCTAATTTAGAGAGAGGTCATCAATGTTAGTCCCATAGTCGGGCTGATAATTGAAAAATATGCAAGTTAAATCTAATCAGATGTAAATCTGAGACACCAGATGGGTTACTCTGAATGATGTCTTCCCTGTGAGTATTCAGATGGAGCAATGAGCAACACTCTTCCCAAATTAGAATGGCCTGCCAGAATAGATAATATGTTTATAGTGGGCAGATTAAAAGGGCTGTAGAGAAGCACTTCAATCTCAGACAAATTGTTACAGATAGATACTGGAAAAGAGCAGTTGGAATGGAGATTTAGAAAAGATCAATAACATTATGAAGCACGATTCGGAGATGCCGGTGTTGGACTGGGGTGTACAAAGTTAAAAATCACACAACACCAGGTTATAGTCCAACAGGTTTAATTGGAAGCACACTAGCTTTCGGAGTGACGCTCCTTCATCAGGTGATTGTGGAGGGCTCGATCGTAACAGAATTTATAGCAAAAATTTGCAGTGTGATGTAACTGAAATTATACATTGAAAGATTGATTGTCTGTTAAGCCTTTCATCTGTAAGAATACAATGATAGTTTCACTTCTTTCATGTGTAAATCACATGAAACTTTTTTTTTTAAAAGTTGCATTCTCGGGTTAGCTGTAATGTAGTGCAGTGGTGATCACCTGTAATGTGACATGAACCCAAGGTCCCGGTTGAGGCCCTCCCTTTGGGTACCGAACTTAGCTATCAGCCTCTGCTCAGCCACTTTTCTCTGCTGCCTGTCCCGAAGTCCACCTTGGAGGATGGTCACCCGAATGTCCGAGGCTGAATGTCCTGGACCACTGAAGTGTTCCCCAACTGGGAGGGAACCCTCCTGTCTGTTGATTGTTGTGCGTTGCCCATTCATCCGTTGTCGTAGCCTTTGCTCGGTTTCCCCAATGTACCATGCCTCCGGGCATCCCTGCCTGCAACGTATAAGATAGACAGTGTTGGCTGTGACACATGACTACCTGCCATGTACACGGTGGGAGGTGTTCCCACGTGTAATAGTGGTATCTATGTACACAATCTGACAGATACCACTATTACGCGTGGGAACATCTCCATGCCCACAATCTGACAGATACCATATTACGCGTGGGAAAGAAGTGTAACTATCACTGTATGCTAACAGATGAAAGGCTTAACAGACAATCAATCTTTCAATGTATAATTTCAGTTACATCACACTGCAAATTTTTCCTCGAAATTCTGTGTTACGATCGAGCTCTCCACAATCACCTGATGAAGGAGTGTCGCTCTGAAAGCTAGTGTGCTTCCAATTAAACCTGTTGGACTATAACCTGGTGTTGTGATTTTTAACATTATGAAGCACATGAGTTGATCTGAAACAGACCGATGTAGTATCCATCTTCGAAAAGAGGGATGAGAGACCAGGGTGCATTGATTTGATTTTGCTCCATTCTATCTAAATTAAGCACCTGCCAAAGAACAGCCTTTCAATCGCTACTATTGGTTTGGAGAGGAAAACCAAGCTGTGAGCGAACGTCTTTTGACGTGGTGTGTCTAGACTCCCGAAAAGATTTTGTTTATATGAATATTGACAGTAGATTAGGAACCAGTTGAATGGTGCTCAGTAGCAAACAGTCCTTCAAGGAGAAGGGCAGGGTGGAATGAAAAGCCCAAGCTGGATACCCTTGAAGTTGGTGCTATTTTAAAGCTCCATATGTGACCAAGACTCCAATTAATGCTGTATTAAATTTGCTTATGCCAGATTTAAGAGAACAGTGGAATTGGAGAAGCAGCATCTGTCTTAATTGAAGCATATGTTGGAGTAACAAAAACAGAAATTGCTAGAAAAGCTCAATAGATCTGACAGCATCTGAGAAATCAGTGAATCTGAGGAAGGGTCACTCAACCTGAAATGGTAACTGATTTCTCTCCACAGTCTGCCAGACCTGCTGAGCTTTTTGAAAAAAAATTATATTTTTGTTGTTGACTTACAGCATCTGTTTCTTGCAGTTTTTACATGTTTAAGTAAATCGATGACTGACCGGTGCGGTTCATTTGCTGAGTGTAAAGTACAATAGATTTCAAATAAACAGATATTCTATGCAATGATGAAATAACCAATAATGAAAACCAGAACTTCAAGTCTTTAGACACTCACTGTCAAACCAAAAGAGTTGAAAATGCAACTCTCAGCTAGGTAGTAGGCATATCACATTTAAATAACATAACTTTTTTGACCCATTTATGGCATGTAGCCATTGATAGTTATCTGTGTTTATGCCGAAGTCTCATTCCCTTAAAGGTGGGGGTTAGCTGCCAACTTGAACTGCAGCAGCTTATGATTGCTCATGGACCCACAATGTTAGGGAGGGGTTTCACAGCATTTTGACCCATTGACAGGGAAAGCACAGCAGTACATTGGCAGTTCAGGGTGGTGAGTGACTTGGAGGGGAACTTAAGAGGTGTTGGTGTTCCCATATATCTGTTGCCCTTGTACTGCTGGATGGTAGTGTTCATGGGTTTGGAAGGTGTTGTCTTCAGGAGCTTTGGTGAATTTCTGCAGTGCATCTTGTAGATGCTACACACTGGTACTACTGAGTTTCAGTGATCTAAGGAGTAGATGCTTGTGTGTTAACTCTGCTTTCTGTCTGCAGATGTTGCCAGATCTGAGTTTCTCCAGCAAATTCTGTTTTTGTCTCTGATTTCCAGAGTTTTCAACTTTTTTTGCTTTTATTTATGCTTGTACATGTAGTGCCAATCAAAGAGGCTGCTTTGTCCTGCATGGTGTCGAGCTTCTTGAGTGCCCCCATCCAGGCAAGTGGGGAATATTCCATCACATTTGTGACTTCTGCCTTGTAGATGTTGGCCAGGCTTTTGGGAGTCAGGATGAGAGTTATCCACTGCAGGATTCCTAGCCTTTGACCTACTCTTTGTAACCACTATAATTATTTGGCAAGTCCAGTCCATTGAAGAGAATCACAGAATCCCTGCAAATGAGTATGCACTGACCCTCCTCCTGTCCAGCCATCTATGTTATTGTCACTTTTCAGCCCAAACCTGAATGTTATTAGGGTCTTGCAGCATTTATGCATCGACTTTGTTAGTATCTGAGGAGTTGTAAGTGCTATTTAACATTGTGCAAGTTTCAATGAGCATCCTCACTTTGACCTTCAGGTGGCAGGAAGGCGATTGAAGCAGCGACAAATGGGTTGGGCTTGATTCTGCTGCTTCTGATGGTTCATGATAACTCATGGATGCCCAGTCTTGAGGTCCTCGATCTGTTTCAAGTCGATCAGTTTAATATAGTGCTAGACAAAATTATGTAAAGTATTCTTTGTTTAGGTGGAGGTGAAACTTTGCCTCCACAGCCTCTACAGTGGTCACTCTTACAGATACTATCTGTACAGATGCATCTGTGGCAGGCAGAATGGTAGGGATGAGGTAAGTATCTTTTTACTTCTGTGTTCCCTCACGATCTGCCCCAGACTCGATCTAACCACTATGTTCTTTAGGACCTGATCAGCTTGATCAATCGTGATACTGTCAGGCCACTCTTGGTGGCAGATGTTGAAATCTCCTAGCCGGAGTATGTTCTGTGGCCTTGCCATCTTAACTAATGAGAGTAAGAAAAGGATACATGTTTCAAGTAGTCAAGGTCATGTTTGGGACAGGATCATGGAATGGTCAATACTTTAAATGGACTTCATGTTGGAAAGGGACAGATGGAAAACCTTGTATATATTTAGGAATCATCAGCCAAGGGAGTACGGTACATGGGTAATCGGGTGGTTTCCTTGCCCAGGTTTAACCTGGTGCCTTGAGATTACTTTGACTCTGGACATAATGTTAAGACCTCCAAGAGCAACTTCCTCTTGATGGTATACCACAATGCTGCCATCACTGCTGAGCCTGGCTTGCCGGTGGGGCAGATCCATCCAGGCACAGTGAGGTGCTGTCTGAGTCACTGTCTGAAAGGTATTATTCTGGGAATATGACTGTCGTGCTGTTGCGAGAATAATCTGTGAAAGAGCTACTGTAATTTTGGCAGTAGCCACTAGTAAGGATGACAGCCCTGTGTTTGCAGTTATCATTGAAGATGCCAGGTGATCATTTAGATTTTTTAGTGATTATTGCAATAGAGTAGCTTGCTTGACCAATTCAGTATCAACCACACTGCTGTGAGAGCAGCAAATCTCCTTCACTAAAGAGCATTAATGAACCAGATAGATTTTTTTCTGATAATTGACGGGGGTTGTGTAGTAATGATTAGGCTCCTAATTTCAAATATTTTACGGAATTCAAGTTCCACCTTCTGCCATGGCAGGGTTTGAGCCCAGAAACCCAGAGCATTAGCTGGGTCTCTGGATTAATCGTCTAGCAATAATACCCCAAGACTATCCCTTTCCCTCAGGTGAGGTTCTCAGAAATAAAGCAGACATTTCGAGCAGTAGGGACAATGCAGATTAAAATGCCAAAAGGCTGATCCATAGTGTGTATCTGTGAAGATCTGTGTTATGAAGGAACACTAAAAACACGTGGAAATGTCAGCATGGAGTGGACCCAAGACTGTTAACCTTGGAGGTAGTGTGTCATATGTGTTACAACATTGGGTAAACCCTCCTGCTGAATTTAAACCAGCAACACAGAAGATTTATCCCATGCAGTAATCTGAAAATTCAAGGCCAGGAACGAAAGAACATAGAACATTACAGTGCAGTCAGGGCCCTTCGGCCATGGATGTTGCGCTGACCTGCGAAATTAGTCTGCTCATCTAACCTACACCGTTCCATTATTATCCATACGTATGTTCAATGCCCATTTAAATGCCCTTAACATTGGCGCGTCTATTACTGTTGCAGGCAGGCCATTCCACACCTCGACTACTGAGTAAAGATACTACCCCTAATATCTCTCCTAAATCTGTCACCCTCAATTTAAAGCTATGTCCCCTCTTGCTAGCCTTCACCATCTGAGGGAAAAGGCTCTCCCTGTCCATGCAATCTAACCCTCTGATGATCTTATGTCGCCATTAAGTCACCTCTCAACCTTCTCTCCAACGAAAACAGCCTCAGTTCTCTCAGCCTTTCCTTGTAAGACCTTCCTTCTAAACCAGGCAACATCCTAGTAAATCGCCTCTGAACCCTTTCCAAAGCTTCCATGTCCTTCCTATAAAGTGGTGACCAGAACTGTACGCAATTGTCCAGGTGCAGCCTTACCAGTGTCTTGTATAGCTGAAGCATGCCCTCTGGCTCCAAAACTCACTCCCCTATCAATAAATGCCAACACACCATATCCATTTTTAACAATCCTATCAACCTAGGTGGCAACTTTTAGGGATTCATGCTCCTGGACACATCTCTCTCTTCATCTACACTGCCAAGAATTTTACTATTCGCCCAGTACTCTGCATTCCTGTCACTTCTGAAGTAAACTGCCTCACACTTTACCGCATTAAACTCCATTTGCCACTTCTCAGCCCAGCTCTGCATCTTGTCTATGTCCCTCTGTAACCTCCAACATCCTTCAGCACTATCCACAACTCTGCCTGCCTTAGTGTCATCTGCAAATTTACTAACCCATCCTTCTATACCCAGCTTCAGATCATTTATAAAAATGACAAACAGTAATGGCCCCAAAACAGATCCTTGCGGCACACCACTGGTAACTGAGCTCCAGAATGAACATTTTCCCATCAACCACCACCCTCTTGTCGTCTTTGAGCTAGCCAATTTCTGATCCAAACTGCTAAGTCACCTTCAACCCCGAAACTCCGTATTTTGTGCAATAGCCTACTGTGTAGAACCTTATCAAATACCTTACTGAAATCCAGTTACACCACATCAACCGCTTTACCTTCATCCACCTATTTTGTCACCATCTCAAAGAACTCAATAAGGTTAGTGAGGCATGACCTACCCTGAACAAAATCGTGTTGACTATCCCTAACAAATTATTCCTTTCCAGATGATAAATCCTATCTCTTATAACCCTTTCCAACACTTACCCGCAACCGAAGTAAGGCTCACTGGCCTGTAAATACCAGGGTTGTCCCGACTACCGTTGTTAAACAAGGGAACGACGTTTGCTATCCTTCAGTCTCCTGGCACTACTCCTGTCGACAATGATGACATAAAGATCAAAACCAAAGGCTCTGCAATCTCCCCCCTGGCTTCCCAGAGAATCCAAGGATAAATCCCATCCAGCCCAGGGTCTTTGCTATTTTCAGATCTTCCAAATTTGCTAAAACCACCTCTTTGTCAACTGCAGTCCCATCTAATCTAGTAGCTTGTATCTCTGTATTCTCAATAACATTGCCCTCTTCCAATGTGAATACTGGCGGAAATTATTCATGAAGTGCTTCTTCTATGTCCTCCGGTTCCACGCACCACCTCCCACTGCTATCTTTGATAATCTTACTCTAGTCATTCTCTTATTCATATTTAGGATAAAGTTCATAATTTTTACTTTGTTATACTTTAAGAAATAATTAATGAAAAACTGTTTACAACTCCTTCCTGTAACCAATCTTTTACTTCCCTTCCAGAATTCTAGTCCGCTAAACTCCCGATTTCAGATTTCCTGAAAAATTCAAATTTCAAAACCAGCCAGCAGTCGAATCTTCTCTTTATATCTTCCTCTGGAGGCTTGCTCTGTTGGTCGGCATCCATGTTTTTCTCTGTGCAAACTCCTTCTCTAGACAGGTACCTCCGGAGTTCTGCCAAGCAGCCTCACTCCAAAAACACAGACAAGGATTTTCATCAGTCCCGCGCCAACGTATAGTCCATTTCAAATAGTGATCATTCCATGTGAAAACAGAAGTCCAATCCCTGTTCCGTAAAAAGTTGGTTTTTTGGCAGTTCTCCTCACAGAAACTGGGCCTGCAAACACCTGTCGGCCCTCGACAGGGCTCTGACTCCCACTGAACTCAGTTTTCAATGATACTGAGAGCAACATTGTGGAAACTGATGCTAGACTAGCTGAAAGTACAAAACCTTACTGATTCCAGGAGTGTGGATCTGCAGCTGTCCATTTTCTAAATTGCAGTTATCAAATTGGACATGTCTTGTACACAATAGGTGTGAATCATGCAGTTATAAGGTCCTGATTGCATAGTTATGCAGATGGACAGTGATGGTCAAAGATAACCAGGAGTGTCACAAATAGAAGAGGTAAATCTAAAATATTGAGTAAATAGTGGGAGTATGAAAAGGATACACGTTTTGAGGAGTCAAAGTAACTTTTTACGGGACAGGGATTGGACTTCTGTTTTCACATGGAATGATCACTATTTGAAATGGACTATATGTTGGTGCGGGACTGATGAAAATCCTTGTCTGTGTTTTTGGAGTGAGACGGAACATACTTCAGCAAAGATGTTCTAGTGACGCTTTTGCAGATCTATTTGTCTTGTGATTTTATGAAAGAGTGAACTCTCTGTTGTGCTCAAAACCTGGATACAGGTGATTCCTTGATTGTTCACCCAGATGGCAGTTCATGTGCTAACCTGGCCTGAGGTCCGGGGGTTGCTTGTCTATAAAGAGGGATGGCACAATTCAACAGAATCTCTCTTTTTTTTTTGTATTTGTGCCATCTTCCATAAGTAAGTAAATGGGAAGTGAGCATGAGTCCTAGGAGATAAATTCTTGCTCATGCTCCCATGCTGTGCCCCCCCCCGCCCCGCCCTTTTAAATTGAGCAGGACTGGAAACGTCCAGTGCTCCAACTGAAATTCCAATCAGGGTTCCACTAGCTTTAGACTGTAGACCATCCTGCCCTGAATAGATGAACTGGTTCCTCCTTAACTAACTAAACCAAGCCTCGTGTTCCAATTCATCAGTTGCTTGGGTTACTCCTTCAGCTTTGAAGAATTCAGTTCTTATGTAGTCCTGGCTGCTTGAGTTCCATTTCAGGCTTGCTCTGTAGTATCTTGGGGATGCCGGAGACTGACTCTATTGTGGGCACGGATTAGACTGGAGTCATTCATTACTGTTGATGTTTAACAGGAAAAGCCATGTGCAAATTAGCTAAGCTTTTAATAGTTCTTTTTAAATTAATTTTTTGGATTCTTCAATTTTCTTTTTTGCAGCATGATTTTAATTTCAGCCCTGGCAGGCGTCATAAGCAGTCTGAACATTTCATCGCCAGCAGTTGAGAACTGCAACATATTGTGCATTTTGTTTAATATTTGAGTTAGTAACTTGACATATGTTGGTGAGGCCTGCAAGAACTTCAATTTCACTAATTGACATTTAGGGCCTAGTTTTCATGTTTGCTGTTGTCCCTTCTACATCATATTCATTTTTGCCTAATTTATAGTTTCAAACTCTGAAATTAGCATGCAGGAAAAGTCTTTGCCCGCTCTACACTGAAATTATCTTGTGGTATGTAGTTAAACATTCACCTTTCACTCCAGAGACCTGAGTTTAAATTCGGTTTGATCTGATAGTGTGTCTCACCTCTGACTGTGAAGTTGCATAAATAGACAGCTTGGAAATTCTAAATGTGCATGTCCAGTGAAAATTGCTACAATTTAATGAGTGTTTTTACATAATTACCATTACTCCTGCAAGAATATTTATTTACTTTTAACTTCTATTAAAAGTAGATGGAAAGAGTTTGCAAGTGAGTCAGCAATTTGGATCTGAGGTGAAGTTACAGTGGCTCAGTGATTAGCACTGCAGCCTCAGAGCCAGGACCCAGGTTTGATTTCAACCTTGGGTGACACTGTGTGGAGTTGGCACATTATCCCCGTGTCTGCGTGGGTTTCCTCAGTGTGCTCCGGTTTCCTCCCATAATCCAAAAAGTCCAGGTCAGGTGGATTGGCCATGCTGTATTGCCCATAGTGTTAGGTGTATTAGTCAGAAGGAAATGGATTACTCTTCGGAGGATCGGTGTGGACCTGTTGGGCCAAATGGCCTGTTTCCATGCTGTAGGGAATCTCGTCTTATGACAGGATGGATTGTGTAGCATGTCTAGATGAATGACGTTTCTCACATTGTTAAATTGTGTTGTGGGAAATCGGAGTATTGGTATTGCAGTGAGGATGTTGTGCTGCTGCAGTTGGCTGTGTTGCATCCACAGAGGAACACTGGTAAATATGTAAATGTCTCATGGTATGGCATTGACATATACCAAATATTGGGGTCCCTGGTTCCATAACTGACTTGCTCAGTGGTAGCATTCTCATGTGAGCGCAGAGGTTTAATGCCAAGTCCCATTCAGTAGATTTAAGCTTGTCATTTAGGCTGACACTGAGGATGAAAGGTTTTGGAGAAATTTATATTCAAATTGGTTGAGTTTGGGGAATGAATCAGGTAATTTTGTAACTAATTACGCTTGCACTATGGCATATGTAGGTTGTACAAAACATAGTCTACTGTACATCAGGAGTTATGTCTCAGTCAGAAGGTCGTGCAATGAAACGTGACACCCCATTCTTGAGGCTCAGTGTGGTCGTGAGTGCATAGTGCTGCCTGACATGTCGTCTTTCAAAAAAGACATTACACTGACGGCATGCAAGATATAAAACAGCAATTTGTTACTCAAAGGTAACCAAGAAATAAGTTCTGATCTCGTAATAGTTAATCCTTCCATCAATACCTGAAACTTAGTACTTGGTCATAACAGCAGTGTTTTTTTGGAATTTGCTTTACAACAGTCACTAAATGTTTAATTACTGTGATTGAAACAGGTGTGGGAAGGTCTGCTCCAGAAAAACAAACTGTATAACAATTGAAATGTGATCAAGAGGTGTACTTAATGTTCATTGTATGATTTGTTTCTGCTTATTTGGGCTGCTCAGCATTATTCGCCCAGCAAGGTACTAACTCCTGCAGCACAAGTGTTTGTGCAGTCGAGACTCAATCTTGTCAAAGACATCATGGTTCAGAGAATTATTTCAGTAATGTTTCTACAAAATCGTTGCCATTTTATAATTATTCAAACAAACCTGTTGAGATTTGAATGGAAGAAATTAAGTTAACAATTGTCTTGGAGTTGTTGAAATCCAGGAACAGAGATTCTCCCTGTTGAAAATCGTTCCTTTTGTGCACAAATCATCCCAGATGAAAATTCTGCACAATGTAAACTTTTTCTGTTTTCCAGTATATAGTTCAAGTATTAATTGGCCTAAATAAAATAATTCAGTTTAAAACTTTTTATACTAATTTCCCCATCATCTTAACCACCATCTGAAGCAATCCCTGGAAGATTTAAATTTCATTACCTTTTCAATGTTTTCTTCAATTGTTGTGGGTTTCTTAAATATATTCCCTCCTGGAAAAAAACTTAGTCTCTTGAGAGCAATCTTTTCAAATGAGAGTTTTTCCTTTGATTACAGTTTGGTGGTTACAGTTTCAGGATTTTTACTAGAGTCCCTTGTGATTATGGTTTCCAGTAGCACAATGTTTTCTCTTGCTAGAGCAAAAATACTTTGTCACCATTGCTTTGTTTATTCGAGTTTAAACTGCAGTGAGAGAGGTTTGCAGTGCAGTGATTTGTGCATAATGTTTATCAATGTAAGTTTTTAATAGAACAATCACATGTCATGAAATTTGGTAAGTTACTGTTCAGCAACATTATCTAATAAAATTTTGACACTGAGGTAACCAAACATTCAGTCCACGAAGAAGGAATGTCATGGAGAAAGAAGTAGAGAAGTTTAATGGGAAGATTTCTGAACTTGGCTTGGTAACTGAAAGTTCACCAGGCAATAGTGGAGGCATTTAAAATTTTTCTCTCTCTCAAGACATTGGGAGTCCACAGTACTTTGAATACAGAGAGGAGCAAACATAGATCAGAGAGAGCCACATTGACTTGTCACCACACTTCACAAGCTTCAAGATATGGTCACCTGAGGTTTAGGCAAAAGTGAGGACTGCAGATGCTGGAGATCGCAATCAAGATTAGAGTGGTGCTGGACAAGCATAGCAGGTCAGGCAGCAACTGAGGAGCAGGAAAATCAACATTTCGGACAAAAGCCCTTAATCCGGGATCAACAAAGAAACACTTGAAATACCAAGCAGAAACAAGTGTGAAATCTTTTTAAGTTCCGGTTAACTCTGGAATAATTTTGTCTAATGTGTAACTGATGACCAATGATGGTGATACAGTTGGTACTAATGTGTTAAAAAGAATAGATGCCGAACAAGTAAGGAATTCTAGCTTAGAATTGTTCTGGAGTACAGAACTGGAGTATTGCTGAAAAAAAACATTTATGTTGAAGCTTTTCATCTTGCACTCATCAGGGCAATTTTAAAAAGCTCAAGAGCAAAGCAAAATTTCTATACATAAAAGTGCTGATACATTGGCAAGTATCCTTTGATGGAGGCAATGTCATGGAGAGTATTTCTGTTACCTAATGACAGTTTTTGCTTAAAGATTAAACAAAGGAAGGCTGACTCTGGTCAGCAGCCACACTGAGGAGCTTCCTCAAAAGTGTTAATGGGCTCTATCGTGCATCCAAATTTACTTCTGAAGTGGAGAGTCAAAAGGGCTCTGTTTCCACGATAACCTAGTTGAGAAATGGGCAGGGAGGTTTTTACAGCTATCTACCACAAGTCTATCTTTATTGGTCAGCATGGCATAGTGCTTCCAACCATTCCACACAATTGAAGATTGGCTTTGTCATCAACCCCATTAATAGTGCCTGAGGCATTTAATTCACTGATCAGCTTCAGGATCAAGCTTGGACGCATCCATTTTTGCGTATAAACATCTACCCTGATCAGATCATTTCTTACCATAATCCATCCTTCTTAAGCACTGACAAATGCTGGCCTTGTTGATTATTTGTTTCTACCATTTGGACATTGTTAGCTTGGCCAGCATTTATCATTGATTGCTAATTATTTTGAAGGCAGTTAAGAGTCCACCACGTGGCATTGGGCCTATAGTTCCATGTCGGCCAGACCAGGCAAGAATAGCAGATTTCTTTCCCCAAAAGACATTGAACTGGGAAGTTAAAAATCTCACAACAACCAGATTATAGTCCAACAGGTTTAATTGGAAGCACACTAGCTTTCGGAGTGGCGATCCTTCATCACGTGGTTGTGGAGGGCTTGATTGTAACACAGAATTTATAGCAAAAATTTGCTGTGTGATATAACTGAAATTATACATTGAAAAATTGATTGTCTGTTAAGCCTTTCATCTGTTAGAATACAGTGATAGTTTACTTCTTTCATGTGTAAATCACAAAACCTTTTTTTAAAAAGTTGCATTCTCGGGTTAGCTGTTAACAATGGTGATAGCTAGACAATATGTTGAAGGTGTTAGCCCCCTGTGTTCTCTATGACCTGATGTTTAGATTGATTCCAATCTAAAAAGTGAGATAACAGTTTTACATAAAT